>NC_089766.1:44509684-44534684 GCF_040412425.1 Macrobrachium rosenbergii
TACAAATCCATTGGCTGTTTTCAAAAAGCAATAACCAATTACATTTGATATATATATATATATAAGAAATCATATTGATATTCTGCCGCCGTTTTTATTTATATGGCTATATATACTGTAAATATAGGTGTCATATATGTATATATATTGTCATATATAAATATAATATATATATATATATATATTTATATACTATATATAAATGGGTACCCACACATTAATAAATATAATTGTATGACGGGATAAATTGTCAGTTGTTTGAAACAGACGTATATATATATCTGCTCTGTCTTGGAAGATCGCGTATGAAACAATTGTTGGATGGACTTCAGAGGTTAATTACAGGTTAGTACAATCAATGAGCGCCAAAAATGATAACAGGTAAATTCATAATATCAACAAAAAGGGAAAAGTGTTCAGGGGGAGAACCAATAAAGTATAGTTGAAAATTTTAATATTTGGGTCTTTTGTCTGCATTATTAATGCTGATGGAGTATGTTAGAAGTAAAACATGTTGAACAGGCAGTTTGGAACAAATGGAAATATGTGCGACCGGATTGATTTTGATTTGTGCAGACAAGGTTTGGAGCATACGGAAATTGAGGTTAAAAGGAAAATTTGTATAGACTTGCTCAAACAGTTATGATGTATGACAAAAACAGTCAAAACGTTCTTAGAAAGACAGATCAGAAGAAGATGGATGTGGAAAAATGTTAATTCTTTGATGGATGGCTGGGGTTTTGAGAGAAGGAGGATCCAATAATGATTACATTAGGGGTCTACTAAGGTGGTGGAAATATCAAAGAAAGTGCAGGATTTAGTATGAGATGGTATGGACACCTGTTGAGGATAGATAGGACCACGTATATAGACATACTATGGGGATGGAGGTCCATATATAAGAAGAGGAAGAATATCATACACCAATGGAAAGAGATGGAAGGACTGTGTGAGGAGACCTGCGTGAGAATATGGGAATTGATGAGGCAGTAATACAGGATATATAAATAATATAAATATATTTATATATATATATATATATATATATATAAAAATGGGAATAAGCTATATATATAAGAATATATAATATATATATAAATATATATATATATATATATATATATATATATATATATATATATATATATATATATATATATATATATATATATATATATATATATATATATATACTATATATATATATATATATATATATATATATATATATATATATATATTATATATATATATATATATATATATATATATATATATATATATATATATATATATATATATATATATATATATATATATATATATATATATATATATATATATATATATATATATATATATATATATATATATATATATATATATATACATATATATATATATATATATATATATATATATATATATATATATATATATATATATATATATATATATATATATATATATATATATATATATATATATATATATATATATATATATATATATATATATATATATATATATATATATATATATATATATATATATATATATATATATATATATATATATATATATATATATATATATATATATATATATATATATATATATATATATATATTTTCGGTGGGACCTATGATGTCATTCAGCGCTGAATAGAAAACCCGTTTCGCATATACCCATCACTATTGGATGAAATCGCCAGCATTTGTTTACATTCGGTCGACGTTCACGTGTCCGAGATGCAGAACATCATCAAGAACATCATCATGCCTGTGCAATGGACATTTGAGACTGAAGAGAGCCTTATTGAAAAAGTGAGATAGCGACCAATCCTGTGGAATCCAAGGGATCCTTCCTACAACAAGAAACCCCTTAAAAAGTACTTGCATGGCGAGATAGCCACGGAACTTCAAGAAGCGTTTTCACATGTAGAAGGAATTAATGATGCAGGTTTGTGTATTTTTTTATGTAGTCACTGTTTACTTTTACAATAGTAGTTGAACACTTTAGGTCATATTTGGTTGTGTGAAGGAAGGTAATCAGCAAAACCATGTCCTAGCTAGGCCATGGCCATGGGCTAATCTTCACAAAGCAAAGCAATGGTCTTCTAGGCTATGCATAACTATGGCCTTGCTAGGCTATGAAAAACTATGGCCTAGCTAGGCTATGCAAAACTATGGCCTAGCTAGTCTATGCAAAACTATGGCCTAGCTAGGCTATGTAAAACTAGGGCTTAGCTAGGCTATGCAAAACTATGGCCTTGCTAGGCTAGGCAAAACAATGGTCTTGCTAGGCTAAGCAAAACTATGGCCTAGCTAGGCTATGCAAAACAATGGCTTAGCTAGGCTAGGCAAAACTATGGCCTTGCTAGGCTAGGCAAAACAATGGTCTTGCTAGGCTAAGCAAAACCATGGCCTAGCTAGGCTATGCAAAACTATGGCCTAGCTAGGCTATGCAAAACAATGGACTAGCTAGGCTATGCAAAACTATGGCCTAGCTAGGCTGTGCAAAATTATGGCCTAGCTAGGTTATGCAAAACTATGGCCTAGCTAAGCTAAGCAAAACTATGGCCTAGCTAGGCTATGCAAAACAATGGCCTAGCTAGGCTAGGCAAAACAATGGCTTTGCTAGGCTAGGCAAAACTATGGCCTTGCTAGGCTATGCAAAACTATGGCCTTGCTAGGCTAGGCAAAACAATGGCCTTGCTAGGCTAGGCAAAACTATGGCCTAGCTAGGCTATGCAAAACAATGGCCTTGCTAAGCTATGCAAAGCTATGGCCTAGCCAGGCTATTCCTTTCACAGTTCTGTGGCCAGCCAATGTTTAGAGAACTGCCACCAGAGGCTAGCTTAACCATAAACACCAACCTAACCTTGGTCAGTCATGTGATATAATACCATTAGCATGTGACAATATGTAATATGGGCTATTTCGTGATAAATACTTTATTAACACTCAACGAGTGGCAAGCCTACTCATATTGCTTAATATACTGTAACAGAATAAGCTAGAATTCAGAGGCCACAACGGCACTCTGGGTAGGATAGCATAATTTGAGTACCAAACAGCACTTGAAGGAAATGAACAGTAGTCACCATTATTATTTTTTTGGCGTTACTTTATTTTGTGGTTGTGGCGTAAGAAAGCATTTAATGAGGAAAAGTTATAGAAGAAAAGTGGTTTATATTGTCCTAAAATGTAATTATGTGAAGGTGGACCTCTTAAAAGGGGGCATGGGGGTGCAGCCCCCCACTAGGAAATAACCAATTCAGTGACAGGTTAGGTAAGTGTTTTAGGTTAAGCTAGTGCCCCTTAATGTCCTAAAACACCTACCTAACCTCCTAACCTGTCACTGAATTATTGCATGGTTACTATGAGACATTCTGAATATTGACTATTCGCGTCTCAACTGTTGCATAACACAGTCACATGTACATAGAGAGAAATTGTCTTAAGTGTCGTTTCATTGAACAAGTATGAACACACGATGGCCAGGCCCTTTGCATCCCCTGTATTGAGTATTTTAGACTTTGTTTTTGGATACCAGCCTTAAAAGTTGAAATTCTAACCTAACATACTTAACCTGGCCAGGAGGCTTCACCCCCTGGATCCCCTGTTGAGCCAACTTATAAAATACCCCTTTCATTTCATTATTACTATGATTGTTATAAGTTAATCAAACTTGAATTTTTCTCTTGCAGATGCTGTAATGATGAAATTAACATCTTAAAAACATCATTCCGGAGGGAGCTGGCTAAAATCAAAACCGTAAAAAGTGGCTCAGGAGGAGACTATGTTCCAAAATGGAGGTTCTTTGATTTAATGTTGTTCCTGACTGATGTTCACCCCAGGGAAGAAAGAGTACATCAAACCTTGAGACTACTGTGTCTGTAAGTATTAAGAATGTATGATTGTTTCGAGTATTGTATGCTTAGTTTTGCATTTCAGTGTTATTACGGAAGTTGCCTTAATTTTTATATTCCTTTTTTTTACGATTTACCTTGTTTTTCAGCAGGAGTCCCAGTCCTCCAATCAGCAGGAGTCTCAGTCCTCCAATCAGCAGGAGTCCCAGTCCTCCAATCAGCAGGAGTCTCAGTCCTCCAATCAGCAGGAGTCTCAGTCCTCCAATCAGCAGGAGTCCCAGTCCTCCAATCAGCAGGAGTCTCAGTCCTCCAATCAGCAGGAGTCTCAGTCCTCCAATCAGCAGGAGTCCCAGTCATCCCAATCTCTTTTGGTACAAGTTGACCCCTATCAGTCTGATAATGAAGTCATCCATCAGTCATTGCATACATTCAATTATGACAGTAGTGTAGACGACATTGATCTGCCTACCCCATCATCTTCACACTCGGGGCCAGGAACAAGTCGATCATCATCATCATGAAATAATTAAACGTGTGGTCGAACTCCTACTTCAAAACGTAAAAGGAATATGACACCACAACATGCATCCAGTGCAACCGAGGCAGCATCATCTATTTTAAAGGCCACTGCACAAGCACAAAGGAAAGAAGACATCCCATATGCAGCAGGGGATTTGGAAAAGAAGTAATCCCTGAATTTCCTCGCCATAAACATCCAAAACTTATGCTTAAACTTGCTGCATTCCTAAACAAATTGAAAGAGGAGGAAGGCAGTTAATCATTGGCCATAAACTGTTGTATGGTGGCATTTTTTTTTTCTTTATGATTTCTTTCATGGGGTATAGATATGGCACACAAAAGAAAAGAATCTGTACCAGAGCCATGATTTTATTTTTTTCACATTGCATTATAATGTTAAATAAAAAAAAACATTGGCACATGAACTTTATCCTATAAAATTTATGCAGAGCACTTTTTATTGCACTCAGGGTTATAAAAATACAAGTCCTGGATGTACACAATGGTAAAATTTTATTCATCCTATATACAAATATATTTGTAGCGCTTAATTTAATTATTAAGTATCATCACCACAAAAAAAGAAGAGCCAGTGTCTGAAGGCCATAGCATCCTGAAATGTTACCTTGCCTTCATTACTGAAGTATTCACAAAAAGTGTTGCGTACATTTATAGCCTCCTGCGTAGGCATTCGGATTAGAGCATTTAAGTTTTCCCAGCCAACACCAGTGCCATTAAGCCACTGCCCTGCAATTATTCTACCATTATTTATATCCCCTCTGTCAATTAACTCTGGTGCTATTTAACAGTGCCTAGATTCTTTAAACAAATAATTATGCAATACAAGGGCTGCTAGTTTAATTAGCCTAACATGATGAGGGGATGCCCTAATTGGCTGTCTAAATATCTGAAAGCGACTAACCAATATCCCGAAGGCATTTTCGGATACTCTCCTGGCTCTAGAAAGTCGATAGTTGTGAATGAGCTTCTCCATCGGTAAATCATTTCCTTTATATGGCTTCAGCAACCATGGTTTCAAAGGAAAAGAATCATCTGCTACTATGACAGAAGGTGTTACTCTCTCTGAATATGGAATAAAGACAGGAGGGGGAATTCCCAGTTGTTTATTTTCTATAGCCTGTTTTAGGGTGCATTTTTCCCAAGCTCCCCCGTCACTGCCCCTCCCATTAGTCCCAACATCTACATACAAAAATTTATAATGCGCATCTACTGATGCAAGTAAAGTTACACTACAATGTCCCTTACAATCAAAATACTCAGATCCACTGTTATTTGGCTTAGCAACCAATATTCTTTTTCCATCAAGTGCTCTAATACATGATGGATAATTCCACTGTCTATAGAATTCTGCAGCCACATTCCTCCATGCTTCTTGTGTGGTAGGGACGCTCATGAAGTTTGGCTGAAGGGTTTGATAGATGGCAGAGCACACATTTGGTATTATAGATGAGATGAGAGGCTGGCTGACCCGAAACTGGTAGCTCAGGGACTGTTGGGATTCTCCTGAGTGAAGACTAAGAAAATAAATTAGTAACACATTCAGCTGTGTTCAGTGATAATAACACCATTGGTTTTTATTTTAAATCAAACTTAGTTTAGCCTTGATCTTAAACTGAGCTAGAACATTATCAAAGCTCTGTATGCAAATACCAAATGTGTATAAAAACAAGCAAATAAAATCATTTTGATCTGGGGACGTTATACTAAACCCTAAAACCTAGGCTAAGCTAGCCTGAAATAAGTAAGTACATATAGAATACGTATTTGGACAATATTGAATATCTGCACCACAGCTAGGAACTTTTTTTAACTTGTTTTTCTTATGTTTCAGACAACTCTCAGACACTTTTCTTCTATGGCATTTCCACTGCAAACTAGCTGTTTATGAGATATCTAAGTTCACTTTATTTAAATTATACTTTAGTGATCTAACAAAAAAAAAAATATGCTGAACACTTCAGGTCAATGCAAATTTTCCCAACAGTATAATATCCCTCAACCATCACTAGCCTAGGCCTATATAACCTTTATCTTAAATTTCTTAACAGCTTTGAACTGTAATAAAAATTTAACATTGACTCTGCAATAACTTGATTATACTTCATGGCAAATCTGGACACCACTGGGGGAGCTAATGCTCACCCCAGACCCCTTATCCCTAGCTGAGAGACTCGCGCCTTCGGAGCTCAGCTCTGCCATGCAGTCTGCAGTTTTTAAAATTTGCTTTATAGGTACTCAAATTTTGCACTCAAACTGCCGTCTCACCCTCAAAATTATAGTTATATATGGTACTCACCTGTAGCTAAATGTCGTAGGGTAATTGCTAGCCGGTCTTGTGGAGGTACTGCAGTCCTCATGTTCGTGTCTTGTTTAATTATGGATGGAATAATAAGCTCTAAAACCTATAAAAACTGTTTTCTTTCCAGTCACATCCAATTTCTGTACCTAGCTTGATCCTCTAAAGCCAATTCTTGCACAAGATAATTGAACTGGCTGCCCTCCGCACGTCTCTGTAATCAGGGTTGAGTCCGTAACCTCCTCCTCCCCCTCCCCCTCCGTCTTCTTCCACCTGTACTTCTCTTAACTTCTTCTTCAGCCATGGCAATTACTACCAAAGCCATTGCCATGGTCATATTCTGGTCACTGGTGTAGAGGTTAGACATTTCCATGATTGCCTAACGAGTCTTGATGCCAACACTATGACTTTCTAAGGTTTATTTTGATTCTCCAGCTGCTGCTTCTCGATATGGGGACTGAACAGCTGATCACATGGTGCTACCGTTGTCATGGCAAGGCACAGTTTGCTTGCTGAAATGGCTGCGTGTGCTCGAGACCGTGTAATAGTTTTGTGATGGAATATGATGGATGAACTGCACTTTGCTGCATGAAAATTCGCCCGTGTAATAGCCACTTAAAGGAGGTTTTATAGGCGTAAAAGAAGAAAATCCTCGCAGTTGCACTATGAAATAATTGCTAGTAAAGGTGGAAAGCAAGCTGGAAGAAAAACAATAGGAACAGAGGTACAGTAAAAGGAATGAAAAAGGTTGCAGCTATGGGCCAAAGGGACACTGCAAAGAACATCAAGTAATGCCTACAGCGCACTGCATGAGGTGCACCGATGGCACTAGCCCCCAAAGGAGACTTCCAGTAAATGTGTAATGACGCTACTTCGCCGCCAAGGGCATCTGTGAAATTCCGTCACTCTCGTCTTCCCTGTGCTTTCACTCTCACCAGTATCTGCAATCTCCAGCCTCTTCCTCACAGACCTCACTCAACAACTCTGGTGCCCTCAAGAGACCAACTGCGCTATCTCGTACGATCATCCTCGGCGGTGCAGTGTTGCGAAAAGTTATTGTCAGTTAAAGCATATCACGAGGCTGTTTTCCACTTTGCTAACCATAAAACGCTACGAGTTGTGCCAGCAACAGAGACAGAGTGGTGTGTTTAACTGCACTCTTAGTCTTACATTGTAAAATATTATGTTAAACTGGCCACACACACATACTGTCGTCACAATTTATTGATTAGTATATCAGACGAAAACTGTGCTCAATAGCATTATATACATACATATATACATACATACATACATAAATATATATATATATATATATATATATATATATATATATATATATATATATATATATATATATATATATATATATATATATATATATATATATATATATATATATATATATATATATATATATATATATATATATATATATATATATATATATATATTCAAAATTCAAAACTTTGGTTACAAGTATTTTTGAACTCATGTTACTGGCCCTGCCATGCTTTGCCTCACTTCGCTGAGCGAACGACCAGCAATTATTCATATTAATAATAATTGGACCGATTTCGAACAAAGTTAATTGTAGTCACAAACGCGCTGACGACTGACTGTTTGCAGATAAATTACTTGAGCTTGGTCTAAGCTTCCCAACTTTCGCGTCCTAACCCTGGTGGTTTGGTTTTAAGAAAAAGTCAGTGTTAAAGGACTAGGGCAGAATTTTAATGCGCGAATGGTAATAATATGTATGTGTATATATATATATATGTATATATATATATATATATATATATATATATATATATGTATATATATATATATATATATATATATATATATATATATATATATATATATATATATATATATATATATATATATATATATATATATATATATATATTTGTATATATATATATATATATATATACATATATATATACATATATATATATATATATATATATATATATATATATATATATATATATATATATATATATATATATATATATAATATATTATAATACATACACACACAAGAGTTTGTTTGGCTGACAAAGCCAGACAAGCGGGACAAGTAGAGAGTGAAGACAGTGAAAGATCATGAAAAATAATTAAGTAAATCGTCAACTAAGATTTGCACCATTTCTCTTTACTGAATCTTATAATTTCCTTTTCCTTCTCTTCAGGACTCGAGCCAAGAACATTCGTAATTTTTGTTATTGTTCATTCTGTGGACGATTAATTGTAGAAATATTTAGCCCAGTCTGAAACTTGGAAACTGATGTCACTATGCACCTTTTTAAAATTACAATAAAAATCAATTAAAATCATACCTACAGTCTATTTATAGTATCCGCATATGTAACGACCGATTCTAAATCGCATATTAGTTATACCAGCATTGCCATTCACGCATTAAAATTCTGCCACACTTCTTTTCCACTGACCTTTAACTAAAAACGAACCACCAGCGTTGGCACTTGCCTGTTGCGAAGGCTTGCACGAAGCTCAAGTAATTTCTTTGTAAACATCACGACCGACCATTCGGTGTTCCTTCCTGACCTACACAGAAAAATGTCGATCAAAAAATAATGAATAAAGAGAATCTTAACACCCGGCTCATTGGGGATAATTGGCTAATTCCCCGTTCGCTTTAAGGGATCAAATCCTGTAAAGTTCAGTGGTTTGGATCATAGAATTAGGCCAATGGGCAAGTGCTGGGACCTATGAGGTCATTCAGCTCTGAAAGGGAAACTGACAGAAAGAAGGTTTGAAAGGCGTAACAAGAGGAAAACCTCGCAGTTGCACTGTGAAACAACTGTTTGAGAGGGTGGAAAGTGTATTGGAGCAAGGTTCAGTTGGTGACAGAAAGCGTTCACCGCCTGACGAGTCCAACCCCAAGCAAATAAATCTTATGAGAAGCGGTCAGAGTTTGAACTTCCTTAAATCTCTTTAAATCTCCAACCCTTGTGGTTTCTCTGACCAGGATTAATTTTATTTCATAAGAAAAAGTAACTCTAAAATTATCGCGACTTGCGTACTAAAACTTGCCTGTGGATAAGTGATGATTATATGAAACTTCAGAACCTTTATTTAGGCTACTACTTGCATTCAGGCTAGGGTTAAGATGACGGTTAAATTTACTGTCTAGTGTCACTGAAATATATTACAGAGTAATAACAGTTTATTAAGCAAGTTCGATGTTTCGTTGTTTACGTTTTACAATGCACTTCCAAATGTTTATGGGGATACTATCATAATGAAGACATTACATTGATGCTGATTTAATAATTAGTGTAGGGTAGTTGTCAGGAAATATAACGACGATCGTAAGTATCAATGTAGTTATAACAAGAAACATGGAAAAGGGAGAAGATAAAAGATCAAGACAACCCCCCCAAAAATAAATATAGCAAAATAAATACAGAAAGTGAACACTCACCAACAGCTGGAGAAGCGGCGGTTGTTAAAGGTTCACATTCAATTTACGTAGACCTTACTGTTCTCATCGCTTCCATTTGTTATTGTATAACCATCAAATACTTCTTTCCCCTCTCCCAGTTCTTTCACAATTACCCCCAACACAAGAGACAACTCCAAAACATCAACACTAGGCCTGGACACCACACCAAAACCTTTAACATGTCTTACATCCAGTAAACTTGGTTCTGGTACATCTGCAGTTCGCTATCGAAGGTCATCAGCTCTCGCATTGGTTTCAGAGAAGGCATCTACACGTTCATGGCCAAATTCCTTCAGTTGAACAAAGTGTAAACAATGTCGTTACAAATCGTTGTTGAAGTATTCCTGCTATAGCGACCATTCTGGCTTTGCATATTGACACTTGTTTCTTACCCTCCTTTTTTAGCATCACAAAGACGATTACACTGCTGCAAATAATTATAGGAAAAGTTATTAGTATGAAAGGCTCACGAACAGTTGCTTTCACTTGTACAGCCGACGAAGGACTAACGATAAGGCCGAGCACAGTCCTACAGTTGGAAGGGTTCAGTTTGGATGGGTGAAGTTTTGCCTTTACAACGGCGCCTCAGGCTTTGTGTAAAAACAAAAATCAGCGCGCTGATTGGCTGGAATCCCTATCCAGTGTTGTTCCGTGGCCACCGACACGGTTGTTCCCTAGTTAGTTGTCATTCCTCCTCGTGGTATTTCTTCTCCATACTGTTTGTCTTTAACCACTTCTCACAATCTACTATTCAAAATTATTTTATATTGAACATGATCTTCAATCTTGCTGCAATAAGATGTTTGGTTAACAAAAGGTGTCATATGAAAGTATGTGTGTTTAGGGAGCCTATGAAGCATTAAACCTGCGATTTGTCAAACATACTTTGTTCGTTTCAGCGATCTGAGAGAGGTAGAACTTTGTTGTCGGTTTCCTTCAATTCACTGGACAGATTTGCTCGAGGAAGATGTAATGACTGTTACTTTTGTTTGCGTTAAACATCTTGTGTTCACTAAAATACGGATGGAGAGAGAGAGTTAGTTCCTTTTGAGGGTGAGGACTGGAAAGAAACAATGAAAAGAGTGAAAGGGCAATGAAAAAAAAGGGAGGGAGAACGGGTGACTTGGATTCAGAGACCTGAAACCTATAGCGTTATTTCATAACCATCTCGTCGTTCTCATGGCATGATTTAGCGGGGTGAGGGGTGCTGGGCGAGGGAGAGACGTTGCAAATAAAGCAGCTTTTTTTCACCTCTGAAACTCGACATGCACTTCTTGCTTAGCTTTAAGGTAACTAAAACCAGATTAAGCCACAACTTCAGGATATAAAACAAAGAGTGCTCAATTGTAATTTAAAATCGTAATAGTAACAGTGAATGAGTGTCGAATTTTAACCCCAATTCAGGAGGAACTAAAGTTTGCACATACTTCTCTGATTCGTGACCTCAGTAAGATCTGCATATTATAACAATAGTAATGATTATATATACGACCTATCGACCTGGGTCGACCTATCAGTCGACTCAGCTGTGAAGGGGTACCAGAGTAAGCTGGGCCCAACAAATGGGGAAACTGGCCCCAAACCCTATTGACTTTGGTCAGCGTCACAGCTGGGTCGACTGGTAAGTACCTGACTTGGATCAAACCTCGGACCTTGCGAATGAAAGTCAGGTGCTCTACCCCAGGCCTATGGCACCCTCACAAGTACATTTCCTCTTTCAGGGGTGGCCCTAATAAACGCAAGACCAAGCGTGAGTTTCTGACACGTTCAGTCTTTAACTATACAGACACCATCCGCAACATCAGCCATTTCACAGATGACAGGTCAGTTAGTTTATGATTGACTGTGCTGCTAATAAGCATTTCTGCATGTCCCAAAGCCCTTGAGCACTTTCTGACAAGAGAGGTCAATGGGAGTAATTATACATCACTCTTCAAAGCTGCCAAATAGGCAATAGGACTCTCGGCCTTTGAGGCTTTCTGTAAAAACCACCAAATCGTAAGCATTCTTGTGCTTGCAGCCACACATCTTGTCATCACATTGCAAAAAATTACGATGAAAGGAATATGCAGAGACCTTAGTTTCCCTAAATCTATTAGCACTTCATTACTGCAATAACAACTTTCATAGCAGTGCTGTAGGACAAGGAATATGACGATGAGATGAATTCGAGTATTGTTTTTCTGTGTAAATTACTCTCGACACACCTGTGGTGCAAGGTCTTCACTTTTTTACTTGGAAACTGTTGGATGTTTTGTGCCTTTTATATTAATTCTAGGGAGAGGTGAATCTCCAAAAGATTATATATATATATATATATATATATATATATATATATATATATATATATATATATATATATATATATATATATATATATATATATATATATATGGAAATAATGAAATAATCACACACTGTCAAGTGATTGTGTGTTGATTATTTCTATCTTATTCATTCAATTGGGTCATTGCTGAGTCGGGAAGTTGGGAAAACACGCTGGTATCCAAGCAGTTAGCTTGCCCAGGTAATTCCCTGGGTGCAGTTGCCCTTAGTTTCCATCTTCTTTTATGACTTGTATGGCCTAGTGGGCAGCGCCTTTGCCTTTCAGTTGAAAGACCTGGGTTCGATCCTGATGTTATACATTTATATATATATATATATATATATATATATATATATATATATATATATATATATATATATATATATATATATATATATATATGGCTCATCGGTTACAGCAGCAGCTTCGGATCGTAGAGGTCTGTGGCGGGTTCAAATCCGCAGCCGACTGATCAGAGAGGCAGACACTTTGCTATCGTGTAGACATCCCGGGATTATATATGTAATCAACGGATAGGTTTGCTTTAAAAGCAAATGGATGTTACAGACTAAATACACACACAAAACAAAGCCACTACAACATATAACTTCTCGCTGCTGGGAAGAAAGGGCGTTGGGTCGGGTATGATACATGAAATATCTAAGCGATGTCAGGCAGGGCAGCCGATCGAGAACACAGGTCTACCCCAAAGCCAAATCAAAAGTCCTTCAAAGAAGGCATCGTGCTTACCCCATACAAAAATATATTAAAAAAAGAAGAAGAATATATATATATATATATATATATATATATATATATATATATATATATATATATATATATACATATATATACATATATATATATGTATATACTGTATATATATTATATATAAATATATATATGTATATTGTTAAGGATATACATCCCTCCCTCCTTAACCTTTCCAGGAATCATTTAATTGTGAAATCATTTAGCATTCCTTGGCCTGTCGGGTTGGGGAATTTGGCGGGCAACGGAGAAACAAGCGTAGTTTGAACCAGATAAAAGCCGTTAGCACCTGTAGGAAGCTAAACCTCCCTTCCCCCCCTTAAAAGATCGTACGACGCTGGGGACAATACAAACCCCCCTTCTCCCCCATCGCCTGAGATGGGGTAGTAATTAGTGTTCAGGAAAGCCCAATAGGCGTATCGAGATTAGGGGATGCGGTAGGATTTTACTCTGTAAGCCCTTAGTCCTAAGGCCTTTTTTCCTCTGTGGTTTTGCTGGCGTATGACTCCTTGCAGGTACATTGTGGCCCAAAAGCGATGCCCCAAGACACCATGTTTTGGAAACAGAAGGACTTCTTGCTGTGACCTCGTCTGTAACGCACGTGCTGCATTTTTCCCTGCTCCACTGGTGTGACGATCTTCGACGGACAGCCAAACCGATTGTTAGGCGCCAACAATGGTCATAAAAGTTTCGTATGTTGCAAGTAGTCAATAGCCAGCCCTTTCCCTTTTTACTTAAACTCCTTAATTTCCATTTCTTTAACTTTTAACCTCTTCCTCCACGAAGCAATCCTCCCTTTGTTAGAATCCTGCCTGTATCCCTGCCTTGCCATTTACGTACTTTGAATTCAGGTAAAGACCCCGTGATAACCATCAATTATCCCTCCACCAGTGCAATTTAAGGGCTATTTAGGTTAAGCCATATCAGTGTTAATTTTATCTTTGTGTGAGTGCAATCACGTGTTCATTGTTAAAGCCTACGCTGCTCCGATTCTCAGATCATATTTGCGTGCTTTCATTAAAAGCACCTTCTAGGCTACATTATGTTTCGTATTTAAGAACGTGTATTGTGTGATATTTCATAGGGGAATTCCATCTCCTTCAGTGTACACCGTCATTCCTAACTGAGACGTCTCTTTCAGGGATGCACACGCGGAACGATCGCTATCCATGCTTCAGTATCTCGTCTGCCACCAAAATCCTGATAATTCCTGGTCGCAATCAGTAACAATTTCCGTTGTGGCCCAAACGTTCATATGAATTATTCTCCCATCCTGGAGTTCCATCATTTGCATTACCTGAGACTATTTCATGTAATCAGGGCAAGACTGAATGTTATTCGTATCATTGAACTGATTGTATTGCAGATTGGCCCCATTTTAATCCATTTGCTTGTTGCCAACTCATTGCATTATTGTTTCCTGTGTCCTATTCTGAATCTGCCCCTTAGTGATTATGTGTTGTCGTGTCTCATTGTAGATTTGCTAAGTTTCTGTAAATAAATCCCTGTAAACTTGTAAAAGAATTCTAATTACAATATGGTGACCTCCCACCTTCCATTGTAAATCCAGGAAAATTCTTAGGTAAGTTTTCACATAACTTATTCCTTTGCTCATAAACTGGACTTTCTTGGTTTTGTGGCAGCATCAATTATAGTTTTGATTAAATTTCTCACCAAGGCGAAGTCCAGTTTATGACAATATATATATATATATATATATATATATATATATATATATATATATATATATATATATATATATTATATATATATATAATGTATATCTCATCTTTCAGAGACCAGCAGGTTCAAAACAGAAACAAGCAATTGGGCTGGAATGACTGACGAAAGGTGACAAGCAAAGGAGGAGCATAACAAAACAAAAAAAAAATAACCTTAAGATTAATTTATTATATACAAATGTACAAGTGAGTCAGGTCCACTTACAAACAAATCAAATAAATATTATACATAATGAATTAACAATAACAAAGCAGCAACAGTAAAAACCCAATTAAATAGTTTAAGCTCAATAAACAATTCATAAGCAGCATAACCATAACAAAAAAAAATCATAAATAAAACCACAGCATAAATGCAAAATCAGTAAAATACATGTTATGGCAAATACAAACCTAGGCAGTAGAATACATGTTATAATAAACACAAAACCAGGCATTATCCTACATACAAAAAGACAGCATTATAAATGAATGAAAAAACTGTAAAATAAGGCTTATAACAAATGCAAAAACAGGCAGCATAACACATAATAGAGTAATAGTAAAATGAACACACAAGACAAACAGTCACAAACAGGCAAACTCCTAAGAGTTGTCGAGACAGCCATTTGCTGCCGAAGGAACAAATCCTCACACAGATGACCAACAACAGTTGAGCCATCGAAACATCCTCAGAAAACTGCGGCTGCTGCCATCACTCAAGGTGATCCTCAGAAAACTGCTGCTGCTGTGTTCTCGACAGACCATTGTCGAGAACCTGCAGATCTGCTTTCCAGTACCTGACTCGATGCTGCCCTGGACCTGACTGACTGCTACCCTGGACCTGACTGGCGCTGTTAAAGTCACCGAGACAAACATCAACTCCTTCCACAAAGAAAAAACACAAATAAAGGAGGCAACAACTCACCAAGGGAACAATCGGCAAATGATTGTCCCATTAAAGCAACCACTAAGCCTGACAATATATATTCATTAATAATAGAGGAAAGGGGCGAGTATATGTGTATGCCGAAAGTTTCCGAACATCTTAGTCCATCAGCCAGGGTCTGATTTTTGGCTCATCGGTATCAAATGGGGAGAGAATGCTCATAGTGTTTTTTGGGTAGGTATATATGTCTAGTGTTAGAAAACATGTGATAGCATTGTGGCAGTTGTAGCTTTATATGTGTTATCTCCCATTTATTGTAAACATTCAGGTGAATTTTGAAGGTCTCTGGGAAAACGCTTTTTTGACTATGGAGAGGAAAATTTTTAATGCAGATTTCTGACATTTTACCAGACTATACATACATATTAGGTCAATCACCACTGTAAATATTATTAACTTACATGCAATATAAGGTCAGATTTTGATACCTCAAAGTAGATAAAATGGAGAATTTTTTAGGGTGAAGTTAATTATATTTTGCTCCATGACCATACAATTCAACAATTCAGAGATTTAATGGTTTAGGATACTGCCCACAAACTCTGGGGAAACATGATGATAATATAATAACTTGCAATGGGGTTGACCATTTATCTGTCTGCTCAAACGTCCTTTAATTCAATTCCTTCGTATGGCAATTTAACCTCTCTAAAACAGTCTGTTAAGCAAATCGGTGGACCTTTTATCGAACGATCCCAGCAGCGGAGAGTTTCACCAATGAAGTGTCTCTGTCATGGTTATAAAGAGGATACGTAAGTACGTTTCTTTTTTTTTTATCTGAAAAGGAAAATATCTGAAATATAGGACGAGATGGGTTTGTTTCGACCTGAAGTATGGTAGTGTTATGTATGTCAAACGCAAAACACCTGGCTCTATGATATCGTTGCGTTAGTCTGATTACACTCTGGTATCCACTTGTACTTTTTAATATAGAATGCTGCTTATATTTATATATATATATATATGCTGCCTGTGTTATTTTTTATATATATATATATATATATATATATATTATATATGTTTATTAATTTATATTTATATATATACTTTTTCAGGTATAGTGGTACCTGTGGATATGTACATAAGAGGCCTGGAATGTCCATCAACATGGAGACACCAGAAAACCAGCTAAGAAACTGCATTACACCAGGCAGTATCCTAGACGGAGATGATCCGACATATTTAATTAGTCCTCAAAACCATGATTCCTAACACTTTTAACCTTACTTGATAGCTGCCAAGTCAGTATATATCATATATATATATATATATATCTAGACATTGCATAAAACTCTTCAAGACAAAGAAGTTATATATGTGTTATATCATATATATAAAATGTAGAAGCATTTTCACCCTGGAATAAGAGACTTAGAAACCTCTGAAAAGTAAAGAACATTTAATTAGTCCTCAAAACCATGAGTGAAGTATCTGCCAAAGTAGTATTGCAAAAACTCTTCAAGACAAAGAAGTTGATTGGTTTATCTCGAAAAAAAAAAAGTCTTCAGAAAATAATCAATGAATGTGAAGTGAAGTATCTAGTTTATGTCCTCAAAAAAAGTCATCCAGAAAATCTGAAGAATTTATGCTCCGATCTGTATATTCTGCATTCAAAAAAAAAACATTCCCATACACATGAAACACTTACGCTAGCGCCACAACTGAGAGTAGATCAAACACTAAGAAAGAGTGCCATTAGAAAGGGAGATGGAAGAATGATACCACTAACAAGCAGAGACATTGTTGCAGCTGAGGCACACTATCACAAATCATGCTATATATAGGAATTACAACAGAAACAAAGAGGACACCCATGAGAATGAAGAAGAGGAAGTGACTACGGGTATCGGTAAAGAATTTAAAATGTATCAAAAGGTTGAAGAAGAAGCTTACAAAGAACTTTTCAAAAACATCAGAGCTGACATTATTCCCAACAAAAGGATTATGTCAGTCGCCTCCTTAACCACAAAATTGGAATCATTAATGCTGACTGGTGGAGTTAATCTTCTGAAGGATTCAACAAAGAAGAATGTACACAGAAGACTGAAATCCGAGCTGGGAGGTGAGGTTAAAATAATATCTGACGACAAAGGAAAGTTGTTGATGGTTCCACTCTGCGTATCAGTAAAAGATGTTGTCCTGGAAAATCAATCTCTACATAGGGAACTCGAGCTTTGGAAGGCCAAGTCTACAGATGTCAATAAGACCATAGATCAAACTTCATCACTTATTATTATTATTATTATTATTATTAAAGCAAAGAAGAAAGTTTTAACTAATGAGAAAAACATTCCTACACGGCAGGGAGACTGACTTGCATTTAACGCAGTATTTTGAGGGAGCTTTCTAACATTCTATTTTGGCGAACAAAGAGACGTCTGATGGACCAGTCTGATCTTGCTATGTATGTATATGTGTGTGTGTTCCAGCATAACTCATAACTAGAAACGCATTGAGGAATTTCAACCAGACTTGGTATACATATGACTTACTATCTAGAAAAGAATACTGTGGGGGTAAGACACTGCTGGCACCAAAGGGGGTGGGGGTGGGAAAAAGGTTAAATATACCTTAGTTTTAGGGGTGGGAAGGGGTGACATAAAAACAACCGAAAACGACAGATATTTTTGTCTAATCCATAGTTTTCGAGGTCGCTGAGACGAATACCATAATTGAAGCAACTATCTTAACAGGAGAGAGAGAGAGAGAGAGAGAGAGAGAGAGAGAGAGAGAGAGAGAGAGAGAGAGAGAGAGAGAGAGAGAGAGAGAGAGAGAGAGAGAGAGAGAGAGAGAGAGAGAGAGAGAGAGCACCTGAACACTTTATGTCCTGAAGTAGTGTCGTAATCTGGTTTTAGTTACTGAAGACGTCATGTCACTTGGACGTCGAGATTCCGATACGAGAAAAGAGGCTTCACAAACGGCGTTGACACTACTCGCTTTTTACCCTCCCTCCCCCCACCCTTCTCCTGGTCCCCGTCCCCAAGCCCCATGCGTTCATTTAATCATTAGAATGACATGAAAAGTATGACATTTTACAAGGAGGTCTCAGAGTCCTCTTTTTTTTCTCTCTCTCTTCATTGCGCTTTCACTCTTCACATTCTTTCTTTGCATTCCTCACCCTCAAAACGGAGCTTCGTCTCTCTCTCTCTCTCTCTCTCTCTCTCTCAGTGCTCTTACTTTAATCAAGAATCAGTTAACACAAACAACAGTAACAGTAACTTCATCCACCCCGACCAAAAATGGTGCCGGTGAAACAAACAAAATAGTCTGGGAAATTAGAGATATTGCTATTTCTTCTTGTGCTTCACAAGACTTCCTTACCTTAAGAATTTAATCGAATCGTAGGCTTTCTAAACGCACTTGCTTTCATGTTAAGCGATTCGTTAATCAAACATCATATTGCAACAAGGTCGAGGATCATGTTCAGCATTAAACAATTTTGCATAGTAGTTTCTGAGAGGCGGTCTAAGAGAAGAATTCAAGCATTATAGAGAAGAAATTATATCGACGAGGAATAACAGCAAACTAGCGGGCAGCACGGGACAGGGCTCCCAGCCAATCAACGCTCTGATTTTTGTGGGGTTACACGGAGTCTGAGGCGCCGTTACATAGACAAAACCTCACCCCCTTCAAGACTGCCATCGGAATCACCTGATTGTCGGTTATTAGTTATGGGTCGACTGTGTGAGTGTACGCAGCTGATCGTGAACCTTTCATTTGAATAAATTTTATTGTAATTCGTTAATTGCTGCAGTGTAATCGTGTTTGTGATGTTGAAAAAGGGCGTCAGGAAAACTTGTCAGTATTTCAAAGCCAGAATGGTTGGTAGGCTATAGCATGAAAGCTTCAACACCGGTGTTGCCACCATGTTTACATTTGGATAACCTGATGAAGGAAGTGAATATGAGCATGCGGATGCCTCTCTTGAAACCGATGTTAGGCGTTGATGCATTTCGATAGTGATGAAGAAACTGGAAATGCATAGAATTAAGTGAACTGGATTCAAGAACCATCCATAATCGAGGCGTTGGTATGGGGTCTAGGCCTAGTTCTGATGTTTTAGAGCGGAGGTCTCGTGTTGGAGTAACTTTGAAAGAACTGGGACTGGGTAAGGAGCCCTTACTGGTGATCCCACAACAACAGCAACAACAATGAGTGTTAGTGATGACAGCAGCCAGCACAAGATAATGAGACGGGAACTGTAGACAACCGCCACTTCCCAGCCGTTGGTGAGTGTGCACTTTCAGTATCTATTTTACCAAGCGCATTTTTCATTGTCTTCGATGAATGAATTAGGTATTTTAGCCCTTTTCCGTTTTCTCTTGTTGTTAATACAAAACAAGAAAGTAATATTTAACAACCGAAATAGTGTAGGACAACGAAAATGGCGGAAATAAAACGATTTAAGATGTATTTTCTGGTGATCACTTTGAGTTTTTTTTCAAGTACGTCAGTATTAGTTCCTTGCTTATATCATAACTGGCTCACCTACGCAATTGTAATGGGACTGTGAAACGTCATTAACGAAACATCTTTTCGTTTTTAAATTCATGAACGCAGAGTACAAGTGAGTACGAGTACTGAACGAAAAGTTCAGAGACTAAAGGTCGTTCACCAGAAGCAAGCAGTTCGGTGCAGTAGCTGCGACCTCTTGAACTGCAGGAATCTCTCGCTTTTGGGATGAACAGTTCATCCCAAAAGCGAGAGATATATTTCATTCTGGATGGAACTAAGTTTAAGACGGCTATCATCTTATGAATGTTTTATGTAGCCTACATGTAATCGTTACCGTTACGGATTGACCAGTTTGCTGTGACTGTTAGTTTTGTTTAGAATTATTTTGTTTAGTTGATATATTTTCTGCTTTTTAATGTGTTTCATTCTTTGTTGGTTTGGATTTCTTACTCAGTTTTTGAGTGGTGGACGAAATAAAAGGAGCCAACAACAGAATTTAACGTCTCCCAGACCTCTGAAAGGAGCAAAGAGAAGATGGAAATTAGAAAATAATGCCATTTCTGCTGGTGCTTCACAATACTTCCTTACGTAAGGGATGTTTTAGTATTGTTGGCGGGTCCATCGTAAGGGGAGGCCTATTATATAGGTTCCCACTTTTGACAGACAGCATCGTATCGCATCGTAGGCTTCAAAGGCACATACTTTCATATCCCACGTTTTGTTAATCAAATGTTCTATCGCATCAAGATTGAAAATCAGAGTTCAGCACAAACAACTGATAGTAGTTTCTGGAGGTGGCTAGGACAAAATTCAAGCATTAGTAGAGGAGAAATTCAAAGGAATAATGGTTTACTAGAGCAGGGGCAGGGCTCCTAGTCCATGAGCTTCATTTTCTTGGAGTTACACAATGTCTAAGGTGCTGTTACACGCTATTTTTTTTAATCTTCATTAAAAATGAATTGAACGACTTATTAGTTGAAAAATAATAACTTAGGGACACTTACAGAGATCTTTCGAAATTCTAGTCCAGTATAATTTATACTATGATATTGTAACATTTGATATCACTGTATTATATAATCTCCCTTAGGTCCTCCTGCCACTGGAATTTGGGGGGTGGGAGGTGGCGGCTTTGTGCCGAGGCCCTGTATTGGTGGTAACTGAAAGAACTGGGAATGGGAAAGCCTTTGGTGGTTACACAGCGACAAATGCACTTTGATGAGCGGCAAGGATAACGTAATGGATATGAATTTTTTACAGCCACCGCTTCAGCTGGTCAGTGTTCACTTTCTTTTAGCCCATTTGTTTTACGAAGCTCTTGTTCCCTGATTTTCGGCTGGTCGTGTATATTAGTCGTGCATATTAGCCTGTTTCATGTTTCTTTTATAAGTGTATTCATGTTTCAACGACTGTAATTTTAGGACAACGAAATAACAAAAACACAAACGATCATAGTTGTAATATCTGACAGCCCCTTATACATTTTTATTAAATCAGCATTAATGTAATGCTTTATTATAATTTATTTATACAAACGTTTGTAATGAGGCAGTAAAACGTGCAGAGCTAAACACTGAATCTACTTCACTAAGTAAAATTATTCTGGAATATATCTCCAGTGAGCTAGACATTAAATTTAACTGTCAGCTTAACTGTCGTAAATGTGGAGCAGCCTAAATAACAGTTCTGAAGCTGCATGAAACCGCTATAACCATAGGCTGTTTTAGACATGTCGCGATGTTTTAGAGTTGTTTTGTCCATTGAAATAAAAATTCATCTTGATGAGAAAAACTTTAGAGTTGGAACATTTTAAAGAAGTTCAGACTTTGAACGCTTTTCAGTGAAAAATTATTTGCGTGGATGGACTTATGTAACAGTTGAATCTTTGCAGGATTTCAAATCCTTAGAACCAATGAATGAAGTAATTTGTGTCATGGGTCTGGTGTTGTAATGTTTTCCTCTTGAAATGATTTTCTGGTCGCATATTTTCCATGTAGTCTTCTGAAGGAAAGTCTGAATCATTTACAAATAAGATATTTATTTTCGTAAAAACCTTCGCAGCTTTTTTTTTTGGTCTTGACTGGTGGTTCATTGTTTGGGAAAGAGCACAGCCGAATATTAATATGCAGATGGCAATGTAGAAGATAACTTAGACGCGACTTAAGATTAGTCGTTAGATATGCAAATGATTTATATATAGACGAAATATTACTTTAGTCTTTTTGTTAGATTTTGAAAATGGCGCTTATGAGTTCATTATGCACCATTTTCATAGAACTACTGGGGATATTATTATTATTATTATTATTATTATTATTATTATTATTATTATTATTATTATTATTATTATTATTATTATTATTATTTGGAAGATGATTCATGGGGATAAGAATGAATACAGTTACTAGTTTTGCAGAATGACCAAATAAAACTTAGAATATTCTTTGAGTCTTCAAGAGAACGAAATACAGCCTTTCATATACACGTGAAAAGCGGTAGTCCTTCCAAAGAGGCTTAAATGATTTTTATTGTGAGGGATTCTGCAAGTCATTGTCGAGAAAACAAGGAAATGGTCGCTGTGAATAATAGACTTCACTTTTATCGACATTAGGCTCTAGCTTAACGGTTACTGTTTATTTCAGTTTACTACATGTGGCCACGAGCTTTTTTTTTTTATTTTCCACTTTGCTTTTAGTGCTGTTTCAGGGTAAGTATAAATATCGGTTTGAAGGCTTTATCCGATCACGATGAAACCTTAACATTTACAAACCCTTATCAAATCATATATACTGTATATATATATATATATATATATATATATATATATATATATATATATATATACATACATACATACATACATACATACATACATACATACACACATACACAAACATACTTGACAGTAAGGAAGTTTGAAAGGTGTGAAAGGGGGGAAAACCTCGCAGTTAGTCACCAACAAGGATGGTTTGGTTGAGCCATTATGATATGGTTAAATCACTGGCATCCACTGCCTTCATTTTTCTTACACTTCTCTGATTCAACAACATGTAATAGAATTAAATTCCACTGGGCTTGTATATTATAATCATAAATCACCTCCACCATATCAAATATATAAACTTCTCATATGCTCACGTTGTTTTACTGCTTCAGATTCCCTTCAGCATCCCCAGTCATCACTGTATTATCTGCCAATATTGGCAATTCCACAACCCATTCACCGCCTTTAAATTCATCCCACAATGTTATGGCTACGTCTGATGCCCTTCCTCTAATTCTCGCATCAATCCATCCATTAAATATTGAGTGGCGTTTTTGAGGTGATAGATTCCTGGTATCCAGTCAAGAGAACCATCTTTCCTCCTTTGCTTATCCAAGCTGCTTCCCTGCCTCAGATATAGCAACAGAAATATTACTCCCTACTAGGTGCTGAGACCTGACCTTACAGGCGGGCCTATCCAGGCCAGACAACTATCTTTCCTACTGTTGCTTTTCTAAGCTGCTTCACAACCTCTGACATGGCAGCGAACATATATATTTGTAAGGTTATGGACTGACTGACAATCTTTCTTTTGAACAGCTTCATACAGAAGGGATTTTTTTCTCCGCTGCCAAAGCAGGAGCTGTAGAGTTGGTTGCCTTGCCTTCATTCCAAGCTTCATAGTGGTCGAGCAATGGCTCAATACACTGGTGGAATTTGGCTTTTCTGGTGTCTTCTTTGAAGGAAGATGAGGCAAAGTTCTGAAAGTTGTTGGTGTAGGGAGGAAGTAAATGGGCATGCTGATAAATAAAATACGTGCAATGGGCCATCTCATTGACTCTGGTAATTGCAAGTTCAGGGGGTATCGGGTGCAGTTCCTGTCTTGACAGGAACACCAACTCATTTTGGCATTGGCAGTACAGCTAATCACTGTGGCACTTTCTAGCCATTAAACACTTTAACAGTGAAAAGGGAAAGAGGGAGTTGGATTGGTTGGACAACAAGACGGAAGAAAGGAAGTGGGAAGAGAGGTAAATTAAAGGCTATAAAGTGGGTGCAGCTGGGGACTGAAGGGATGCTGCAAACCACTTTTAGGTAATGCCTGCATTGCGCCACACTGGGATTGCATTGATACTACCACGGGGCAGCAGATCCTTCTTGATCATATCATTCTTGGAGGACTCATGCTTCACAGGTAGATCCATCTGTGCTCCTAACACTTTCCAGGAAGTGTTGGAAATCTTGCTTAGAGGTTGGATGACTGGAACTTCTTTGTGGGAGTTCTGCTGAACTCGGCCTTCCAGAGATGCTTTTGTTCCTGAATGCACTGGAAGAATGGTGGGGCACACACCTCAGTGACTTTTCCATCTTTGTTGCCTTTACTTAGATCATTTTCATTAGCAAGCATTTAAGATCAGCTGATGAGTTACTTGGTGATGAGTGGCAACTTGGGACCATGATGACATGTTAACAAAAGCAAGGATTAGTTAGTCTCTCTCTCTCTCTCTCTCTCTCTCTCTCTCTCTCTCTCTCTCTCTCTCTCTCTCTCTCTCTCTCTGTGTGTGTGTGTGTGTGTGTGTGTACAGGTTGGTAGGAGGCAGGTGTGC
>NC_089766.1:44539684-44657184 GCF_040412425.1 Macrobrachium rosenbergii
ATAATATTCCAGTGTGAAGCCAGATCAGTTTTGAGTCAGAATCTTTATCCAGAGATTTCAGGACAAATTTCACAGAACCATTATTGCAGTTTACATTCTCCTATTATTCAGCTGCCGTTACTTTCACAAAGGAATGGGGATCAGCTTTCATGTATATTTAGTAAAGGAATAATTCATCTGGAACTCATAAGCAAAAGTGCATGAAATTAACCAGGTATCAATTTTGCACGAATAGTTACCCAAGCATTATTTTAATTTGAAAGCTTTAGCCAAGAGAGGGGCATTTGCACAGTAGTCATTACGTTTTCTCTTCATAACTTAACCCCCACAAGTCCATGAGATTGTTTTTATCTAGTATCGATAAAGAATGAGTCGCCAGTCACAGTCGTTGGCAAAAGAAAAGGAAAATTTAAGCTATTATTTAGAATTAATCCATGCTGTTTTTTTTCTTATCAGTTGTATATCAGTAACAGTGGATGGATGAACCTTATTCTGTTTTTCGTATTTCTGTAAAATAAATTGCTGGAATAATCTGGTAAACTTTAAGGTTTCGGAGAAGGTAAGCTCCCAGAAATTTGCACTGACTTTTCCTACCCGAGTAAATCTTCCTCTCCATCTATTAAATAATTAAAGGGCATTTTGTTTACTACATTTGTTTACGTCGTTCATAGACTCGAAAGTATAAGTCGAATTTATCATCAGCAGCGTTTTCTTCCTTTAACAAATTCCTACCGATTAAAGTTCGTTAGAAAGACGGCGATACTATCGAAGTTGAAATCCCAATTAAGGTTTGAGGAATCCGGCAGCGCTTGAAATCTATTTCCAACTTTAGATTTGAATTTACCTTCGGCAGCCAATTTCAACTTTGGGTTCAAACATAAATATCAACTTGGAATATCGCCGCCTCTCGCTACTAACAATTCACGACCCCAAGAAGAGTTAGGGTCAAAATAATAATAATAATAAAATAATAAATAATAATAATAATAATAATAACTACCGCTTAGCGTCGGAGACGCTCGAGGAGGTCAGTTGGTTTATCTACGGGGAACGACGGAATTTCCCGAAGGACGAAATTGCCCATTTTCAAATTACGACCGGTTTTCTTCTGTAGACAACACGTTTTAATTTTTTTTTTTTTAAACTTTTCACTTCCATGACAGCTTTCATATTTTAGTCAGGTTGAGAAGGAGAATCGAGCAGGTTCTCGAAAGCTCTCGTTTGTATATATAGTTCTAATACATGTTTATATCTATACTACTGCAGATGTCTTCGCCAGTAAAATAATAATAATAAACAAATTATTAAATAACTAAGTGAATAAGCATAACTGTCACATTCATTTCTTAACAGTTGAACTGTGGATGAATCTACTGTACAGAAAACGTCCACTACACGAGATGCCTTTTCAGCTACACAGAAAGCTCATCAGCAATACGTCAAACTCCTTGCCCATCGCCCCCACCATTCCTGCAACCCTCCATCTCTTATGTTCAGGCTCTATCTTGCTTCCTTGATGTTCTTTCACACCATTTATCTTCGTCCTTTCTACATGAACGAATCATCTTAAAAACACTCTTAGCTACCCTTTCACCTACACTAGCCCTTTTAACTCCAAAGTGTCAAAACATTCCCCTAGCCTTTCAACTCTTCAGGAATTATATACTAAGTAAACAAAATATCAAAGCGTAATCACTGCTTTTCATTTGCCCTCACTTGTATTGACATGACTTCCATGAAGAGAGTGGTTCATGAACATTATACGTCCCAGCCACAGCAGCTTCTTGTAGACACTGCAATCCTCCCAGTTTCAGCACAGATCCTAATGGCGTCCTTACAGCTGTGGCTATTCTGCGCTTGTCTCTTCTCTCATCCTGCCTTCCTTGCAGGTCATTATCCCCAGATACACATATGTCTGCTGCCTCAAGCCTCATTGCTGCCAGTTCCTGATTCCATCTATTTTCCTTATTCTTACTCTCTCATTCCTTTTATCTTAATATGAGAATGAATGATTGAATGAAGAAATATGTATAATATGTATATATACATATATACGATAGTTTCTATCCTTCAGACCTCTGGTGGCTACTCTGAAGTTGTGTAGCTCCCCAAAGCTCCGTTAGGACAAGCTCCAATGGGCAGAACAGCATTTTGAAATTAGAGCTGCAGTGGTGAGGGCTTGAAAGAAGATAAATGGTTCTCTTCTGGGAGTCTGTGAATGGGATTCCCAGTCCCTCTTTTGGGTCATAGAACTTGTTATTGTTTTATGATAATATATATAGTACCCTCCATGATCCTTCCCATTGGAAACAAAAAGTCTTCATTACCTGAAATACAAACACACATAATGCCATCCATTACATTAAATATTATATATTGATAGTTACAGGAATCATCATATATATGACATATATGGCCCGGAAGATGATATATATATCTAATGCGTCTTATCTAGGAAAAACAAAATAAAATTTTTTATGATTTTCCTATATATATATTGGAATGTTTGCAGTGTGGATGTTCTCCCACCCTCTCACTCACCTGCCTGTAGTTAACTAATTACCAGGCTTCATTGATCTAAATTGTATTTTTACGGAAAATGAAATGAAAATTTATATACTTTATAATATCCTTAACCTCCTAACAGGTTGCCAATTATGAGAAAAGTAGAAATGAATGAATCTGTAATTTTCAGCGTAAACATCTTCCACTAAGTCAGAGTCAGTGTAACAAATATTCGTATTATCCCATTCAAAGGATCAAGTTTTCTGCTTTCATTCGTCTGCCAACTATCTTTTTTAAAAGATAATTGATCGTTACATTTTTCGATAAGTTGAAAAAATTCTCCTCTCTCTCTCTCTCTCTCTTGGAGATGGTTCGTTGTGACCTAATGTCATTGGTAATGGGGTTGTGGTTAAACTCAGATCCACCATAAATACACCCTCACACACACACACACTATATATATATATATATATATATATATATATATATATATATATATCCTGCTGGGGTCGTTAAGGGATAGAATATGAAAGATGAATGAGGATACTTTTCTCATCCTGAGGAAACTGAGGCTATTGCAACCGATTCAGGCTTATCGATGAACGTTGCTTCAAATAATTTTCCTGTTGCCTTCCTTTGGGAGTTGTAGAATAGGACCGCCATCACTATAAGTCCTGCTGCGGTCACGTTAAAGGGATGAATGAATGACCTTTTACGCCTGCAAATAATTTCTGGGTTGAGGCAATCTTCTTTCCTCAGCAAATCAGTCTTCCTATTTCCAGGTTTAATTTTTGGCGTTGAGTGAAGGATTTTTAAAAAGCTCTTTTTCTTTGTGAGACGGAAACATTTTTGTATTATTTAAAAAGTTGTTCTGAGAATATTATGCCAGAAATTAAATTGTTTTTAAGACCAAGATTTCCGGCAAAATATTTTATCTTTTCAGATTCAGTTAATGTTTGTACATTTAAATTTATATAATCAATTATCTTTTTGTATAAGAAGCAGCTGTTATTTGAATTAATCTTCACAAATAGTAGTGAATTTTTAGTCTAAAAAGAGTAGATTTTGGGAAGTACCTACACAACCGTGAAGAACCCACACAACCGGAAACTTTAATGTTTGTATTAGATTATTATTGTTATTATTATTATTGTGTATTATTATTATTATTATTATTATTATTATTATTATTATAAAACAAGAAAACTGTAGAGATATTTAGATTGGGTATTTTTAATTCAGGAATTTAAACGTTGAATTTTTATTATTTATTTATATGTGGCATTTTGGAGATTCTCCTTTAGTTATCAAGCAATAAAAAAAAATCGCTTGAAATTGGTGCATTTTACAAGACAGGGATTTTTATTTTCCTCCTAGAAGAGAGACTCAGTCATCCCATAACCTTTAAAGGGCATTTTAGACAGTGAGACGATTACTCTCTTTAAAGAAATATTTGGAATGGTTTTTTTCCAGAGTGAGCATATACAAACATCATATATATATATATATATATATATATATATTCTATATATATATATATATATATATATATATATATATATATATATATATATATATATATATATATATATATAGATTTTATATATATATATATATATATATATTTATATATATTTTTTTTTACAGATTTCCTGTTATATGATTTTCTAGAGATTTTTACAGGCCGACAACAGAAACTTTTATTTATTTGGCCTTGGAATTCGTGTAAAAAAAGAACAAGGGATGATTTTAGGAGCTGAAGGCTCTACTTCATATGAAATGTTACGTAAACACTTAGGAAAAATTAAGGAATTATATTTACAAAAAGAAAAGCATTAGATGGGAAAAATGGGTAATTGAAATGTTAAAGGGCTTGCAACGCCTGAAGATCCTCCCTACTGGAGTCTTGACTAAGAGCAAGGCACAATCCAAGATGAGTCCACTGTGAATAGGTTCCTCTTAAAAGGGGCGTTCAAACCTGTGGCATCGTGGCATCATGCTCAGGTTCCTGGGCAGGTCCTTTCGAGGGGTGACTGTAGTACTGGGTCCGCGGTTGGAGGTGGACTGTATATCAGGGCCTGAGTTCGAGGAGGACTGTAGTACTGGGTTCACATCAGGAGTCTGTGTGGACATCTGGGTGGAATTGTGAAGGGTGACCTCTCAGCAACTTGTATCACTTGCCCGCATGTATGGCTAACTGCCCAGATGTCTCTGTCCAAGGCCCTTTAAGGCCTCTGTCCAGAGTAGGGTCCCCAGTGATGGGCCACGTGGTAGCAGGCTAAGGATGTGTCACTCGTCCAGGGGTTCCGGTCATCTGCTTGTATTCTCCAAGGTAGTCCTGCGGAAAGACAATCCAGCCAACTCAATCTGCCTTTGGAATGGTTTTCTTGGCAGCTTGTTGAACTAAGCCGCTTAAGGGAGTGACAGTAAAGTCTCTCATCCTCGACCTTATTGACCGTGCCTTCTGAATGATTGTCCCAGGTAAAAATAAAGGGGACAGATCAGGATGTTGATCATTTTAATGTATTGGCGACTAGGTCAATTGGGGTTGCCTGTGCAGCAACAAATTTACTCTAAATAGCTTAAGACAAGTACGGGCTGGCTTTTTCAGCGATTACTTTACTTTCACTAAATTCAAGGCTAAACTAAGGAAAGCTGAATGGCTGCTATGCTAAAACTTGATAACTATAATATATATATATATATATATATATATATATATATATATATATATATATATATATATATATATATATATATATATATATATATATATATATATATATATATAATATATAATATAATATAAAATATAATATAGTCCTTTACCAGTCATGAAAAAAGTATATAGAAAGACAATGATTAACAGCTCTCCTAAGAAGGATTCCCCCTTATTTAGCATGGCTAAACAATTGGATTTACTTAGCAACGGGACCTTTCGAATCCGAACTGATAGAAATCGCTTTCTAACTCTTCATCAGTCGAACTCCGCCCATCGAATGACAGTCTGAAGGACTATAAGTCGAAAGGCCTTGCAGCACTCCATTGTTCCTCTTTTCCTTCGTGAATTTTTGTCTTTATTCATATATTCATCACGTTCCATACTTTCACGATTCAGTTATATATATATATATATATATATATATATATATATATATATATATATATATATATATATATATATATATATATATATATATATATATATATATATATATATATATATATATATATATATATATATATATATATATATATATATATGTATATATATATATATATATATATATATATATATATATAATATATATAATTTAATCAATGTCTTTTACAGTCTTTTTCAAGTGTATTTGTCAATGTATTTTCTCTATTAAGAAACATGAAAACATCGAATGAGTCTTCATCCCCTTCAAAGCATCCGTACACATCCCTGATGAGTTTCCAGAATGTCTCTTTCCCTGAATTCGTCCGAATCGAATATTTGCAAAGCACTTTCCGCTCACAGACTCTAATGTTGGTCCGTCGTCTTCTTCATTTGCATAATGTGGCTTATTTGAGATCCGCTTTAATCTTCTCCTGATTTTCGTATTCCGTTTGGTTTGTTTTTCAAATTATATCATGCACCTTTATATCTGGAGTGGAATCTTCGTAAACAATATTTTCGTATTGTAGAGAGAGAGAGAGAGAGAGAGAGAGGAGAGAGAGAGAGAGAGAGAGAGAGAGAGAGAGAGAGAGAGATAAGGTTTGGGAGGAGATATGTGACAAAAGAAAAAATCAGTAAAAACGTTGGAATAATGGAGAGAATAATCGACAAATATTTTCACATCCTTTTACTGATAATAATAATAATAATAATGATAATAATTTGCCAGGAAAGATCACAGTACAGCATAATGATGAAAATTTCAAGGACAGACTTCCATTGGACTTCCCACACAAGATGGGATTCGTTGCTAGTCTGTTGCGACACCAGTTAACATCTATCAAACAAGAAAGAAGCTAAAATCTTGAACCAGGATCTCTTATTCCATTCGGAAACCTGTCCGATTCAGGCACGACGAGAAGTTGTGTGGACAATCGCTCAGCGAGAAAACCTGATGAAATCTGCGATACTCATTCAAAACAAGAAACAAACTATTTCTTGTGCAACCAATAACACGTGGACTCTTGCAACTCCTCTCCCACGGATATTGGAAACTGAACCATTGCAAAATAATAATTCTGAAGTTCAACTGAATCAGTAATGTCTCATATTTTTATGATAAAATTTAACGTTTTTTTTTTTTTTTTTAAATCGACGAATTGATTTCAAATTTTGAAAATGAAATTTTATTCAGACATACGGAGAGATATAAGTGAAATGTAAAACTAAAACTGATCAAGAAAAACTAATGCGCAAAGAGATGTTAAAGGGATGTAGGTGATGCGTTAAAACAGTGATCTGCTGATGTGCAGCCCATTTGATTGACTTAAGAACATTAGGCTGGAAAGCCAAGTACTGAGGCACCTTCAGCCACCCAGCCTTTAAGACAGTGAAGAGAGGGAGTTAGAGTGACTGGACAACAAGGTGGGAGAAAGGGAACGGTAATGGAGGCAAAATAAAAGGCTAAAAAGTGGATATAGCTACGGGCCGGAGGGACGCTCAAACAACCTTTGGTAATACTAGTGTACCACGTAAGGTGCACTGACGGCGCTACCCCTCTAATTCCCAAGATTCTGGGGTGGTCCGAAATCTGGCTGACACCTAGATTCTTGAAGCCCCAACAGCTATAAAAAAAAAAAAAAAAAAAAATTAAAAATATGAAAATAATCTTTGTGTAATATAACGATGTTAATGATAAGGAAAATTGTTCATGAATATCATACCTAAGCACCGTTTATCACTGGTGAAGTGGCTGTGTGAAGGTACAGCTTTGAGAGAAAAGCCCTTGTGCTGGCGGGGTCTTCTGGATGGTCAAACATCGACGACTGGGAAACTTACTCTTCTCAACGAGCATCCGGGGTCCCTAGATGTTAGAAACATACCAAGATTAGTGTTTGTTAAAATGAGACCTCATAAGGAATCACAGAATTTCTCGTGGAAGCCTCTTCCAACCTTCTTTGTGACAAGCGAAATGAATCAGAAACTAAAACCTCTGGCAATAAGACAAGATTCAAACCCTAAATACTGGCCGGTTGTTCCTCTTTACAGTGGAGTGTTTTGGAAGGGCCGGGGTGTGACACGAGAGCGCCTTGTGATTGGGATTGATCAGCTGACGAGCAGAGGGAAAGGGCTGGGGAGAAAAGAGAGAACAGAGGCTAGAGTGAGCAAGTGAGGATGTGGAGCAGCACAAAGGAGGGACACCACAAGAATTAGGAAAGAGCAGAGATTCTTTAAGGCAAATGATGACGAAATAATTCTTTGTAATGATATCAGCTGAGGATAACTAGTACTGCTTTCTTATGATAAATGCTGAAAAGCGGCACAGTGATGCAGAGGAGGCTATAGAAGACCAATTATTTTGGCATATTTCAGTTGAGAACACAATAATGCACACTAATTCCTGACACAGGATTTAACTAATAAAAAAAAATACCTGGCACAGGGTTCAACTAATAAAAAATGGAGTTCAGAAACATTAACACAGAAGCATGGAGTCTTCATTGGCAAAATTTGATCATAATAACATGAGAAAGGAAGGTCCAGTTATTAAGTATTATATTAATTCTTTGCCAGGCATTTTAAAGAATAAGAATGAGTGAGTAGACATTTGGAACGCTTCTACTGTACGTTTCTTTAATGGAATCCTTTCAAATGCGGAGACAGTTCTACCTCATTTTCAGTTCGCTGGATGCTATGAAATTTCAGTCACTACAGTGAAAAGGATGAATATTGCCATGAGTAAAAATATAGAACTAAATCCGAACGTTGAGCCAGGAAGTAACTAATTATGATATCTATTACGGTAAAATTATTTGAGAGTAAACAACTCTCTTGCACTGCAAATACCATTGCAAGATTTTTACGTTAAATTGCTCGTGTACTTACTTTTAGAGATGTGTCTGAATGTCAGGTATAATAATCCGTTGCTTATATCTGTCTACAATATCGACGACCAATGTTGTGATGCCGGTTTAGTATAATTAATAAATCCTTCCGTCTTTATCGTGATGAACAGCTCATAAAGGTTACGCATTTAGAATTCAGTTACAGAACTCGACGATATCTAGGACTTGAGAGAGAGAGAGAGAGAGAGAGAGAGAGAGAGAGAGAGAGAGAGAGAGAGAGAGAGAGAGAGATCATTGATCTGCCAGATAAAAAAAAGTTTCAGTTTGCAGATGAAAGGGACAGAGATTATTCTCAAGAGGATAACTCAAAGGAAACATAATATTCAGTTGCACGAAATCCCTTCAGATGGATAAACAGAATGACAGTAATCCGCTTATTAATTCATTTAATCTCTTCAAGCTTCTTTCCGCTTGATATAATGGTAATGTAACGTCATTAATAATTAGTCACTCCGTTCAGAGTGACCAATTACAGAAAAGTCGCGGTAATCAGAACTCATAGTTTGTGAAACTGAAGTTTGTAGTTGCCGTCGTGTTCTTGGTCTGCTTTAGACTCTACTGGAGGTTAGATTTAGGTGAAAATTATACGAGTATGTATTAAGTTAGAAATTTTTCATGACACATAATGGCATGAAACCTGTACCATTCTTCCATCAACGGCTGAGATCATTTAATGAAGAAATTCAAATAACGACTTGGCGCAAATTGCATGCAGGAGAGTAAATCCTCCTGCATGCAATAGAAGAAATTTCATAAAAAAAAAAAAATAATAATTGCGCCGAACTTTCTTCGGCGCAATTGAGTTTTCTGTACAGAAAAACTAATGCTGTAAATGAAACTCTCAGCCACGTCCCATGAAACTCTCAGCCGCAACCACCTCCGATGAAACTTTCAGCCACGGCCCAGTGTGTGCAACCTGTGTTGTTGGCGCCTATAGCATGTTCCAGACCCACGATCATGGTTAACTTTAACCTTAAATAAAAATAAAACTACTGAGGTTAGCAAATGAAAGGCTGCAATTTGGTATGTTTGATGACTGGAGGGTGGATGATCAACATACCAATTTGCAGCCCTCTAGCCTCAGTAGTTTTTAAGATCTGAGGGCGGACAGAAAAAGGGCTATACTTGGACAGACAGACAAATATCCATCTCAAGAGTTTTCTTTTACAGAAAACTAAAAATCACCTTTGGGAAATGGTTCAGAGCATTTCGGACAAGGGAGAAGCCTCAAACATCAACTTTCAAAATTCCAACCCTCCCCATACTTATGATACTGAAGGTTGCCCCCAAGTTAAAGTAGGAATGACTTGAAGCCTGAGACTTCATTTTATTACGAAGGCTCAGACACAACCACCATCTCCATTACTGTAAAGTCATTTTCAGGAACCTTACAAAAGGTCATATGTCCATTCCCTTTAGATGATAAGGAAATTTCAGCATTACTCAATGTCTGACATTAACCTGTTTCAGATTTTTTTGAAGTTGAAAACAAAGCAATTGTTATTTGTATGATAAATATTCTTTTTACCATTAAGGTATAAGAGGGCATAAAAATATATCAGTGTAACTAATTTTTAATGAAATAGGTATTCATATCTAACACTTTTTTGGTAATGGCAATATAATCTTTTAGACAGAACAAAGACTTTTTTGCAGCATAAATAAAGTTTCGGATTTTTCGTTGAAAATTATTATGATAACCAGCTTTCAAAACTTAAGGTGATATACGGCATGCTTTACAGAACGAGTCTTAAAACATATAATAGAAACCCCAGAAGACTGCAGATAAACTGCTTTTACACTCTCTCTCTCTCTCTCTCTCTCTCTTATTCTTCAACAGATCACGTTATTTAAGGTCTAATCATGAGAAATTGCAGTGTTATATCACAAGCGAAATATCTGGACCGAGATTCAAATAGGAACTGGAATGGAAACCCCAATTCCATATCTCAAATTTAAATGCCCACCAAACCCTGTGCAGAGTTTCCTAACAGTCTTCCCATTAAGCGGTGTAAGCTTAACCAATATTGTGTTTACAGGAGTTTTGTTTATTGCCCTTTAACTTTTTTTCTGAGGACTGAAGTCGTTTTAGATTGATGGTTAATGAATAGCCAAAGATTCAAGAGTATTATGAATTTTTGTCGTTTGTTTCAAGGGTGACATTACTTAACATCCACAGTTATTAGATAGGATAAATTTGACATGCTGTTTACTTCTCATAAAATTACAATCTTCCCTGTCCCATAAAAATAATAAAATCTTACTAATCATCTTAAAAAATGTTGCAACATGTAACAGTTTTGAAAAATATGATGACTGTCTCAGTATACTTTTGGCCGTTTGGGGAATGCTCATGTTTTTTATGTTTGGTCTCCAGGCACTGACCTGTCCCTTCTTCTGCTGCCATTAATGACCTTGAGACATTAACCACTAACTTCGTTTTTGGCTAGAGATGGTTTCAGGTCTTATTTAAATTTCATGTTTTGTCATTTTCCATATTCATTTTCCTTATTTCTTTTAAAGCTGTCGTTTCAATCATCCTAAATAATAGATAAGAAGTTCATATGTATACAAAGTTGATTTGTTGATAATTTAATATTAATAGGATGACAAGCTTATCAAATGCATTTATGATCATATTAATCGTTTATGCCTAACAACCATTATAGGAGAGGATTACAGGGCTCCGACTCACTTAAATAACAACAGTTAAGAATATAAAATTGTTTTTGGAATCATATGGTCGTAGAATTTAGAATTTAGTCCAAAGGCCAAGTGCTGGAACCTAAGAGGTCATTCAGAGCTGGAAGGAAATTGACAGTAAGAGGGTTTTAAAGGTGTAACAAGAGGAAAACCACGCGGTTGCACTATGAAACAGTTTGTTAGGAGAGGTGGAAAGTAAGATGGAAGGAAGAGAATATACCTTTGAGTACACTAAAAGGAATGAAAGACCAGCTGAGGGGCTGAAGGGACGCTGCAAAGACCCTTGAGTAATGCCTAGAGTGCACCATGGCACTGACAGCAATAACCCCCTAGGGTAATATAATGAAATATATTTGTATATCAGTGGGTTTACATGTTCCATATTCTTGGTTCCATACCGCCTTGGGTATTTAGCTTTTTTTTGTAAAGCGGCCATCGCCCTTTCAATGTGTGTGTATATAAAAAAATGAACAGCAGAGTCTTGATAGCGAGTAAAGTCACTGTCACTCGAGTTCCTGTCCCCAGTAAAGACAAAGGTTTGATTGCTGGTCATTGATAGGCAATTTATCACGTATCAATTATTCTAGGTGTAACCATTCCCAATGTTAGGTGAATTCAGTATTAACTGGTTTTGTGGCTATACATATCTATATCTATATCTGTGTAAAGGTATGTGTAAAGGTATATGGAAGTATATATATATATATATATATATATATATATATATATATATATATAGAGGTATATATATGGGGCCGAAAAACCTGAAAGAACTCAGAAAACGAGTACTCAGTGCAACTCCTTTGAATTGTTTTGTCCTGTAAAGTATGTGTGCTATCAGGAAAATGATTTTCTTTCTTGTGATTAATAATTCTGTCTTGAATTCATTGCTTTAAATAAACATGATATATACATTCTACATCCTATCCGGAGTTTGAACTCATTAAAATGGTGGCTGAGAGAGAGAGAGAGAGAGAGAGAGAGAGAATATGAACAGCTGAGACTTGCAGTGGCAAATATTCTTGGTTTTTCTAGTATGACTTGATGTTCAACTGTCCTACATATAAAGGGAAATTATAAATGAGAGAGAGAGATTGCAAGAATTAATTTTCTTGCAACAGTCAAAAACCTGAGAGAAGAAAACAGAGAGAGAGAGAGTTTGTTGGAGTTGGTTGCACGATGTTAAAGTATTGGTGTGCATTGGTGGTGGTGGTTTAAACTATCGATAATTAATTTGAGACCTCATTTAAATTGACTTTATAATGAAATACGTCACCACAATGAAACGAAGCAGTTGCTATAGCGAATTCCGAAGGTAAAAACGAAGAAGAAACGAACGAATTAATGAGGAAATTCAAATTTGAATAAATAAAAAAGGCATTACCGTATATCTTGCACGTCGGGCTTAGCCAGCAGCTGTGCAGGTGGGTGTGTGGACATGACGCCAGATGCACTTAGGCCGAAAGAAAGAGGCCGATACTAAGCCGAACAACTTGGAGGACATGATGCCTGGCCAAATTCCCCAATGGACAAAATGCCGAACAGACATGAAATTTTCCTGTCAAACAATCTTGGGTTGAAATTGATGATTACCAATTTCGTTACGGTACCAAGAAAATTTTCTTTTCTGATTTGAAATTATGTTCCTGGAGTTTGATCACGGATTTCGTTAAGACAAAAGGAAGAAAGCTTGCTTTTAAATATTTATGCCACGTTGTGGATAAAAGGTTAATGACATTACATATTGGCGCCTGTGAAAAACCAATTAAGATGATGACTTAAAACTATTGATGATAAAGTACAAAGCAATTAATTCTCATCCATATGGGGCTCGTAATTCGGTTTTTAGTATTGGAATGAAGAAAAAGCTGAGCATTCGGAAGAAGTTAAAAGCACCATAATTAGGAATTGGAAGTATTGCCACTTGTAGCTGGAGGACTGCCTGAGAAAGAAACACTTGGAAGAATCATGCAAAGAGCAAGAAAGTTAGAAGTGGTTAAAGAGGACGTAGAACGAGAGTTGAGAACTTTCGGATTTATGAGAGTGATGTGTTGTTATCTTTTCTAAAAAAAAAAAAAGGTGGAACTCATTCAAAAGCAAAAGTTTTGGATATAGAACATTCGACTCTGCCCCACTAGGCAAGCAATTGTATACAATGATTACAATTTTTATTTACATAATAAATATATATATATATATATATATATATATATATATAAATATATAATATATATATATATAATATATATATATATATATATATTCATTATATTATAGTTGTAATTTACTTCCTATTATTATTTTGTATTTACATTGTTTTAAAACGAAGAATCAAAAAAATGAATTATCTGGAGAAATTTTCGACTACAAATATATTCAGCATCATGTCTATTCGGCTAAAATTCGGAAATACTTCCTGGACGTTCGGCATCAAGTCCATTCTTCTTCCTGTCCGTTTACTTAGCCTCTCGACTTCGGCAAGAGCATTCGGCATCGCTGTCCGCACACGGTGCAAGTCAGAAATCGTTCTCGGCTGCGGAAAGACGGATCTCTACTTATAGAAATTATCGATATAGGTTTTTAGTGTTGATTTTATCAAGGTAATTAACCATTATATTAATAATTATCATAAATTATGATTAAAATTCACGTAAATTCTCATAAAAATTTGTTAAAGGGGATTTACTGTTGCAGGTCAATAATACGTCTGACAGCGCCTGGAAGAAAACCTGGAGTGATTACGCGAAAAATTACCATTAACCCATAAAGCACTTGAAGGAAAACCTGAAAAACGAAAATTTCATTCAATTTGTCTGTGTTTGATGTCTGTCACGGGGTAGGTGTTTGATTTTGAGTTATAAACCGCCTGGTCTGTAAAGCGGTTCGGATTTGTATAGCGGAAAACATACAAACATTCACTTTTATGTGGATATATATATATATATACGTATGCATATATATATACATACGTATATATATATAACATAAATGTATATATCTAATTTCTGGAGGAGGTATTGACTACACTTTACCTGAGCAAATGATTTTTTTCCTAAAGTAATCAGTATCGTTTGATTCATTTAGAGCAGCAAAGAACCGTAAAAGTGAAATCTTGACTAGATTCATTAAACACTTTTAATACTCTTGATGGCTTACGACTGCTGAATTCAACTGAAACATTCTTTTAATCTTTTTTCAATTGGTTTTGTGTTACTGAATTCAGTAATTAACGCTCTGATGTTGGTCATTTCTTTGTGAACGGAGAGGTTAACTGTCGTGAACTGGTTTCTTTTTATTGAAAGGAATACACTGGATCAAGAGAACTCCACTGAGGACAAATTCACATTTCAGTTACTGGACCTACTCTATTTCGTAGTTACTCGGTAACAAGCATTTCGTGTATTCTTTCCCAATACAACAATCCCAGTTGACGACTGTTTACCTCCTCATTCACGAAGAATGACATCAGAATTGAAAACTCTGAGAGTTACAGGTTGAATACAGTAACGCTGAAAAGCAATTATCAGAAAGATCAAAAGGACTGAAGTTGAATGCAGCTGATGCCACTATCACGTTCAACTTTATTTGTTTGAAAGAATGTTTTATAGACAAACCTCAATAATAGAAATATGCTAATCCTACCTACTTATTTCTTTTTCTGTCTCTTTTCACATCTTTTTGTCTATTATTCAGTTTTTACAATATATTTCTCAGTATTTTTTTTGCCTCAAGTTTTCTCATAATCAGAAACGTCCATATTATAATTTTTTAGAATAAAATGTTATACGAAATCCATTAACGTAATTCAGTCCCTAGTAAGGAAAATCCATTGTTTTCTTCTTCACATTTCCTATATTCGCAATTCTCTCATTCTCAGTTTCAAAAGAGATTCACTGCAATAATAACAGCAGGTTTCTTCAAAAAGCGGAACTCAAATTACTTACTTCTCAGGTTATGGAAAAGCAAAGTCAGCAAAAGATTTTATTTTCATTTATCTACAAAGTCCACAAAGGTTGGTTTAGATTAAACAGCTTTGTGCCAGCAAAGGGCCTTACCCAAAATTTGAAAAAGGTGTTGAAGGGGATAAGAGTGATTTTGTCGCCAGGACTCTGACCAACCAACAAGATGAAAACCTTGAGGAAGTTTCATAACAAAAACATTTGATGCCTAGATATTAGTTTTATAGGATCTTGGAATACGGACAAGAGGTTTTATAAGTTTTTTACAAATTATATTTGATTAGCTTACGGCGGAACTCAAGTCGTGACATCAGACATATGAACAACCTATTTCCATAATAAATATTATCTCGAGAACAAAGTGAGCTACAAATACTATTTATGGGGATTTTATTAATCAGTCACAAACCTAAAAGAGAAATTTATACTGGTATTTATATGAATGAAAAAATGATTGACTGAGTTATGAAATTAAGACTGAGGCACTTTTGGCCATTCAGCGCTTAAGACAATCCTTTTGACGCATCAACAAATATGGGCTGGAAAAATGGATGAATAAGTTCCCTGAGTCCAAAATAAGCTAGATCCAAATGCTCACAAGACCTAAACAGCTAGATCAATCTTTACTGAAATGGGTTTTCCTAAGCATGACCTGCACGACAATACATTTTTGAAAACCTTCCTTGACCCCTTCCTTCCAGTAACCTCTGACTCAATAAAACACCTAAACGAAGACCTTTCTTAATAAGCATATCCACTAATTTTTATATATCGAAAACAGCCCTCTCAACCAGTCTGGTAAATGGAATGTCTTATTCTTTCTGGCATTGTTTGTTTTGAAAAAAATACATGTTACGAATTTGAAAACCGCGAGCATTTGTTAACAGAAATTTTTTCCTCATAATTAGTGGTAACATTATTAATATATTTGTCATTGAAAATGCTATCTTAAAGCACTAAATGAGATCAAGAGTGTGTAATTAACTACAAAATAAAAAGAGGCTAGTATTACTTCTACCATTATTCTTCAGAAATACTAACTAACCCCCTGACTCTATTAAGCGGTATTCATTCAGAGAAAACATTGCTGGTCGAGAACTGATGAACTCATCTTTTTCATGCTGATAAAAACTTTGCAATGACATTTTAGGTCAATATATATGTCTACAGGTTTTAAAGACAAAAACTTTTCTGGTTCTCCAGTCCAGCTATTTAGATTTCATAGAATCTCTTAAATGTCCCGTGAATACAAGTATTTGGTGATAAGTAGGATAGGATGGTAGATCTCAGGGAAAGGATCATCAACAAGGACTGAGCCTTACTGACTCATTGTAAAATTTTCCCTCCATTTCTAACAAAATTTATACTGCAAAGAGCGAGGACTAATGATGATTCAAATTGCGTCAAGTATTTTATTTTTCTAATTTTATACTAATTTTTGTCATTAAAACAGTACAATGGTTGTCAAAGACATTCTATATCCAGCTCATCAAAATGGACATCTACCTTGCATACTTATATTCACTGGCTGCCACTGAGCGAATCAAGTCATTTCCTTTCTGTGTAAAGACAACTGTGTCCGATATAATCAGGCTGGCTGGATACATTTTGGCTTGTCATATCCTTCAGAAAGACGGGTTTGTCCCTTCAAAATCAGGCCAATGAAGGTTCAGCATCTGAATCCATTTAACTTGAAGAATGCTCCAGGAACACTCCAGTATTGATAATCAATTGGTGCAAGGCTTGGAAGGAAAAGTCACTCACTGCCCAGTAGTATCGTCATTCATTAATTGTAACACTTATCAATTATGTACATGCTCTTTATATATGATGGCTAGGTTTTCAGGGGGTGACTTGGGGCATGACACAAAAAAATATTTATGAACTGTTGTGGGCCATGATTGTGTTTGTCCTGTTCAACCCCGCTGCTAATTAACTACCTTGTTACCAAGTGCCATTTACCAAAACAGCTTTCACCAAGGTATATCAATATGAAGAATTTAGGTTTTTATTTCTAGGAAAATACAGGTGATCTCAGATTTGCAATTTTTCCAATATCATCCTCAACACACCTCACAAAAGAAGAATAAGAATATATAAAACCTTCTTGGCCTCATGCTGAAAAGTATTTGAATTTCCCCTGTTCTCAAAGCACCCAGCTTTGGTCTGGATTTTATACTAACATTAAATGCTAGTAGTTTGAGAGCTAAACCTCACTGTTGCAGAAAGACAGTCAGGTTATCGATCAACCTTTTATACTTCTTTAAGAAATTTAAAAACATTAGTATGTTTTTGTTACCATAAAATAGTAGTCTTGTTTTTTTGTTACGCATTTCACTCTAAGATATAAACATCTCTGGTAATGTTCAAATCAGTTACAACCCCTTTCATCTTGTGTCCATACAGTTAAAGAGAAATAATAACTTTTATTTTCTTATCATCAATCTTATAAGAACTAAGGCTCAGCATTCTGCATATTTCCTGCATATATAATGTAATAAGGTTTCTGTTACGAGTAGCACAGGAAAGTACTTTGGCTGACACAAGTATTAATGAGTGTGTGTTTCAACATCATAAAACTTCCTCCACTCAGTCTGTGTGATACTTTAGCTGTCGGTCTCGTTAGTATTTTTCGACGGTAAGATATCAGTGGTAATTTCCTTCTATAGTTATGGGAAAGGAACTTTTTTCGAAAGAGGTGTTAGATATTTAATGGTTACTTTTATATATATTCAAGAGTTATGATAAATTTAGAATGCTGTTTTTCACCCTCTCAATAGGAAACAAGTGAAACTTTTTTTAGAAAATATATCACAACCACCTGGTAAAACAATGGCAATTTGGACCATAAGTTAAGCTCAGATTCATTTTGTTACACACACAAACATTTTACACACACACACACAAACATTTATATATATATATATATATATATATATATATATATATATATATATATATATATTATAATATATATATGAGAGAGAGAAAGTAAAAACAAACCCCACACTCTTGAGTGACTGTGTCAGTTTTCATGAATCGTGAAAGTATATTTCCCTCCTGAACTGACAAAAAAACCCCAAACTGTTATTTCGTTATGAATAAAGAGGCTTAGATTCCATTCATCCTCCTGAGCAACAGAGAAACTTTCCCTCCTATTTGAGCAACAGAATTAGCCTCCTCCTGAGTAACAGAATTACTTTCCTCCTCCTGAGTAAACTGAGGCTGTTTGCAACCTTTGATTCGAGCAGACTTCCATTATCATTCAGAAGTTGCTTCATTGCAGGGAGATTCGTCTCCATTTTTCCTGTGCCTTCCTTTCCTGGGATGGTGTTGTGGAATGGGCCCACCATGACAATAAGTCCTGCTGGGGTCGTTAAAGGGATGAGTGGAAATGAATGACCTAAACGTCTGCTGCAAATAATTTCCGGGTCAAGAAGATAAATGTCTTTCTTTCTTCTGGCAATTAAGTCTTCCCACTCTTGCTTTTTAATTTTTTGCGTGAAGTGAGAGACATGTTTTAAGACACTTTTCTTAGAGAAGAAAACATTTGAGTACTACTCATAAAAGGTTGAAGTGAGAATATTATGGCATAAATTAAATTCTGCTTCTAAGACCAAGGTTTCCAGTAAAATATTTCGCTGTGTAGATTTCATTAATGTTTGTACGTGTATAATTTCCCTGAATCCAATTTTTTTTTTTTGTATGAGACGTCGCAAATAGCCGGTAGATTTAATTTTAAATTTAATACTTTTGAAGTCCCTATAGAATCGTGACATTTAAATATAAAAACAAAAAAAAATGCGTCGGAGTTTCTTCGGCGCAGTCGAGTTTTCTGTACAGCTTGTAATCAATGCCACCGAAAATAGATCTATCTTTCGGTGGTCTCGGCATAACGCTGTATAAGCCGCGGCCCATGAAACTTTAACCACGGGCCGGTGGTGGCATGATTATGGCTAACTTTAACCTTAAATAAAATAAAAACTACTGAGGATAGAGGGCTGCAATTTAATATGTCTCATGATCGAAGGGTGGATGATCAACATACCAATTTGCAGCCCTCTAGCCTCATTGGTTTTTGAGATCTGAGGGCGGACAGAAAAAGCGCGGAGTCGCAGACAAACCCAGCACAATAGTTTTCTTTTATAGACAACTAAAAAGGTTTCTTTTAAATAATCGTTATTATTATTATTATTATTATTATTATTATTATTATTATTATTATTATTATTACAGTAATCGACAACTGAAAATATGTCACAGATGTTTTGTATTTTTGTATTCTGCATTTTAAAAGATAAACATGCAAATATTAAGCAACAAATATCGAAAAACATCAAAGCAGCATTAAAAAGAATGTCCTTTATTAATAACATGAAATAAAGTTGATAATCTCTCTCTCTCTCTCTCTCTCTCTCTCTCTCTCTCTCTCTCTCTCTGCCTGTCTGTCTGTCTGTCTGCCCGTCTCTGTCTATCTTTGTGTTTCTAATAACTAATTCTGAAGGTAAGAATTCGACCAAGTCTCTCTCAGACATTAATGAAACCACATCGATTCGCTCCGCTTGATGTCTGACATAAAATTAATGTCTTTTTTAGAAGAGCCTTTTTTTCCTTTCTGATTTTCTTCTGCACTCTTTCTTTAATCCTTTCTTGTCTTGGTGTGTTTGAAATGGAGACAGAAATAGTGTATACCTTCAGGTACAGAGGTTTAAAAAACTTAACCATTTCTTTCAGGGTATTATTATTATTATTATTATTATTATTATTATTATTATTATTATTATTATTATTACCAACAATCACATCCAGAAATAGGACATGATAAATAGGCCCTTAAAAAGTCTAAACGGTCGAGTGTAGATGTATTGTAGAAATTGCTACAAGTTCCAGATTTCTTGCAACTTTCGAAAGGGATGAGTCAGGTCTCTGGATAAGTGTTCCTCGCGGTCTAGACAGTGGTGTGCCTCCCTCCTCCTCCGATGGAAAATCTGCCATCAAAGATTAGCTGCGACCGAAAGAAAGCTTAGCTGGACTTTGGGAGGAGGTGGGCAAAATGGGTCATTTCAGATCGAATCCCTCAATTGGCAGCCACTGCACAGTTGTATGAATTAATTTCTCTGATGACGCGTTCATTGTTGATTCAGTCTATTTTAGTGAAGGTTTATTACAACTAACCTTGGCCTCCGGATAGGCTTTTGATCGGAGATGCCATGGACAAATTCTGTTCAGGCAGGGAAGGATTTCTAGACGGATTTTAAAAGCCAAATGAAATTCATGAAAAAGGAAAAAGAAAACAACCGTTTTGCTTCTCTCGAGGTATTGTGACTGGGTCCAAATCTGCCAGTCTCACTGTCCTGCCAGGTAAATAAAATGTCGCTGTGAAAATGATTATTAGTTATCAAGATGTATGAGTGATGAAATCAGATGCGGGTGATTCTGTAGTTATCATGAACTCTCTCATTATGATTAGATCCTTTTTCAAAAAACACCTAAAATCTAGTGGAAGGGAGCCTTGATATTTCTAAATGGTTGTTCAATCGTAAATCTGCACTATAGAAGATTTTTCTTTGAAATTCAAAAGCACAGTTGTTTATCTTGTCACCTAAATTGCCCGGAATATTTTTATTGCGTGTGGGGATTGCCTAAAACACTTGCAGGAGGAGGCTCTTTACGTCGGTTTGTTAAATCCTGAAAACTCCGATGAAAAGAATCGCGAATTTTATTGCTAAATTATTAGGCCAATATGAAGGCGTGATGTCCCAAGAACACCTCAAGCGCTCCATCGAATTCAAGAATTGCTTTAAAAGAAACCATCACCATTTTCAACCCCATGCCCAGCTTCGGCGTAGTTTCCTTATTTATCAAAATACCTCAAGACAAGATTTTGGAATACGTAAGAAGCAAAAGTGAAGAACAAACGTATTATTTCCTTTCCCAGGAATAAAGATTTATGAAGTGATGAGATTAATTTTGTAAGTTTCATATGTTTGGAAAGTCTCGGCATACACATAAACTCGTCCCTTTCCTCTATTATTATTGAATCTACAGTATATGCATACATACATACATACACACACACACACACACACACACACACACACACACACACACACACATATATATATATATATATATATATATATATATATATACATATAAATTATATATATATCTTGTACCAAAGGTGTTTCGAGAGTAATTTACACCGAAAAACAAGACTCGAATTCATCTCATCATTACATTCTGCACTGCTATGAAAGGAGGTGTTACTGCAGTGCTGAAGGGATCACAGATTTAGGGGTCCTAATACCTCTACATAATCTTTTCATCGTAATTTTGTGCAATGTGATTACAAGATGTGTGGCTGCAGGCACAAACTGTACACGACTTGGTGATTTTTACAGTAAGCATTAAAGGCTGCTGAGACCATTATAGCTTATGTTTCAGCTTTGAAGAATGATGTATAATTACTCCCATTGACCTCACTTTTCAGAAAGTTCTCAAGGCTTTGGGACCTGTAGGAATGCTTATTAGCAGCACAGTCAGTCATAAACTAACTGACCAGTCGTCTGTAAAATGGCTTATGTTGCTGATGGTCTGTACAGTTAAAGACTGAAAGTTCAGAAACTCCTGTTTGATGTTATATCAGGGTCACCCCCTGAAAGAGCAAATATACTAGTCCTGGGGTCCTGGGGTAGAGCACTTCGCTTTCATTCGCAACGTCCGTGGTTCGATCCAAGTCAAGTACCTATCAGCTGATCCAGCGTGAAGCTGACCAGAGTCAGCGGCGCCCAATGAAAGGGTATGGGGCCAGCTTCACCAGATTATTCTGGTACCCCTTCACAGCTGAGTCGACTGATAGGTCGACCCTGGTAGATAGGTCTAGCATATAATCATTGCTGTTGTTGTATATTATCTGTCAGTGAAGACAGATAATATGCAAACCTTACTGAAGTCACGAATCTGATTCGTATATGCAAGCTTTACTTGCTCCTGATTTTGGGTTAGCAATTGACAATCATTCATTGCTACTATTTTACCATTACGGTTTTAAATTACAATTAGGCACTTTGTTTTATATCACGAAGTTCTGGCTTAATCTAGTTTTCGTTGCCTTAAAACTGCACAAGAGACGCACGTCGAGTTTTAAAAGCGAAAAAAAGTAGCTTTTACATATGGCATTGCAACTTCTCTTTCTCTCTCACCCTCTCTCCTTTCCTAAATCATGATATTAGAACGACTTGATAATTATGAAATAACGCTATAGTTTTCAGAAGGTCTCTGAATCCTCTCCCTCCTCCCTCCCTTTTTTCTCATTGCTCTTTCACTCTTCATTCTTTCTTTACAGTCTTCACCCTCAGAATGACGCATCTCTCTCTCTCTCTCTACCAAGTTCGAAGAGTCCTCCCTCTGGCGTGGGGTTTAAAGATCTCTCTGTTGCCAATTTTACAAAACAACAACTTGACAGACCTCCGAATGTCTTTGAGACAAACTCTGAGGCTATAATTATTAGATTATAGAGGTTGTTTTTCATTTCCAGGTATTTTAATCTCCTTCCTATTCCGCCCTGCTTAGGATTTGTCTGCAGTCCATTTCTTCTCCACAACCTATGAACGATAACATATTTTTCTTAGTTTTTGCAAAGATTTACCGTATGTATAGTCCGTTTATAAATATTTAACATTTTCGTCTAGACAAGAAGCATCATACAGTATTTACATCCAAGTAACTGCAGGGGTGGGGTAAGCTGTTTGTATAATGAATTGGCGCTCTCCCTAAGATCCCGTGCTGGCGCAAGGCCACCTCAATCTTAACTATTTTGTCAGTACTTGTAGATGTACATTTATCATTATTATCTGTTTGCATACGGTTGTTTATTTGCTCACTCGTCCAACTTACTCTATGTTATGATTTATTTCATATTTCCTTGCTTACTAATTTATTCTTTACCTATGATATTAAGAAATCAAGATAACTGTAGAAAGGGGAAATGCCTCCAAACATACCGTGACCACTGAAAGTGCCCAATGGAGACAGTCTTAAGCTGCTTATCCGTGGATTTAAACGCACGTGGACCTGTTTGAAGTATTGGCAACAGCGCCAAAATGAGATGCCATGTTGATAGAGAATATGATTCCGTTTCTTGTTATTGCATAAAAAAGCTTTATCAGTCGTGAACCTATGTAATTGACTTAGAATTCTGGGTAACGAAAAAGAAGATATTTGATATCTGTAATGGGAGGAATGGTTTTATATCTGTTGTTGTTATAGATTTGGCATATATGAGGAGATTAAACACACGTGGAGAGGACCCAAACAGCCCCACCAGAGAGCTCATTTCATTTTGGCTCTAGTGTAGTCAAGAGATAGTTAACACAAACGACAGTAACAGTCATTACATCCTCCTCGAGCAAAACTGTTTAGCGAAATGCAGGAGACTTACATCAAAACTTTACTTCTTCCCAGACTGCTGAAACGAACACAATATGTTTGACAAATCTCGGTTTTAATGCTCCATAGGAACATAAAATACCTACTTTTATGCACTATATTGTGTTAATCAGACATCTTATTGCAGCAAGGTTGATGATCATGTTGAGTATTAAATAATTTTGAATAGTAGTTGATATCCCAACAAGGAAGAATGATGGCTAGCTAGAGAGCAGCATAGTTCAAGGGTCCAAGCCAAGCACCGCGCTGATTTTTGTGTTGTTACATAAAGTCTGAGGCGCCGTTGTAAAGGCAGAACCTCACCCCTCCTAACCTGGACACTTCCGACTCTAAGACTGTGTTCGGCAAGTTATCTGTCATTAGTCCTTCGTCGGCTGTATAATGAAAGCAATAGACCGTTGCCTTTCATAATAATTACATTTCCTATAATTATTTGCAGCAGTGTAGTTGTGTTTGTGATGTTAAAAAGGAGCGCCAGAAGCACTTGTTAACAATATGCAAAGCCAGAATGGTTACTATAGCAGGAAAACTTCAACACTGGCATTGTAACTGAAGGAATTTGGCCATGAACCTGTAGATGCCTTCTTTGAAACCAATGCAAGTGCTGATGTGACAGAATCAAGTTTACTGGATGTAAGACCTGTTGAAGGTTTTGATATGGTGTCTAGGCCTAGTGTTGATGTTTTGGAATCGAGTCCTCGTGTTGGGGGTAATTGTGAAAACTGGGATAGGACACGAAGCATCTGATGGTTCTCCAATAACAAATGGAAGCGATGAGAACAGTAATCTCTACGTAAATCTTATGTGAACCTTTAACAACCGCCGCTTTGTCCAGCTGCTGGTGAGTGTTCACTTTCTATATTTGTTTTACTAAGCTATTATTAATTTATTTTGTTGTTGTTGTTGTTGTCTTTGACCGTGTATGTTCGCCCTTTCCCACGTTTCTTGTTATTATAAGGACATTGATACTTAACGGCAGTAATCGTGTAGGACAACGAAAAATAGCCAAACCAAAACGATCGTGGTTATGTTTCCCGACAACCACCCTATACTTTTTATGAAATCGGCGTTGATGTAATGTCCACATTATGTTAGTGTCACCATAAACACTTGGAAGGACATTGTAAAACGTAAACCACGTAACATCGAACTTACTTAATAAACTATTAGGGAATGTATTTCAGTGATACTAGACAGTAAATTCAACCGCTGTTTAACCTAAGCCATAAATGCAAGTATTTAGCTTAAATAAAAGTTCTGAATCTTCATGTATATTTGTTATATATCCACAGGCTACTTTTAGTACGCAGGTCGCGATATTTTTAGAGAGTTGCTCTTTCCTATGAAATAAAATCATCCTGGTCAGAGAAACCACAAGGGATTGGGGATTTAAGGAGATTTAAGGAAGTTCAGACTTTGATCGCTTCTCATAATATTGAATTGCTTGGGTTTGAACCCATCAGGCATTACTTAAGTTTCTTTGCAGTGTCCCTAGCTGCAACACCTTTCATTCTTTTTTTTTTCTGTACCTAACATCGTTCATTTTCTGTTCCCCTTCTTCTATCTGACTTTCCACCCTCTCTAACAATTGTTTCACAGTGCAACTGTTGCACCTTTTTCAGTCCTCCTTACTGTCAACGTTACACCTTTCAAACCTTCTCACTGTCAGTTTTCCTTTCAGCGCCATTGGCCTAAATTCTATGGTGTAATCCACTGAACTTTGCATGATTTGATCCCTTAAAGCGAACGTGGAATGAACCAGTATCCCCAATGAGCCGGGTGTTGACGGTTCTCTTTATTCATTATTTTTGGTCGACATTTTTCTGTATAGGTTTGGGGGAACGCCGAATGTTCGGTTGTAATATTTACAAATAAATTACTCGAGCTTCGTGTAGCCTTCACAACTTGCAAGTCCTAACGCTGGCGGTTCGTTTTTAGTTAAAGGTCAGTGGAAAAGAATTGTGGCAGAATTTTGCGCGATATGCGGATACTATAGACTCTAGGTATGATTTTAATTTTTTTTTTTTTTTTTTTGAAAATGGTACATAGTGACATCAGTTACTAAGTGTGAGACTGGGGATAAAGGTTTGTACAATTAATTGCCCACAGAATGAACGAGAAAAAATAATTCCGAATATTCTTGGGTCTATTCTTGAAGAGAAGGAAAAGGAAATTATAAGATTCAGTAAAGAGAAATGGTGCAAATCTTAGTTTATGATTTACTTAATTATCTTTCTTGATCTTTCACTGTCTTCACTCTCTGCTTGTCCCGTTTGTCTGCCTTTGTCAGCTATATATAATTACCATTCGCGCCTTAAAATTCTGCCCTTGTCCTTAAACACTGACTTTTTCCAAAAAACAACTACCAGGGTTAGGACGCGAAAGGTTGTGAAGGCTTACACGAAGCTAAAGTAATTTATCTGCAAACCCGTCAGTCGTCAGCGCGTTTGTGATTACAATTAACTTTGTTTGGAGTCGGTCCAGTAATATGAATAATCGCAGGTCGTTCGCTCAGCGAAGTGAGGCAAGGCACGGCAGGGCCAATCTGGAAGGGTGACCATCAGGGATCAACAAAACCCGTCGTAACACGAGTTCAAAATTACTTGCTGTGACCGGAAGTTTTCAAGATGTTTATATATATATGGATGGATAGACAGATAGGCACACATACGTACATGTATATATATATATATTTTTACAAATATTACTGTGTTCGCCCTATAATTTTGATTGTAAAAATATCAGCCTGACTGAGACCGGAAAAGACATTGTTTATATAGGTAATCTTAGTTCAAACCTTAACGTCCGTTGGAGAACAGGATAGGTAAATTAGGCCTTTTACCCTATATAAAATTTCCCTATCATGAAGAATAGGTGGTCCTAAGGTCCCTTTTCCTTCCTACCTGTCTCATGGCGAATGTTTTGAATACAAGAACGTGGACACCTGGGGTGATTGTTTGTCTAATGGTCCGAGAACTTCAGAGAGAACCAAGCTTTCGGAGAGATAACACGTCCAGTTGGACCTTTAAAATTTCTTTGTCTATTATTCTATTAGTGAAGTGAAGAAACAATGGTTAAGACTAACGTCGGTCGTTGATGGGACAACGTTCGTTTAAGGTAAAGTCGCTTTTTGTTCAAAACAACCTCCTTTTATCTTTTTCTGTATTTCAAATTTCTTTTGTTCCCCTTCAGCCACCACTTACGGTATATCTGTTCGAAGTCTAGATTAAGTCAAATTATTTTATTGTTAGCTTCAACCCCATTATTCCAGTAAAATACCTAGGATTTAGGGTAAGCAAAATCAGGTTAAATCTCGATGCTTTTGTATGCCTCGCGTGACCGAATGTTTGGAAGAACCCTTGTGTTTAAAATCAAATTCATCTCAAATATTCTTTGTTAAGGTTAATAACCATTAACTGGCGACCTTTGGCTAATTAACGTCTGTCTTTGAGGTTAACTTTGGCTTCAACCAGGTTACGTGTAATCTTGGTTTGCAGGGTATAAAATTACGTAAATTGAATAATACATGATCATACCAAGACCTCCCACACGTAACATTATCCACCTTATAGAATCTAAAGTACATTTTAGAGAAAGAATCTGAGAAAAGGAAATTAAATTACATTAATTCCAAAAAAAAACCTAAAAGTCAAGATATCGAACTCCATTTCATTCTTCCAAACAAGGAACGAGGCATAATAATAAGCAGTAAAGAGAATAGTTATAATAACAAGTGTCTGCGAGAATTAGCGGACATAGGTAAAAATTTTGCGACGAGAGCAGAGTCATAATTTATAACGTTTAAGACAAGGACATTGTACCGTGTTCGGATTGTGAGTCAAGTCGTTCAAGTAACGAATTTTATCAAGAATCGCGGAGCCCAGCTCATTGTGGACAAAGTAATTTAGAAATCGCGTCGGAAATTCCGATCGTTATTGTTTGCATGATATTTTTCAAAACCGTGTCAGTGAAGTAGCAAACGAACTGAAATAGTAATTTTACAATAAATACGCCGTTAACAACGTAAATTTACGCAGGCAAGCCACATCTCTCTTTTCATTCTTTTTGTTTAATGTCCGGGTGAGGAATACGATAACAAAAGACACAAAGTTGTTTGGTAATTTAGTTTTCCATCCGTAACGTAAAACGCTATGCATGATTGGTATATTTAAAGTAAAATCTGGATACCTGCATTTGTTTATTGTTTTGAATTTGTTTGAAAAAGAAAATACCCGCCATCTTGGATCCCTCCGCCATGTTCCGATGCTCGGTTGTTTTGAACGGCTGTTTGAAATTTAGGCCATTTTATTTTTTATAATATCTTTTAAATGGGCCTAAAACATCTTGTTATTGTGATATCCTGCTCCCGCCACTCTTGGGGCATATTTTTTTTTTGCTTTTCGTAGCGAACCCACCTCCAAATATCTTAGCTAGAAAAAAACCAAAAGATAATTTAGGCAGGGAAAGATTAGGCCTTAGTTAGAGTAATAACAAGTTCCTATAAACAATACCTACTATAAAAATCATATAAAGAAAATTTACAATTTTTATTATAAACTTTTTGTAGGTTATGCATTGAAAATTAAGATAATAAAGTAATCCCTAAGTAATAAGACGACGCATCTATATCATTTTATTAAGATCCATGCCATTGTGCATGTATAAAATCTTTTGTTTACATGTTCTTAAGCATGTTTTAGCTGATTGAAAATCTCTCTAATCTCTCTCTCTGCTCTCTCTCTCTCTCTCTCTCTCTCTCTCTCTCACTATATATTCAAGAAGCATTCCTAACTTTACGTGACCCTCTTCAAAGAAAGAATAAAGACACTAGGCTAATTAATTCGAATACAATAAGCCAAAAAAAAAAAAAAAAAAGAAACACCTCTGTCCCACAATAGATGAGGACAAGTTAAGAGTAATTACAGTACAGTGATAAACTGTCAATCACGAGTGAGGCCTGCTATCCAGACCGAAGCAAACAGTAGTTTTCACCCTCTGAAAAAAGAAGGGGCCAGCACACAGTACTGGGACCAGCCACTTTTTCTTTAAAAAAAAAAAAAACCCAAATTCACTTTATTCCACAGTGCCAATAATTTGCAGCATCATCACTGGAATAGCTTACTTCTCTCTCTCTCTAAACTCTTTACCTTTTTTCTCTCATTTCGATTGTTGCACTCTGCAGGGGTGTAGAGTGCCTTTCCTCCTCCCATATAGCCTAGTTGGACTCCAGTAGAGGGTCCCTAGGAACACATTGGCACCATAAGTGCCACCAAGCAAGAATCCAGAAAAATAAATAAAACAAAACCAAAAGGGAACACAGAAGAGAAAGTTCTTCTGAACCTAACCTGCACCAGTGCCTAGGGATACTGAGTGCCACCAGTGTGACCTGTACACGGCACACCCAAACTACAGTGCCACCTTTAAAGGGTGCCATATATCATTTGAAGAGACACTTCCTCGCTGCCCAAAGCCCGTCGACCGTTTAGACGCCCTTCCCCCACCAGAACCATGGCAGCAGAGCATTATAAAACTTCCTGGGGCTGGGGACGGCGGCAGGTCTCACCGAACGGAACTTACTACCTGGGTTAAGGAGCAAGTGGACGACTTGGCCAAGCGGGAGAAGGAAGAAAGACTCGAGCAGAGGAAGTATGAAGTGATTAGCAGAGGAAGTATGAAGAAGAACGAAGGGTGTATGAAGCCGAGCAAAGGCAATATGAAGAGGAAAGAGAAGAAAGAAGGAGACAGCATGAGTTAGCCTGCAAGGAAACTGAGTTAGCCCTTAAGGAGAAGGAGCTCGAGCTTGAGAGAGCGAAAATGGAGAATGCCGAATATGGCTATATATCAAGCCTCCAGTCCTATAACCTGCTGCATCAAACGCTCCAATTTCGAGCATCAATTCCCTAGTCCCCAAGGACTGAGGACGAAAACAAAATGGCTGGAGGAGATCAAAGGCTCTTTTCGATAACTACAGCACCACGGAGACGGAGAGAGCCTTAATACTGGCCAAGCATATGGAGGGAAAAGCCAAGGCAGCGCTTCACTTTCCTGGAGAAGAGCCAGAGAGGCAACATGGCAGAAGTTCGACCATTACAAAGGCCTCGAGATAACCCCAGAAAAATGGAGACAACGGTTCCGAGGTCTTGCCAAGGAAGTCGGCTGGTCTTGGACGGAATGGGCATGTCACAAAAATGCCAGTCCGGTACGCGCTGGTTCGACTCCTTGGCCTGCACGACGTTTGAGGATCTCTTCAATCGGACCATGCTAGAAGACCTTTTCCAATGTGTGCCAGGGCCCCTTGCAGTATATCTTAACGATAAACAGCCCTCCACACTTATGGAAGCTTGTCGCATGGCTGATTACCACCCTCAACCTTCAATCAGTCGCATAGCACCTCTCAGAAGCGAATCATCCCTCCGGCCTACCTCTCGAACTCCACTCACCAAGAATGGACTGCCTTTTCGACCATATGCAACTATTGCAAGAAGGGGGCCAATGCTGAAGCTGAGTGCCGATACAAACTCGGCACACTAATAAGCAGCCTAACCCTACCAGCCAGAACTCCGCTCCCGATTTATCCGCTCAGCCCTCTCCTCCAACAGTTACTGCAGGCCACCGAGCCCATCCAAAAGGCCCGTGCAGATCCTGTGGGGCTGCTAGCCACTACAATGCTGGATCTCCGGCCTGTCCACATCATGTCCCCACCACCAAATTTGTCAACCTAATCAGCACTTCATTTTCTGCTGCTGGTCACGTGATCGGTATCCTTTACCCCGAGACTGGAAACCCAGTTCATCTCGGTGGCCCCTCTTCAGAGAACTAGCCTGCCCGTGACCCTTCCGGTCACAGTAGACACTGCGGCAGACATTAGCCTGATCACTGAAAGCCCAAGTGCCAGCCGGTGCCATGGTTGACGAAGAAACGCCGGTGGGAAATGAAGTGGATCTTTAGAGGGCCACACCATTACCGTTCCTACGGTCCAACTCCAGGTTATGACACCTTGGGCACGATACCCCACCGTTTATTATGGTTGGTGGAAACAGGGTACCGGAGTGGCCTTCTTGTTGGGTGACCGGATCTTCTCTGCGAAGCCCGTTACCAACGCCACTAAAACCAATTACCTGTCTCTCCACAGAGGCCCCATGTAAACCTCTCAACCATGACAAACCTCCACCTTCCGCCCACCAAAGTGGTCCGCGGAAGGGGCATAAAAAATACCATTCAGGCCTAGCCCTCTCCAATCGCGAAGGGCTGGCCCATAAAGAGGTCCTCCTCCACCAAGAGATTCAGGAGGAAATGGAGTGACCGCTGCAGGACGTGCAAAAGGCAGACCACTCCACAAATTGGGAGGGCTGCCCAGCAAGCAACGCCCAGCGGACGCCCTGCAACAAAACTCTAGGGAGAGGCAACGATGCTGGGGCAGGAATCTCTGCAAATTGGTAAGTCGTCCGACTGGTATTGCACCTCCGACCCCCCTTGTCAGGCATGCCTGACCCTCAACTCTGCCAGTGCCACTTGCGAGCACTGAGCAGTGCCAGACTCCGTCCGCCACGGACGTTGAGCTACCAATGGAAAAGGCCCCTATGCCGGGTCTAAATCATGAGGTGAATCCTCCTCCGGGAGATTTAGATTCCTCATGCAGTTGATCATCGCGACTGGAGAGCCTAATAGCACCCGAAACTTCTTCTTTGCAAGATTCTTCTTTGAGAGAAATTTGACTCAGGGGATGAACCCTGGAGGATCGAAATGGTACCCCCTTTTGGGAAGACCAGGAACTGGCATCCTCGGACGCAGAAGTCGAGATCGCTCTCGCTCCGGTTGTCGCAGCAGCCGGAGTAGGGAGTCCTCCCGCAGCTTTTGCAGTTGCCCCTGACTTCGCGCCACTAGCCCTTCTGGCCTGTCCCCGAGTCGGTGCTCTCATCACCTGCTAGGCCAGCTACTGATAGGCCTTGGAGGAAACCGAAGAAGAAGAAGAAGGGGCGGAAGAGAGCCCAGTAGTTGCCGAGCTATAAGCTCATCCTGGCACTAGTGCCCTCTGGCACTTGCCCTAACATCTAAAAGTGATCCTGGCCCCTTGCCCAGAGAAGGTAGCCAGTGTGATCTCTTCCTTTTTTTTATTCATAGCCTAGGCCAAATACAGTACATCAATTTAGTAGCCTTGTTCTTTCCACTTACCACCATGCCGCAGTAATCATGTAAGTAGCCTAACTAATTTCAGTAATCTTAACTATTGTGAAACGAGCCACGATGCTCGTGACACAGATGGCCTAAGACCTCAGTGAGGCACCCATTTTATCATATGAGGCAACCCTCATGAATTAACTAGTAAATTTTAATTGTATTAAACATAAACCATGTTGTAATTTAGTTAGAATATTAACTCTTATGTTGGTGCTACGGTCGGTTTAGGATAGGTTAGGCTAGGGAATATCATAGAATGTACCACTAGGCTAGGTCTAAAACACATCATGATTGTAGGAGGTAGCCTATAATAACCGTGAGCACCTTCTAGTACTATTAGAATTAGGTTAAGTAGTGATTATAGCTCATATCCTATCTAGGTTAGGTAGTTCTGTAGCTAGGTAGGCTAAAAAGGACTAATCTGCTCAGGGAAGGAGAGTAACCTACGAGAGAGGCGAACAGCTTGTAGTATAGACCTTCATAAAATAAAAAAGAGTGAAGGCCCTCTTAAATATTATTGATATTACTGCTGTTCGCCCTCGTAACTTTTGATTGTAAAAATATCAGCCTGACTGAGACCGGGAAAAGACATTGTCTATATAGGTGCGTCTTCAGTTCAAACCTTATAACGTCCGTTGGAGAACGGGATAGGTAAGTTAGGCCTTTTACCCTATAGGAAAATTTCCCATATCAGCCTTAAGAATAGGTGGTCCTAAGGTCCCCTTTTCCTTCCTACCTGTCTCATGGCGAATGTTTTTAATACAAGAACGTGGACACCTGGGGTGACTGTTTTTGACCTAGGCCGGTCCGGGAACTTCAGAGAGAACCAAGCTTTCGGAGAGATAACACGTCCAGTTGGACCTCTTCCCCCTTTCTTTGTCTATTATTCTATTAGTGAAGTGAAGAAACAATTGCAAGAACTCCACGTCGGTCGTTGATGCGCACAACGTTCGTCCTAAGGTAAAGTCGCTTTTTGTTCAAAACTTTTCGCCCATTCTTTTATCCTTTTTCTGTATTTCAAATTTCCTTTGTTCCTCCTTCAGCCACCACTTACGGTATATGTGTTTACGAAGTCTAGATTAAGTCAAATTATTATATTGTTAGCTTCAACCCCATTATTCCAGTAAAATACCTAGGATTTAGGTAAGCAAAATCAGGTTAAATCTCGATGCTTTTGTATGCCTCGCGTCCGAATGTTTGGAAGAACCGTTGCGTTTAAAATCAAATTCATCTCAAATATTCTTTGTTAATTAATAACCCTTAACTGGCGACCTTTGGCTAATTAACGTCTGTCTTTGAGGTTAACTTTTGGCTTCAAGTGACAGGTTACGTGTAATCTTGGTTTGCAGGGCCGTAAAAATTACGTAAATTGAATAATACATGATCAACCAAGACCTCACACACGTAACAATATATACATATATATGTTGTATAATTATAAATATATATATATTCAAATAAATAATATATACAATATAGGTAATATGTCCGGTTTATATATTACAATTATCGTAAGTAAACAAAATAGTATAATTTAAAAACATTTATTAAATTGTAAATTACCAGGACAAAAGGAAATGATTAATTGTTCCAACAAATTTGCACTTAACTGACAGTTCCACCTATAGTTTTAGAACTGTTTATAATGGTTCGAGACTTTAAAATAGTGGTTTCAGACTTTAAATTAATGGTTTAAGACTTTAAAAATAATGGTTTCGAGACTTTAAAATAATGGTTTCGAGAGACTTAACGAATTAGATTATCGGACTATTGTTTGAGAGAGTCTTTCTTCACTAAAACACTTCTTCTCTTTCTTCTTTTTCTGCTTCCCAACTTGGAATAGTTCTCTCTCTCTTTCCCACTCTTAGTTTTCTCTTCTGATCTGATCTTCTCTTTCCATCAACCTTTTTCTCTGTCTCCTTTCCTGTATGCCTGTCCTTATATTTGATTTTCCCTTGTGTCAACCATGACGTCATATTCTGGGAAAGAAACTCACCTCCACTTGCTTCATTCCAACTTTTGGAGGTGTGTTAAGGAATTCCTGTTGATTATTTGGTATTTACTCCTTGTAGGACGTCCCTAGGTCTCTGGCACTGATGGCATTTGATTGGCCAAAACATCTAGGCTTGACCTGTGGGCGTGGCTTATTTCCTTGATTCTCCTTCAAAGTCAAGGGGGTGAGGTTTTTTCCCACACACTACTAACCATAAGGTTCCTTCAGGGACCCTCGTGGATTTGAAAGGCACGGCCAGATGCAATTTCTCTTAGCGCCTCGTTAGTGCTGGTGTGTTCTTGAAGATATGGTTGGAGACTTGTTTTGATAGGCTGGGAGATTTATTACTTTATGGTCCTTCGTACTGACCCAAAATGGAAATAGGATATTTCTACTTCGAAAAAATACATTTTTCTCTATTCTCTCGATACAGTCTCGGCCATGCTACCTAACTGGCTCCTGACAGTTTTCTAAATAAACAAAACAGTATGGACTATGAGGGCTCCTAACAATATGCACGTTTTGTATGACAAATTCCTTCTATGTATCTGGCTTTAAGTATTAAACAATCGTAAATGATATAAAAGAGCAAAGACACATTAGCAATTATCTATCCAAGTTACATTTGGATTTACTCAGCCCTCATACCTAGCTGCCTAACAGGTGGATTTTAAATTCTTAAAAGTAATCAATCTGTACAATCATAAGGCGGCAATCTTCATTTCTTGGCTGTTCTTCATGGATTTCTTGTTGGGCTCGCTGCTACAAACGAATGATAATGTCCTTACTTGTATCTTGGGTGTATTCAAACATTGTGTAACTAACATGTGTAACTTATTTGTGTACGTGTTGCTTGACTTTATCAATGCAAGTATAGACTTCTCTTTGCATAGGAAACTTGTACATTTTAATGACTAACTCAAAAGTATGACTGGCAACTTGGGTCGGGAAAACAAAGTAGTACTTATGAATATTTTGTGACTGGCAAAACAAATCGGTAAGCTTTCGCTATTTAAAGTATCTCTAAGAAACGAAGATCGCAAACGTGTTAGTTCTACGGGAAAATAAGTAATTACTATTTCTACTTCTAGTGTTAGTATAATTCATGCACTCCTTTCAGTGTTGACATGTTATGGGTTATGCCAAGACTTCTCCTGATGAGGTATCCTTAAAGTACTCACAAATCTTACAAACTGTATTTCTCATTTCTTTACCTTTTACTTCTATGATTAGTACACTGATACAAATATTCGTGATTTGAAAACGAGATTCTCGTTGAAATCATTTAAAAACCTGTCTTAAACTTCTACCTTATTCTTCTATTAGTGACAGTGGGTTGCAAATCCCTAAAGATGACTGTTAACCCTTCTGACTTTAATACGTTACATTTCAGAAATTTTACTTTACTTTCTTGCTTCCTAAGTAATTCCCCAGTTAAAGAAAAAGTAAATTCGAAAAAAACACGGCGCCTTAACCCCAAATTCTTTTGTTACAAGACCGACTAATTAAAGTAAGCATTGCAACATTATAAAAAAATAGTTTCATTACTGAGTCAACCAATAAAGGCAAACTCAGCAACAAAGAAATCAAATACAGGGAATAATAGGATGAATTGATGGGTTTGTTCTTATCATTATTACTGAAATGTGACTCTTCTATTTCTTAGGTTATATCTAGTTTTTTCTTCTGAAGTAGCTTCTTCTAATTCTTCAGTCAGTTCTGCCTCTTTAACTTCTTTTGTTCTCTTGACTTTATCTTTATTTATCCAAAATCCTTCTTCTTCTAATGATTCAGCATATGTGGAAGGTATTACTTCATTCACCTTTTTCACTTTCACCTTAGTCTCTTGCACATCTATGACCTTGTATGGCCCTGTGAATTTAGTGGCTAACTTGTAATTAATTCCACTTCTTACTTCCTTCTTGAGGTAAACTTCATCGCCTATCTTGTAATCTACTGGCCTTAATCCTTCTTGATACCTGTCTATCATATTCTTCTGAGCTTCCTCTAAATTCTTGTGTAATTGCTTATGAATTACCTTGAAATTCCCAATTCTTATTTTCATAATGTCTTCAGAGTAATTAGGCTGTAGTGGCTGATTTAGCCACGCATATGGTAATCTTGGTTCATATCCCATTAAAGCTTTTATGGGTGTTGCTTGAGTACTTGTATGATACTTAGCGTTTAGTGATAATTGGACTAAAGGTAAATTGACGTCCCAATCAAGATCCTGTCCTACTGTGTGCCTTAATGCATCTAGAACCTTTCTGTTATTTCTTTCTGCTAAGCCATACTAGCTGGATGATACGGTTGTATAGTTACCTTTTCTACCTTGAATGCATCACAAATTTCTTGAACTAATGAGTTATTGAACTCAAATGCCATTATCAGATATAATGAGCTGTGGGGCAAAAATACCTACAAAATATCTTATCAAAAAGAGCGATTGCACACTCTTTAGCTCCTTTACTAGTTAATGGTATTAACTCTGTATATCTAGTGAGTGCGTCAATACACACTAATATATTTCTATTCCCTTACTCGTGGTGTGAAGATTAGTTATCAGATCTATGGCTACTCTTTCAAATGGAGTCTGCAAAATGGATGGGATATTTCCCTAGAGGTACTTCCTTATCTGTTCTTCCTTTGTAACTGTTGCAAGTATTGCAGCTCTTCACGTAATTACTAACATCCTTGTAAATTCCTTTCCAATGAAAAGATCTTTTAACTAGTCTAACTGTCTCATCCCTTCCTGGGTGAGCTCTCATGTCATCGTCATGCATTAACTCAATGACTTTATTTCTTAGGCTCCTTGGTACTATTCTTTTATGGAGTACTCCTAGTAATTGATCAAACGGGTCACACTCGTGACACATCCAAACTAGTATGTCGTCTATGACGTTTACCGCGTCTATGGGGCATCCAATTCTGTTACTTAGTTCTGCTCGTTCCTTTTGACTAAATTCTCTTTTATTTTCTACAAAATCGAAGATCTCCTTTAAATCTTCATCACTTTTTTGTTCACTTATGAAATTTTGTCTGGAAAGTTCTTCTGTGTAATGCATGGTAAATACATTGCTTATGAATTCGGCCTGTTCTGCTTCGTGGCCTATAGTGTTTATACTATCAATTTGGTTACTATGCCTTGATAAGGCGTCTGCCACTTTATTGGCCTTCCTTGGAACATATTTCAACTCTATGTTATAGTCTTCGGCTGTCATAAACCAACAAGCACTACGTCCGGAAAAATTCGGATTCTTAAGCATTTCTACTGCGGCGAAACATCCGTAAATACAGTTATCCTATACCCATATATGATATACCTGAAGTGTTTTAAAGCATCTATTATGGCTAAAGACTCTAGGTCTGTTACTGAGTAGTTTACTTCTGTGGGCTTTAGCTTTCTACTGTAATATGCTATAGCATTATACTTGTTATCATGTCTTTGCATTAACCATGCTCCTATACCAGTGCGACTTGCATCTGTAGTAGCTAAAAAGAATTCTTTACTGAAATCTGGGAAACTAAGTACGGGAGAATGAGTTAACCTTTCCTTTAGTTCATCAAATGCTTCTTGTTGCCTTGTTTTCCATACGAATGACACGTGTTCCTTTAATAACTCCGTCAGCGGAGCGGATATTGTTGCAAAATTCTTTATGTACTTGCGGTAAAAACCTGCTAATCCCAAAAATGACTTCACATCCTTCTTACATTGAGGTGTAGGATACTCTTTGATTGACTTAATCTTTAAGTCGTTTACTTCCACACCCTTTTCACTTAGTGTGTGTCCCAGGTAGTCTATTTTCCTTTGAGGAAATTGCACTTCTTTAACTTCAATTTAAGATTAGCCTTCCTTAGTCTCTTTAGTACTTCTCTTACCAGTTTTATGTGTTCTTCAATTGTATCTGTTGCTATTATCAAATCGTCCATATAGCAATGTACATCCTTGCCTAATAAATCACCTAAAATCTTATCCATTAATCTCACAAAGGTTACTGGGCTTGACTTCAGACCAAAAGGCATTCTCACATATTGATATCTACCGTTGCTTGTACTAAAGGCAGTTAATGGTTTACTTTCCTCGTCTAAAGGAATTTGTAAAAATCCTTGCAATAAATCTATTGTGGTAAAGTATTTCTTGGATCCGATCGTTGTGATAAGATCTCTCATAGACGGCATTGGATAAGGATCATTTTCGGTTATCTTGTTTAACCTTCTAAAATCTACCACTACTCTGTAGGTTTTATCCTTTTTTGGAACTAGCAAAAGTGGGAAAGACCATGGAGATTTTGATGGTTCTATTATTCCTTGCCTATCCATTTTTTGTACTTCTCTTTCAATGATCTCCTTCTGGGAATGGGCTACTCTATAGGCTGGTATGTAGATTGGCTTTGTGTTTTGTGGAATGTCTATTCTATGCGTTATTTCACCTGTGTTACCTAGTGTATCGCCCTCCATAGCGACTATGTCTTGGTATTCACTTAGGAAATCTATGAGTTTCTCTCTAGCACAATCTTCTTTAATATCTTTCAAGTGAGACTCTATCTTAGCTCTTCTCAGTTTTATGTCCTGGGCTAAATTTTCATTTTCTTTATTGATTGGTGCTACCGTTTCCTTCTCTACAACTTGAATGGGAATGCTGTATACTTCTGCTAAACCTAATTCTGTTCCCTGTGTTAGCCTAACCTTTCCTCCTCTGTTATTCATAACCTGCAAAGCTATTTTACCCTGCCTGACTTCATGTAGACTAGGAGAGTAAAGTACCCCCTTTACTTGCGCTTCTTCAGTAAGCGTGAGAATTTCCTTCCCTTCAAAAATTGGATTTACTGTACATTCTATCCATGCGCTCTCTCCAGGTTTAAGTCTTAACTCCCTGTCTAATTTCAAGTAAGTTTCTTGGTTGGTTTCTAAGTGAGTATTTATATGTTGAGAGCTTGTGCTGTATACTGAATATCTTCCCTCTGTCGTGTCTTTCTTTAGAATACTTCTCAATGAAGAGTGCTCTTGAGTCGGGATTCTTCCTGTTAATTTACATAGAGGTATTCTAGAAATTTCATGACCCCTTCTAATCACCAATTGCTCTCTAGGTGTATTAATGCTGATCCCTTCTCTAGCCATAGTTGGATAACCAATTAGCAAATGTGCAAACCCTAACTGTATATCTCTTACTACTAGAAACTTCTCCTTTAGTGAAATTCTTCCTAGCTTAAAAGGAAAATCTATTTGTCCTACTATTCTGATATTATTACCCTGAACGTCTGTGATTCTGCAGTCTACTGCTGGGTTTAAACTTAAGTGAGAAAAATACATCTGATACACCTTTTCTGACATTATATTCTTAGGACTCCTGTATCAAAGAATGTGGCAATAGGTTTCTCTAAACCAATATGTGCGGGAAATACTGGTCTATAATTATATTCATTCCCTATATTAACTTTGCTAACCTGTCTAGTTTGGCTTAGGTTTTGCAATCCGGTCCTTCCCTCTATTATGAAGGAAGACCCATTATACCACTGGAGTGAAAATTTACCATTGTGTCATCTGATATACTCGCAGTTTGGTTAGTATCTTGATACCTATTTGGGTTTGAACCCCTATTCCTTCTAGCTTGTGGAGACTGACTACAGTCTCTACCTCTGCCTCTTGACTGAGATCTATATGTAGGTGCTGAAGCAGGTCTATTTCTGCAATCTCGTGCGCTATGCCCAGCTGTCTTATGGAAAGGGCAGTAAGCTATCCCTCGACAGTCACTGGCATAATGTCCCTTCTTCTGACAGTTATAACACGTGACTGTTGAAAATTCCCCTTGAGTTGTATTACCTAACGTCCTAATTCTGATTCTATCTGGATTCCTAGACCTATTTTGTCCTCTTTCTTCTTGTCCTATGGTGACTAAAGGTCTGTATACGGGGTTCCCTTCGTGATTTCTACCTAAGATTCTTGCTAGTTCCTCTTCGATCTCAGCTATGTCATCTGAAGTCTCCCATTTTTGGGTCGTCCTTCCAATAGCTTCTTGTTGGCAAACTTCCAATCATGAATGCTAACCTAATAATGGTTTTGACATCAGCTACTGACATTTTATCTGTCTCTGCCCATTTAGTGGATGTAACTAAGTGACCCCATTCATTCATATTGTTATATAGCTGGGAACTCATCCCTTGGTAGCTTCTTTTTATCTGCCTTATAACAGTGAGCTATCCTTGCAAGGCTGATAACGGGATCTGTTTCGCCTACTGTGGAATATACCTTCCTAAAGAACTGTTTCATTTCTTCCCAGTTCTTAAGTCTTTGATATGTCTCGGAATGGACATATCGCTCTAAGTCTCCCCCTGCTTCCAGATCCAGATAACTCTTTGCTTCACTGAGTTTTTCGCTATCTGTGCCTGTTATGTTATTAAGATGTATGCCTACCTGCTCTATCCAGTTTTCTAAGTTACAGGCACCCTGACCTTCTTTCCTTCCATAAAAATTTGGCTATATGGTTAATTGCATGTCTTTTATGTGTACCTACAGCTGCAGAGACTGGGCTAGTTGAGTGTGTTCCCCTATCCATAATTAAATTATTGGTTTGACTTCTTGTGTAAACAGGAGTTCTTACACTATTAGTTTGTGCCGATCTCCTCCTGGGCATTTATTCACTAATGACAAACACTTTCTTAACCACTGAGTATAATGGCAGTAATAACAAAGCAAATAAAGTCAACCAGTTCTTAAAATCACAAAAAAAATTCACAAAAGATCATAAACACTTCTATCTTACCTAAAGTAAAGTTAATCAATCACTAAAATTTCCCCGAAATTCTATATTACTGATTGGCGGTGTTAAACAAAGAAAAAAAAATCCCTTAACTTCCAATTATCCTTGACAGTACTGGTAAAAGACAAATAAATAAATTATCACTCGCTTCAAAAAAAAAACTTAAAGAAAAAATAATCTTCAAAAAAACTTATGATTCTGATCACCTTTAAGCGAACAAAAAAACAAGTTGAGATTTCTCGATCGAAAAATATATAAATTTCAGCTAATGAATGTTAAATAAAAAAATTAAATGCTTAAAATAACCGTAGAATGACAATAAAATACAGAAATTATGGGTTAGTCATGCCAAACGTTAAATAAAATTTAGTAATACCAAATGTTGGATAAAATTTAGTAAAAAGATCGATAGGTGCTTAGTTAAAGAAAGAGAAAAAGAAAAAAAAAACTCTTGTTGCCAAGTCTATTTAATTTACGTATAAGTTTTGTGTTTTCAAATGAATATCAATACAAGTGTTCTTAGTCGACTTAATTTTGTGTGCTTCTAACTCAAAGAAAAAAAAAAATTTCTACGTGTGTGTGTGTGACCGTAAGGACATTCTTACTGTGTGTCGTTTTTTTCTCTCGTCCTTCTGCGCGTATTCTCTCGGCAGCTTGATTTTGTTATTCGTAGGCTTTCGTCCAAGGGTTGGGTTGTTCGTTCGTCGTCTTCTTCACCTTCTTCTTCAGCGTCCTTCCGTCACTGCGCCTTAGCTGGGGATCTTGCTCTCACTCGGTCACGGGAATCATCGTGGCGGCTAGAGGAAAAGGGCATCTCTCTCTCTCTGGGGCGTAGTCTTCTGCTTTGTCGTAGCGTTGTGTGTGTTTGCGTGGGGCGTATTTTATTTCTTCTTTGCAGAGTGGCGTATGTTGTGTTTTGTCTTTGGTGTTTTTCTTTGATCACTTGTTTATTCTATTTTCAATTGTTTATCTCACTTCACTGTTTCGCCAACTGTTCGTGATCACTACCTGTACACCCGCGGTTATCTCACTTAGCTGTTGTAATCTCACCGATCGCCATCGGCTGCAGCTTTTTTTTTTTTATCTCACTCAGCTCTCATTATCCCACCTCTCGTCACTAGCTGTTGATATCCCACCGCTGCCACCAGCTGTTGTCGGGCCCTGTTTCTTTCCTTCAAAGGGCCCAACTCTAAGGTAGCGTGCCCGGCCAGACGGCGTGGAAGTTATTTGTAGCAGGAACAAGTGGTTCTTTAAAAACAGTTAATAAAATATAAATTACCAAGGTTAAAGGGAAAATGATTAATTGTTCCCGTTTCTTCTTTATTTGCACTTCTTGTCTTACAGTTCCACCTATAGTTTCTTAACTGTTTCTTAATGGTTCAAGACTTTAAAATAATGGTTTCGAGACTTTAAAATAATGGTTTCGAGACTTTAAAATAATGGTTTCGAGAGACTAAACGAATTAGATTACGGGGACTATTGTTTGAGAGTCTTTCTTCACTAACACACTTCTTCTCTTTCTGTCTTTTCTGCTTCCCCTCACTTTGGAATAGTTCTCTCTCTCTATCTTCCCACCCTGCTTAGACTCTGCTCTTTTCTACACTGATTCCCCTTTCGACTCTCCCTCTGACTTTTCTCTCTCTGTCTCTGACTTTTTTTCTGTGTCTTTTCGTGTCTGCCTGTCCTTAAAATTCTTTTAAGTGACTAATTGCCTTAAAGAAGTTCTGTTGCGAGAACTCTTAAAATGCCAATTACTCATGCTCTTTGCATTGATATTGTTGATGGAATCAATTCGTAACAGACGTCCTCAGTGAGCTGAATCAGTGACAGATTATTTCTATCTGATTACGAAGTGGAATAGACTTTTCCCAACGAGCTATTTATAATTGGACCTGTTGCTGAATATACACTGAAATATAAACACAAATGAATGTACGGTACCCGAGTGAAAGGACAGAATTATTCGGGAATCAAACTATCATAGTTGAACCAGTTATGATTTTCATAAATTTATCTCAAATTGCTAATGCACAGTTGTCAATTCTAATACTGATAAGAAATTTATGGACTTTGAGCACAGGAGCTACTAACAAGTTACACGTGATGGGAGGACATAATTTGCTATATACCTTTCGTACTTTTCTTACACACTACATTTGCTGAAACTGAGTTTACCTCTTGACTATAACAAAAAGTTTCGCACTTTTCTTCATCACTATCCAGGAGGGAGCTGACCTTGGCCCTTTCTAGCCCAAATGTTAGTCTAGAAGATAGGGCTTGCTCCACTTCAGCTCCATTAGATCTAGAATCACAATAGTGAGTCTCTTCGTGTGATAACTAAAGGCTGTTTGCATCGTCCTTTCTGCCCCGAACTGCATTCTCTTTTTAGCCTGTTACTTTACCTCACTTCTCATTTTCTTTCTTCCATCTTGCTGTCAAACCACTCTTAACTTCTCATCACCACCCTAAGCGCTAAATGGTTGGAAGTGCTCCAGTGCTGGCTTGTCTTGGTTCCAGTGTTCCAGCAATGTCAAATATGGAAGAGAGTTCCTTAGAGTCACAAGTCTCAGTTAAGTGATGTTCCAATGCAATACACCAGGTTGTAAAAATGCCTAAGAAGAGCAACTTCACTCAGTCTGCCTCCTCGTGGCCTGTATTGAGTACTCTCTTCACACTCCATGAGATAATGACTTAGAGTGTGATTCCTTAACTCACCACATGGTTTGCAGCGTGTTTCTGATGGACTGACAGTTGGTAGTACCTTCCAGATGTATCAGCTCTGCATCCTTAGTCTGCTATGCGTTGTTTGATCTCTTCTGCTCTCCGGTTTGTATTGTTTGTAGTCAAGTGGTTTTCCTTCCGTAATTTCAAAGTATTTTCTAACAGTAAGTTAGTTTCTTTGAGCCTTTCCATTGTATTTCTGCATTATTTTCATCCCAATCAAATCCTTCAATGTACAGTACACAGAGATGGTGTCAGTTTATAGTATACTCTCTCCCTCTCTCCTTGCACCAACTTTAACAAGCTCATCTGCTCCCTCACTGCCTAAGACTCCCATGTGTGATGACACCCATATGAATGTGACTGTTCTGCCTGCTTGTCTGATTTGTGATAGCAGGGCTATAGGTCTTCCCACTATGATAATTTTGACTCACCTTTTTCTTGGTGTTAGTTGATTTTAGGGGACTCAGGCAATCTGTTGCTGTTATAGCATTGTCCTGCCTTTTTATGATACTCAGTACTATCATAATACCTAGAAGTCCTGACTGCAGTGTGGCGCAGCCATTTGTTGATCATAATGAAAGAGGGAATACTTCCTCTCCGTACTGGTAAACAGCTACCCCACTACCTGCTCTGCCATCTTTCATAAGTGAACCATCTGAATAATAATGTGCCCACTTCCCCTGTATACTATCCACCCTCTGATGATAGTCATTCTTCATCAATGCATGGTTCATTTCTTCCTTTTTCACTTGTAATGTTGATATTGATATCTCTGTCCCTGGTATGCTCCATGGAGGAATACCTTTTATATCTATCACCATTACGTCTAAGTATTCTTTCATGTTAGAACCCTGTATTAATTTTCTTATTGCAGTAGCCCAACCATTCTTTTATTTTCTAGGATGGCTGTGAATTAGAGTATCTCTTGTTAATCCATCATCATTAGTTATGGACCTATACAACTGGATGATTGTTGTTCTTGTTATTCTATGATGTATTGGACACAGCACTGCCTCATTCTGCAATTTTTCTTGCCTAACACCTTTAGGTACCCTTTGATGCTTCTTACTACCTTGTTCTGGATGATTCTAGAGTACCAATATAGCGCCTCCTCAGTAGTCAGTTACTGATCTTTTCACTGTTGTTTAAAGTTGTTTTACCATTGGTACACTTGCACCCAGAGAGACACATGCTACTTTCTGGAGAAGGGGTAACCTTGCTGCTGATACCTGTACTATTCTCTTAACTTCATACAGTTTATGATATCTGTTACTGAGTATGACATCATATACTTGTACTAGGCTACCCTCTCTATTCTTTGGCCTTGTATGTGCAGCATCAAGGGGTTGCATGTATCTCTTGCTATCATCTTAGTCTTCTCAGGCAATATGACTAATTCTATGCTATTGCATAATGCTGTGAGTGCCTTAATTACTTTTTTATTCTTTTATCTGTGCTTACTTGTATTACTATGTCATGTGCATATACTGTTACAGTGATTGCTGGTATATTAATTTTTCCTAATGCATTCATCAGAATATTAAACAGTTGGTGATAAAACTCCTCCCTGAGGAGTACCCACTTCCATTTTTTTCCCATCTGGATTGAATACCTTTAAAATACACAACTTATTCTGTCTATTAGATAATCCATCATGAGCTGTAGGAGTCTCCCTTCTATCATTTCTGGCAAATCAGTCAAAATAATTATATGGCTAGCCCTATCAAAGGCTCCTTTTAAATCTATGAAAATTGTGTATTTTAACCCTAAGGTTGCACTTAATCTATGAATACAGTGATGTGCGTTCCTCCCAGGTATGTATCCATATAAACACTTAGAAGGTTTTTTGTAATGAATTAATTAAGCCTATTTAGTAACATTCTTTCAGATACCTTGCACAGGCATGATGTCTCTTGTTACTCATTAGGGTCAAACGAGCGACAACACATAATGACTTCAGTCAATTACAGAAAATTATAAATTACCAGATTCGTTTAGAGAATTCAAGACCCTTTCTCTACTTAAAGGATGCACTGCGTTGTGTTATAAAGATTTCCATAAAAGGACATACCATATTATATTATGTTTTACTCATAAATTATTACTTACTAATTTTATATGATGTTATTGACGCAATTGCTGGGTTTGGATTATGATAGGCACGGGTAAACCACGATACCACTAATATATATATTCAATTTACTCAGTCATGGAATCCCACACGTAGATATGCATATCCCAAGCGACGTATCCCGATCAAGGCAAATCAAATATATGATACTTATCCAAACTGCGCCTGATTCATCCATCTACTTCATTAAACGCTGGGAAGGAACGACATGTTTAATCCAATCGAAGAAAATTCTGTTCACTAAATCCTCCGCTACCTAACCACACATTACAAAGTTGAGGAACAAACTGAGTGTGGTCCGCGTGGTCCACCTCTCACTATGAAATAATTCGTTCGCTCTCTCACCCATACCCACGACTTTTGGCCTCGTCCGCTCACGATAAGAGTCAACAACAAAACGAACTAAGCCACCAAAACAACACGAACCGAATGAAACTATCAAACAATTTACATCGCATTGTTAACCAATTATACAAACTATTCACAAGACAATATTCTTTGGTAACAAACTTATTACAACTAAATATAAATAAAACATTCATTTGTACAAAACCTGCACATCTCCACTTGACACCATGCGATATAAAAGAACACTTTCCATATACAACATAAACAGATATTCAATAACAATTGATTTTCCATGTCGTTATTGTAAGTAACGACATATTCCCCACCACGAAAAATTATAATACACTATTTACAACAGTTCCTTTTGAATCAAATCCTTTCTAGTTTCTGCAATACCTGAGCAGCCCTCCTGGATGGTCGGGTACTCACTTCAGGAATTTTGGCAGGATCAGGAGTCTCAACTTGCCACAACTCTATTGGATACAATTTCACAATAGGACGCATGATCTGGCCATGGGAGGTTTTGAGGGGTAGCTACTCTAACTACATTGTCAGACCCCATGCACCTGAATCACCTGACCCAACTTCCATTTGTTTCTTGGCCCTTCATCATGTACAAGGACGACATCTCCTATTTTGGGCCAAGAATTATGTTGACTCAATTCGATGAGTTTCTCTTAAAGAAACCAAATATTCATGTTCCCATCTTTTCCATAATTGATCACACAATTTGGATATGTAAAGGAATCTCTTTTCGACAATTTCAGTTTTACTATACAATGGATCTTCAGATACCTCCTCCCACTTAATTGTTTCCTTGGGAAAGGATCTTAATTTTCTACCAAGATCAGATGATTAGGTGTTAAAATCTCCTTCTGATCAAGGTCCCCGATGTGTATTAGTGGCCTGTCATTTTATGATAGATTCCAATTCCACCAAAATGCAGGATAATTCCTCATAACTGAGAAGAGCTCGACCGACCACCTTCTTCATACAGGTCTTCAATAGTCCGACCAGTCTCTCCCCAGATTGCAAAACCAAGGTGCTCTTGCTGGTATAAATTTCACACTTACACTCGATGTTCTCCAGATGTTTTTTTTGAAAAAAGGCTATCTGCCATTGTTTTCAGATATTCAGATGCTGCTACGAAAGCAGTGGCATTGTCACTAACATTAGTGAAGGAAAGCCTTTACGGCTGCTAAACTTCCGGAAGGCCATGAGGAATGAGTCAGCGGACTGATTTCTGACTACTTCCAGATGTATACCCCTGGTGATCGGGCATGTGAATAGTATGACATACACCTTTTCCGGAATTTGCTTCCTTCTTTTTATCCATAACGCCCCGGTGTAATCTACCCCGTAACACTATAAGGTTGTTTCCGTTGTACGGAATTCCGGCAATGGGGGTATTATATTAGTTCTATATGGTTTTCCTTGAACTTTCTTACAGATCACACAATGATGTAACACGCTCTTGACCAGTTGTCGCAGCTGTGGAATCCAGAACTCCTGTCTTACACTAGCTACAGTAGGTTCACCCCCATGTGTGCTTGCATCACATGATGTCATCTTATTATTAACTTACTCAGAACACAACCCTTTGGCAGTAAGGTAGGAAATTTGACTTCTTCAGGCAGTGTTGCGTGTTCCAACCTGCCTCTACATCTCATTACATTATTATCCAAAAACAAATTCAACTGGCAAATTAATGTCAATTTTTGGTTTGTTACCTCCTCTTCAGGGCTTTATACTCTTCTGAAAGTACTCTCTCTGCACGAGAACAATTGTTTTAACCTTTGCTTTTGTAACTCTTCCAGAGTCAAACCACCAGTTTTTCTGTCATTGGTTGATAGTTTGCAATTTTATAAATCGCATTATCAAGCTATGGTCTTAAAGACCTTGTCAGCTCTGCTGAATCTTTCCCAATCCAGCAGACGTGTTTCATCTATGTCCCCACAACGTTGACTACAATGGCCTGTTCACCCTGCATATGTACTCCCCACCCATGGCCTATCGATTGGCAGAGTGTGATTTTTTTGAAACCAAGGGGTCCCTCCCACCAATAGGAGTTTTTGCTAACACTTCAGCCCTCATTCCCTGTGTCAACCAATCACTGGGATTTTCAGATGAGGGTACGTAAGATAGGACTGACCCGGAATCAAAGAGTTAATCTCAATTACTTTGTTTCTCACAAACACAGGCAGAACATTACTGGATACAATCCAGCTAAGGGCGACTTTACTGTGTGACCAGATATATAATTGTTTAAACTCCTTTTCATCAAAGGTCAATAATAAATTTGGCTATTCTTGCTCCTAGCAACAATGCCATTAATTCCAATTTCAGGAATTGTTAATTCTTGCAATGGGCGCCACTCTACCCTTTGCCATAATTATATTAGAGCTTTCACCATTTGCTCTATAGGCCGCACAACCATATGAAGTTTTGCTAGCATCGCAGAATATGTGCAAGTTATCAGCAGTTCTGAGGCTAGCACTCCTAGGAAAAGATATTTCAAGACACTTCTCTAAATCCTTGCGTAATTCAGTCCATTCCTCTTGTAGCGGGTTCACGAAGTTGTTCGTCCCAATCCAGATGTTCCCTCCACAATTTCTGTAAAAATATCCTCGCTTTCATAGTAACAGGGAGAAAGCAATCCCAATGGATCGTATATTTGGGCAATGGTACTGAGAATTTCTCTTTTGTTTGACTTGTTTTATTATTAATATGAGTTGGATTGATAGTTAAGACGTCTTCAATTTTATCCCAATTTAATCCCAATACTTTATGAATTGGTTTTTGTTTGGCTTCAATATGATAAGCAGCAGCAATAGTTTGTATAGACTGCTATTGCTAACCCACTCCTTCAAATATAAGTGAGCTTGAGCAAAAATTTTGTTGGCATTAAAGTATAAATCCATCAACTCAGATTCACTATTAGCCGTAAATTGCAAATTATCTACATACAGACCTCTCTTCATTTTTTCCACTACATCCACTGTATTGGACCAGGGTAACCACGAGACCACAGTGGTTAAGTGATGCTTGATGGTTGCATTTAGAAGAAAAGGTGAACATGTAGCTCCAAATAATACTACTCTAAATCTGTATACTATTAGTTTACTATTGGGATCTGTCGGATTTTCCAACCATAAAAAACGCGTATAATTGCGATCTTCTTCACGCAACTGAATCATTAAAAATGCCTTCTCAATGTCACTTATACAAGCAAAGTTTTTAGTTCTAAATTGCAGCAGGACTCTGAGCAGATCAGCCGTTACGTGGGTCCAGTCCATAGACAATCATTCAAGCTTAATCCATTTTTACCTTGTTTTGATGAGCAATCAAACACTATTCTTATTGGAGTAGTGGCACTATCTCTAAGCACTCCATGATGTGGCAAGTAATGACAATCCACATCAGATTTATTATAGATCACCCTCTCAATGAATCCTCTATCTTCTTGCTCTTGCAAGATTTTCTGATAATGATCCAATAATCCACATCCTTCTGAAACTTGATGCTCTGCTGTCGAAGTCTGCTCATGGCTAATCCAAAATTTGTCATCAATCTGAATCTATTGGTTTTCCACGGCAACGCCACAACATACTGTTTATCAATTTCAGAATAGGTAATAGTGCTCTCAAAGTCCTTTAAGACCCTCTGGTCTTGTTCTCGCAACTCACTTCAATCTGCTCCCAATCTGTCCAAACTCCACAACGCCATCCAGATCAGTCTTGGGATTTTCATTATTAGTAGCTTCAATTTCTTCAGTTTGTACAACTAGCTTCAAAAACAGTCACATGAGTCTCCCCAGTGGAGGAGCACTACATGTGCCAGTCACCACATAACTGAATATGGTCGGCAGCAGTATTAAATTTCTAACCCTTTTGAACCCTAGATGCAAAAAATATTGTAAACATTATCAACCCCTATTAACAATTCAATAGTTGATTGATTTTCAACAGGCAAATCGAAATCTTTATCAGCCAAGCTGATCTTAGTTTTACATAACGACCTCAAACTTCTCTAACGTCGAATTTCTTCGCATATTCTGGCAGCTCATCCACCACTATGCAGTCCATTATTATCAATTCACCTTTATGCGGTATGGCGACGCTATCATCTTGTATTCATGAACAGGTTTTATAGTTAGATAACCTCTCAAGGCTATCTTTTCAACTCCTTTGGACCTATATTGCAGTCTCTCTAGAGCTGATCTTTTTAATGAACGTTCTCTCGGCACAAGTATCCAACAGCCCTCTTAGTCGCACTACCATGCGACCTTTCTTCCCTTTCAAGGGAATTGTTGCTGTTGGTAATATGGATCGCTTACCCAACTTATTTGTTTGTCCTGTCCATTTACTGATAGCGTTCCCACTTGTACACCACTTGGTTTATTCTTGCTTTGTTTTCCTGTTTGGTCTCTATCACATAAGATGCGATGATGTCTCATCTTACAACCCTTATTGCAACTTGGTTTGTCAAGAACCACACTAAATGCTTCTTAGAAGCGCACACAAAACACAACTGCAAAGCTCTGATGCGATTCAACCTTTCATTTCTTGTTGCGTAAGTTATGCACTGTGTCCACCAATGTTCATTATCACAAAGAGCACATCTTCTGGATTGCTGATGACTGGACTTATTCACATTTCCTTTGTTTTTTGGTCTAACAGCTTGGGATTGATTTACTGTGAAGGTAGATATTGACGACAGAGTTTCAGATTTATTCACATCAGTTGAAACAAAAGTTCTTAAATTGCTACTAAGCATTTCAACGCCCGTGTCTTATCGTATTATTGTAATTACATCTAAACTACATTGCTGATTGACATGGCATTGTAAAACAGTTCGTTTTAGACCTTTCCCTATTTAGGAAAAATACAATAAGGTATGTACTCCCTCTCGTTGATGAAATTTATATCGATACATCATTAGAATAAGCTGGGTGAAGGTATAGTCATTAATATGACAATAGGCAACTCAGCCGCTAAGACGGCTCAGGTGTGAAGTGTGGATCATGACGTATGACTGACGTTTACCTTGCCCAACCTCCCATTCATGGATGACCCCGTGCGTACACTAAAAATATATTGATACTCGATGGGATTTAAGGATACTGAGCCTGCTGTTTAAGAATGAATTTATATCTGGTCTTAGTAAGTTGAGATTATATCCTAAGCAATCAATTCAAAGAAATTATCAATTTGTCACCTGAACACTGATTAGTCTATGAGCAAGGGTGTCAAGTCAGATTCGAGACCTTTGACAGGAAGCAACGTTAGCCGGAGCATTGTGTTTTGCTGTATTCGTATTCACCTGAATATAATAGCATTTTACAATATGGCCAACATAATGAGCAATTGTCCGCAAGGTTGCCGTAATATGCTCATATTGCGACTCTTCAACGTCTTTAAGAAGGAGCAAGAAAACAATCGTTTGAGGATTAGCCTGAATAGGTATATAGGTATCGTCTTTTACACTTTCCCACCCTGTAATGGAGTTGCCAAGAGGCAAAATTATATTTAGCTTAAAATAAAATAAGGTTTTCTGAAAATTTCAGATTCCTTTTCATTGTGCTTACAAGAATGTCTAGCATAAAATCAAGCAGATGCCACATTAGCACTCTTGCGTATTCTTAATACAGGCGAAACATCCTCTTAGATAATTTATACTTTGTTATTTTTCCTTCTATCCTTAAAACGGTGTATCGGACAAGCAAAGGCATCAACACCGAAGTTGTCCAGAGAATAAATTCTGCAAGGCGTACTTTAGACACAAATGGATCTATAAGGTCTGGACAATTATATGCTACATGATAGAAAAAGGCATTATCCCAAGATTTTATCGAAGAAACTCAAGAGGCAAAAATATTCATTGCATATCTAGCGAAATTTTATTGTAGAGGGCAAAATTCATTTTGAAGTTGGTATTGCATTGTTTTTATTTAATTTATATATATATATATATATATATATATATATATATATATATATATATATATATATATATTTCATTATTTTTCTTGCATTATGTGAATAGCCCTTGAAAAAAAGAGGAAAAATTATTGTTGCTACCAACAAACTGTCCTGTGAAGTTTTTAATTCGCTATTTAAATTACTTGGCCTCAAAGGGAGAGGAGGGTGTAATTTTTTTTTATACTTTGGATAAGATGTCAAATTATTAACATTTAGTTAATCGGACGTCTGGCAATGCAGTTTTAGAGAGTACATTAACAAAACACGCTGAAATGATTACTGAGTTGCAAGTATACTGTTAGGAAGTTTGCGTCTTTATTCTTGGTATGACCCAAAGTAATGGGACCCCTTTTGTTAGCGAAAGGGCTCATGAACCTTGGAAAGGGCCATAGTTGCCAGATTTTCATCCATAAATTATCGTACATCAGCCTCAAAATTATCGTATTTTTCCTGATTATTATCGTACACACCTTGAAACTGGTCGGTTTTTTAGGTATTTTCTCTTAAAATGGGTTTAAATTAGGGTAATATATGCTTTTTATTGCATAGTTACAATTTCAAAATTATCGTACATGACAGAAAATGTCAGCATTTTTATCATCTAAGACCTCCAATTATCGTACATGTAAGATGATTATTGTACGAATGGCAATGCTGGATAGGGTAATAAGGTTTCGTTCCGAAGCAGAGGGATATGCTAAATGTCGTTACCTAATCCAAACGGTGCAACCATTTTAATGCTGTATGATCAGTTTTATGACAATCCATGAACATCCCACCACCCCTATCCATTCAGTCGACCTCATTATGACTACTATAATTTGATCACACACATTTACTTCACATATGAAAGGGGGATGCATATATAAGTTAAGCCATACTTGATGCAGTATATATATATATATATATATATATATATATATATATATATATATATATATATATATATATATATATATATATATATATATATATGTATATATATATATGTATATATATATATATATATATATATATATATATATATATATATATATATATATATATATATATATATATATATATATATATATATATATATATATATATATATATATATATATATATATATATATATATATATATATATATATATATATATATATATATATATATATATGTATATATATATATATATATATATATATATATATATATATATATATATATATATATATATATATATATATATATATATATATATATATATATATATATATATATATATACATACATAATATTATGAAGCTCCAACAAAACGAGAGAATACATTCCAAAAAGCTCGGCAACCGTACGCCCCAAAGATAATGGTTCTGGGAAGATAAGAATAAGCTGAATCTAAAAATCAGAAACAAAGTTGGTATTATTATCCCAGTAATATCATAACTACCTTCAAACGACAAATACATATAATTTAGTTTTGAAATAGGTCCATCAATATTGCAAAATATTCAAAGGAAAATCAGTTAATTACTCAAGGGGCAAAAAACTCAACTGAATTCAAGTTTTAGAATTATTCCTACGAAACCAAACATCAGTGTTCTTTCAACCTTACCACAGACCAACAAGCTTGCCAACCTATTTTACTACACGTTAGTAGTCGTTCATGAATGGGAGGGTGTGGCAAAGGAAGAAGTCATACGTCACGATAGCATACAACTGGAACCGCCTCTCTAGTGGCTGAGTTGCCCATTGTCATATTAATGACTATGCCTTCACTCAGGTTTTTTTAATAATGTATCGATATAAATTTCATCAACGAGGAGGGAGTACATACCTTTTATTGTATTTTTCCTAAATAGGAAGGTCTAAAACGAACTGTTTTACAATGTCATGTCAATCAGCAATGTAGTTTAGATGTAATTACAATAATACGATAAGACACGGGCGTTGAAATGCTTAGTAGGTACTTTTAAAACATTTGTAGGTGGCAGAAAATGTAACCTTGCCGTGTGCCATGTTCTATTGAAGTTGCATAGATGAGAGAGAGAGAGAGAGAGAGAGAGAGAGAGAGAGAGAGAGAGAGAGAGAGAGAGAGAGAGAGAGAGTATTATTTTATAGATTACTGTCATAATTGTTTTAAGTTGTTTTAATTCCGAAAAATGAGATTATCAAAGCATTTGATTACCATTTTCTGATTTTTTCAGCGGGGATCAAGAAGGGGAAGCGTTCTGTATGGCGTGTTTGCATTAACATTTGTTCCCAAGCCTTATTTTCAATAAGTCAATAATTGATGGTAAAATATTCATTTTCATTACTGAACTTCCATCTCTCCTTTTCTTTGCATGACACTGCATTAGCCTTACGGATATAGAGTGGCTGTTGGCTTTCTCTGTAACCCTCCCCCTCCTGGATTCCCTTTGTTCCTTTCCTCCATAATATATAATGGCGTCAGCTTTGTTCAACTAATAAATATGTTTGTACAAAACTCTCAACACTTGCCCTACAAAACCCTTCACTATGTACGCACGACCGAACAAACGCCACCTCCAGGCACGCCCATAATCCGGATTTATAACTGGATAAAAGTTCCAGAAACTTCCATCCCAAACAGGGACGGAAAGATCCGCCTGGAAACCGTGTCACTGACATCTGCTGTATTCCAAAGGCGACTGCAAGAAAGGTGCTGAATTATCAGGCGCCCAGATCACATGCCTTCCGTTCCACGTGTCGCTGTCTCCGAGGCAACTTCTGATCAGGTGGCCAATGCTGAATCGCTCTGAATGTGCTGAATCACGCTGAGCACTGCTGAAATCGCACTGAGCAGTGCTTAAATCCGAAAACTATCTGTGAATAGGTGAAGGCGTCAGACCGAGTGAAGAAGAGGGCATGGGGCCAGCAGCGTCATCCTGAAGGGTTTGCAGAGAACCGTAAGGCTCCTCCCTTCGGGCCCCTCTTTTGAAAAAGAGAAAAGGTGTATTTTGAACAAACTATTTCGCCGAAAGGGGATGGGTAAAAAACAAAATAGTGATCACTACCACACTCATTCTTTAGCTGCTGAATTATGGATGAGTCTCTTTGGAGAAAAACTTCTGCAGTATTGGACACTTCGCACACCTACACTGAGAGCTCACCAGCAATGCATCCAGCCCCCTGCATTTACCCCTATCTTGCACATACTCTCGTGGCACCTGGATAATAAAGCCTTCGCTTTCCAATACCCCTTTTTTGCTGCTAGCTGACCTCTTTCAGGTCTCCCTCTCCTCCTTCCCCCTATAGCAGTTCTGAATTATACCCTCTCTCTATCAATCTGTGTCCATTCTTCCACACGGCAAAACTATCTAAAAATAATCTAATCCATCCAACCATTACAACTTTTTCATTTCTCATCTTTTCAGTTCTTCTTATACCACATACAGTTCATCTGGCATACTTTAACAATTTTTCTTTCATTAGCTTTCAGCACCCATAATACACACCCATAAAAGAAAAAATGGTTCTACTCTCCTTCACACATTCCCACCTTGGCTTCCACAGACAATCAAGTCCTCTTTCCAGTCTTTTGCAAACACCCAACACCCTTTTTTTGCTTCACCTATCCTGTGACTTACCTCTTCTCTCTAATCTTATTTATGCCCAAATACCAAAATGAATTACCTACTACTAGTTTTCCAACAACCATAATAACATGCATTGCTCTGTCTTTCTGATTTCCATCTACTGTCAACCTTCTTTTCCTTCAAACAGTTTCAAACTCCTTTACTAGTTTCTGCAGGTTCTCTTCATCATCTACAAAGATCAAACATTCCATTTTCCATCTGTGATGCATTTTCTAATCTCACTACTTTCTACATACACTTGGCTTCTCACGTCACTCCATCCATGAAGATATTAATCAGTGATGGGGACATAATATACCCATTTCTCACCCACTTCTACATGAAAGCTTTTCTACCCGTACATTCTAAAATATGTTTCGTTTCTGTTATAAAAAGTTTAGTAGTTATCAATAACTTATTATTTGTATCATCACTCTCAACTGTCTACCAGACACTATAAGCACTACCCCTTCCCTAGCTACACTTGTCACCTGCCTCAGACACAACCACTCTTCTGCTCTTGCTATTCATACACACTTCAATGTTTCTTCTAAGAGTAAAATAACCAATTTTTTTTCTTAAACAAATCATCAGTTTTGCACATCTTCACTTCTGATCGACAACCATGCACATTCAAAACCTGACTTAGAATTGTATACCTTCTGGATGTTTGCAATATCAGTGCAACTATAGGCCTGTAAGATCGTAGCCCCCCCCATTTTTACCCTTCAGATCTCGCAGAGAGATGGGGATGCTGTTATTTTCTTGTGGAATCCCAAAGGAGCGAAAAGTGAGGTTACCATTGGCCTAAAGAGAGGAGGCTCATCTTCCATTCAAGGGGTATTTCCTCATACCAAGGGGGTTCAGCACCTTTTATTAAGTGCTCCTCCACCAGAAATTACTTTTGTATCTCAAACCACTGGCACTTCCGAGGCTGTCGGTGTCAGGTTGTACCACTGTGACAGTAGTACTTAGCAGATAGACTAACCACACTACAGGGGTTGCCAGTGTCAGGAGGAGTCTTAGTTAGAGGGTCTATCCTTCCCTGAGGGTTCACAACCCGTCATTAGGCGCTCCTCTTCCTCGTAGCACTTTTGATTTGAATCCAGAGCTAATGGCACTTCCCATGGGCAATAGTGCTCAGGTGTTAGGTGTACTACTTTGTAGTAACTGCCAATTTGAACAATTGATCTGAAGACATCGTACATACATAAACATTCACACACACACACACACACACATATATATATATATATATATATATATATATATATATATATATATATATATATATATATATATATATATATATATATATATATGTGTGTGTGTGTGTGTGTGTGTGTGTGTGTGTGTGTGTGTATTGTTACGAATTCGGCTGCTAAATGCTTTTAAAGGAATTGTTTAAACTATATTCTGCCTGAGGGCATTAAACAGCCAAATCTGTAATGAAATGTAACAAATATTAGATTACTTGCCCAGTATATTACAGTTAAACAATAAAACTGGTCGCCATTGAAAGCCAGTTGCAAATGGGTTGCTTAAAGTACTTATTCACACGGTGAGAATGTGAGTAGTAAGGATAACTAAGGGCTGGGATGAAAGCCAGCCTGGCAAATTAAGTGTTGCAATCACAACAAACAGTCAGCACAACACAGGATATCTGAGGTTAGTAAGGAGATTTACATGGATCAGTTACACAATGAAATATATGTTGAATGGTGTGCAAATCAGTAGGACAAATGGTTATTAAAGAAACATCATTACAGGATAATTACATAGCTTTCAAAATAGTATTCAAAATTATTATGAATCATAAATGAAGAGCCACAGGCCTAGATTGACTGTCTTGCAAGAGACCAAGGGAGCTTGGTTGCAACGGAGTGAGTGCCTCTTCGAGGCAAGAAATGCAAGGTGATGGTTGCAGAACAATGAAGGGGCGAGACAACACGGGTCTGGAAATAGATTATTCCGGTCAAACTTAATACATAGAGGACCCTATCAGTAGCGCTAATTTATCACTACGGAGGGAGTTTTTAACTTTGTCCTGGAAAGGAAAATTATTCTATCTCCTAACTTAGTTCATGCAAAGAACAATAAATCATTTAGTTTATACGACAAGAGAGACAAATGCATAGTAGCAGGAACTTAGATTTAACTGAGGGGAGAGGAAAGGAAATGGAAATAAGAATTCTTAGTCTTAAGTACAGTAGACTGGTACTCAGAAGTGAATTCACAGACACATACTGTGTTATCTTCCACATTGCACAGACTGCAATGAAAGGCGGTGTTGATTGGTCTTTCCTCAACAACTGAATGGGGTGCTTTTACCCCTTGATACCAGTGGCTTCAGAGATCAGGGGTTAGTAACGTCTCCTTCCCAAAGGGACCAGGCGCATATCTGCGCAAATTGGAGGTTAGTTGTAGACTGCCTGTTTTTTTTTCACAAATTCACATCTGTGAGGGCTTGGCGGAGGCTGGGATAACACGTGCACTGGAGTGGTTCTAAGACCAGTATATAGCTCAACGCAAGATTATAGTTGTAAGTCACCTCTATAACAAGGGGGCATAAAGGCTAACTATCATTTGAATGTCCCTCTCGTTCTAACTGTCGAAATACCTGAGTTGACCTTTTCCAAAAGCCCATCCCAAAAACTCTCCTCTTGTAGGTGGTCTGTAGCCCCATCCCTGGGTCCTAGTCCAATAACTATCTTATCACAGGAATATCCTCCTACGGATTCTTGCAATAGAGGTGGTGGCTTAATATTTATGACTATATATTTATAGAAAAGAATTTGGCTTTATTTTAATAGTACCAAATTTAAATAAAACCCTCCATTTGATGTGCCAGGCACCTTTAAAGTTCTCGCACCGCAGTTCCTTTTTATAAATCAGGTGGCCCACAATATCCGCGACATTCGCCAACTTGCAGAAATGTGTTTGTCATGTGATCTCGCTCAGAGCTCCTGGGCAAAGAGCGAAGACAAGGTTTCAGTGTTTGCTACTGAAGAATTCTTCTTCTTCGAATCGCTGCAAATGAGCTAAGCAGTCCGAACAACATTGGAATCAGCTTCTTGTCCAAAGCGATGTTTTTGACTATACCTTGACTGCTGTGAGTTAGTCATAATGAATGATTGTTTTTTCCAAGAACGAACGATGTAATTATGAAGATTCTTGAGAAGATTTTACGTTGTGGGGGTAAAATAAGGAAATAATCAAATAATTGTCTCTCTTGAGGAAATTTGATGAATATAAATAAATACAAACGTTTTTGTTTACCCTCCATTATTACATTTAAAAGCAACATACATGCATGCACACATACATACATTACATATATTTATATTATATATTTTATATATAATATATATATATATATTTATATATATATATATATATATATATATATATATATATACTGTATATATATATATATATATATATATTTACACACAAAAGCATACATATATATATATATATATATATATATATTGATATAATGGTTATATATATATATGATATATATATATATATACACATTCATTCATATATATATATAAATTCCCCTTAGTAATTCTCAACACATTATATATAGCGTGAATTTCGATATTATACATATGTGTGTGTGATTGTGTATATAAATCACGGTGTGATAAAAAATTTCATAACAATATATGTTATATAATGAACTATATGGCGGATATCATTGTCGATAGTACACTTTATATACGGGTAAACACATATATCTAAAACATTATACCTCTGTTGGCTCAATGTTTATGTAACTATGTATATATATATATTCATATATATATATATATATATAAATATATATATATATATATTCCCTACAATTCTATATATATATATATATGTATATATATTACACACATTTGTAGCACATATTGTATATATATATATATATATATATATATATATATATATATATATATATATATATATATATATATATATATATATATACATATATATACACATATACATATATATATGTATATATATATATATATATTATATATATCTGTATCTATATCTAATATATATATAGATATATATATAGATATCTAGATCTATATATAAATATCTTCATTTACTTTTTACTTAGCTCCGCCCAAAAACGGTCCTTTTAAAAGAAAGTAGTATTTTCCGAATGGATGGACTCTCGCTCTTCCAGCTGCAGACTGAAGATCAAAGGCCTCTCCGCCAGCTGGAAAGAATAATACTTAGCGCGGACCTCAGAAATAGTTTTTTTTCCTTCAAAACCAAGTTTTTTTATATGCTGCGGTTTTTTTTCAACACAGAAACAGGCAAAAACAGACGTGTTCCTTTTGATGTTTGCCGCCATGCGGATTAACTTGTGATTGCTATCTCATCTATCAGCATTCTCTTTCAATATCAGTGATATCGACCAACGTAATATCCCCAAAACAAGCTCCTTTGAAGACCCTGAAATATAACACAACTCTTATCGTATTCAGGACATTAAGAATTTGATTTATTCATCGCATTCCTTTCCTTTTATGCATAGGCAAATATTCCCTTTTCATTTATATTTGAGACTTTTTTGGTCCACGCGGTGTTTAACAGAGGAAATATTTGTTCTGAGGCTTTTCACTAATATTGTAGTTTGTCCACCTGATGTTCATTTAAATCTAGCTAAGAAGTATTCCTTTGGGATATTATAACTAATAGTTCTTATATGTAGTTTTGTGAAATTTATCCCAAAAGATGTTTTTATTTCACCCTTTCAGATATTCCCAGGCTAAATCACTTTTGTGACGTATCGCTAATATTACTTTAATCCATTCATTTGGGTTTTGAATGAAATTGGTGTTAATATTTTTGGTAACCTAACCAGGTCCAGATCTTGAATGCATAACAAAATGTCTACAAATTTCGTTAAACTATTTCCTTAAAGAGGACTAACTATTTGGGAATCTGCTTTTTCTGTTGTTATACTAAAAAACAGTTACTTTAATCGAACACTTTATCTTTAAATTTTTTAAGTATCTAAGCGAAAACTTTTCACGCCCTTCTTAAATAGTTATACTGAAAAATACTTCAACAGCATTCCAGTATAAAGGGCAGTATAAATATCTACGAACAATACAAGCCAGTGAAGCACTGAAGTTCATATTACAAAGCAAAATGGCGAGTTGTCATCTATCAATAGACATTGACCCCATATTTCTCTCTGGGAGATATGGTGGAACATTTGGCCTTCACCAAACCATTTTGGGAGCGAAACCTTTCCGTGAAAGGAGAGACGTTAGTGGTTATCCATTTGTGGTTACAAGTGCCTTCAGAATATTCAGTTTGCCTCTTTACAAGGCAGGAATTTCAGAAAGAATTTACCTGGCTTCCGTCAGGAGATGGTTGTTTGGAAAGGTAAATTCCTCTTTATAATAAAACGTGGAAGGTTTAACCAAACCCTAATATCAAAGTAACTATAATCTACAGACTACTTGTTCTTTTGTCTGAAATATTCTCTTGACATTTTCAGTGGCTACTTTGTTGCCTAATATGCAATGGGAAGAGGTTAAATTTATGAGCGAACAACTGGAACAAACAAATTATAAAGGGAACAACAATCTGTTTCATGAGTAATTTGATGGGGATAGTCTGATGAGGTCGTTTTGAATAGGAGAGAACTCAAGCAATGTGAAAATGATCACTTTGTCATTTTATTCAACTTTATGTCGTGCATTTATTTGATTCAGTATTAGTTTTTATCTTGGAGAAAAATATTTAAACCTTTTAAATAACGGAGGGGTGCTTATAATATACTGGTATATAGACTAAAAAGATGAAAAATATTTAAACATTGAAAAGCGAAGACTAAGCGTATAATATAGACGCAAGGAAGTCTGTTTTGTTTTGCATATTTTTCCTGATATGTCTCACAGAAGTGCCTTCAAATGTTCTGGACAAACTTCTGTCCTGAGAATAACAACTGAGACAAAATTCCAAACAGAGTGGTTGGCCACGAGGAAAGTGGAACGAGGGAAGTGTGAGATCAAAAAGGTCACCTTGGATCTAAGAGCAACTTTGCAGTCAGGTGATTTTATAGGGGTTGAGGGGGGGGGGATTTAGTCTCGTCAGTCCACCTCACGTGTTTCAATGTAGGCATAACTCTTTCGTTCTTTGCAGCATCCCGTCGACCTCTGGCTGCAACTCTTGACATTCCTTCTTAGTGCAACTGCGGTTGACCTCCATCTGCATATTTTCAAACTTTAGTCTATATTTTCCACCTCTGTGTGTAACACTTGTTTCAACAGTGCAACTGCAGTTTTTCTCTAATTACGCCTTTAAAACCCTCTTTACTGTCAATTTCCCTTTCAGCGCTGAATCACTTCATACGTCCCAGCGCTTGGCATTTGGCCTAAATTCTATATTCTGTTCAGGTATTTTCTCATCAGTCTTCCTTCTCAGGCTTTCTCCGATTACGCTTCCATTGACCTTTTGTTTTGTATAAATACTGCCTCCTCCTCTTTGTGCCTCGTTTATTATACCGCTGACTGTGAGACGACGAAAGGAGATATTCGCCAACAACGTCCGCTCTGCAGGTTGAATCTCGAGAAGGCCTGTGAGGAGGAGAACCAACGAAGACAGTTACTGGCCCAGGGAAACATTTGGCCAGTGTGTTTTAACGAGTCCTCATATATTGTTTATAAAGTTGGCAGATTCACAAAAAACCTTTCTATCAAAATTTCCATCACTCAAAATGAGGTTAATTTTCCTACATAATCACTTTTATTTAAGATGACCAATGCGAAACTTGTCAGTTTTGGCTGTTAATTTAATTTACGACTACCGTCAGTCGCTTTGGGCAATTAACCCACATCGATTCATGGCAATGTACCTTTGCACACAAATACAGAGGCTTTATTATCGGTTTGTGATGAGTACTGGGGCGTCCGGGAGTCTCATTCCGGCCTTTGTCCACATTCCTGCAGAACTGAGACCTGTTTCCATCGTGAATGGAAACTCCCAGCGTTCTCAATTCATTTCAGTCCAATGTTTGTTATACTTCCCACTCACAATCACACATTTGCCGGTCTCTGTCGCCTGCAAACATTATTGCAACGGCTTTTTTAAGTTTAGCATCGCGAACGGCGCTTTGTTGCCTTTTGTTTCTGTGTTCGACTTTTTTTATTATTTCGCCTGACTGCTTTGTCATTTATTTTAGTTCCAAGACCTTGTTGTTTATTTTGTCTCAATGCAAAAAAAAAAAAAATCGACTTTTCTTTTTTTAAATAAAATTACTCGCATGAGCCAAGAACATCTGTAATCGCGTGAAAATTAAGACGAGGAATATTCGCCAACAAGGGAGATTAATATGTAGGAATTGAAATGAAATGACAGAACGCGTAAGGGAAATTTGATATTAACTGCCCTTGCCTTTTGCAAATACTGAACTGATAAATATGGAAAACATAGGAATTGTAAGCTTACTGGTATTTATTTAAAATAAAACAACAAACCCAATAATGACAGAGGCCAAGAGAAACTCAGGAAGGTCAGGCATTCCTTTAGATAAAATACCCCTCCTAAAAGACTCCAGGGTTATCACCAGTGGCTGAGGAAAGGCGAGCCTTCCTTCGCTTCGGAATCTGAGCCCTCGGGCAAAAAGGAACGCATCCTCCACTCTTTCTGACTCCAGGATTTGGGTCCTTCATTTAGTGCCAGTTCAAATATTGACAGCCTGTTGAGCCTTTGTCACACACACACGTGTGTGTATGCATATATATGTGTATATATGTCTATATATACATATACTGCATATATATATATATATATATATATATATATATATATATATATATATATATATATATATATTCTTCATTTTCACAATGTTAAAATATGAAATTGACAGCAGTGAGAGGGAAAACCAGTAAATCTTTTAGATTGCTCTGTCGTTTCAACCTCCTGTGGCACTTTTCAAGATTTTTTTTTTTTAAAGGCATTCAAAAACGGACTAATATACATTCAAAAATAATGATAGACAGCAAACAAAAACGAGAGTGTCACACGGGCGTATTGGTCGTCAAACAATGAACAGGGTCTTTGCCAGTATTATACTGCCATTGAACAATATGTAAAACCAATGAATCTGTTTTAAAAAAACGTCCATTGCCATTAAAAGCCAAATTCATTTCCTCCTCATCGAATGGCACTGGAGTGACTTGCATCTCGACCAGCTCATTAACGCTGTCATTAATGATACTTTGAGTAGTAGCACTTTCAAGTGGACATCGTTCTTCATAGCGTCTTCGTTTAAGAGGCCTTCCCCGTAGGGGCTAGTGCCGTCAGTGCACCTCACACGACGCACTGCAGGCATTACTTGAGGTTCTTTGCAGCATCCTTCGGCGCTTAGCTGCACCCACTTTCATTCCTTTTACTGTACCTTCATTCATATTCTCTTTTCTTCCATCTTAATTTCCATCCTCTGGTAACAATTGTTTTATAGTGCAACTGCGAGAGTTTTCCTCATGTTACACCCTGAAAACATTTTTTCTCAATTTCCGTTTCAGCGCTGAATGACCTCATATGGGCCCAGTACTGGGCCTCTGGCCTTAATTTTATATTCCTTTCTTTTAAACAGGCCTTTACCCCAGTATTGCACTGCCGATGGAAAGGAGATATTAATAATATCTCCTTCATTATTTGAACAGTGCAAAGCACTGGTGTTGTTGAGTAGGTGTGGCAAGTTGGTTTTTCTCTCTGTCTGTTTAAGATGTATAAAAAAATGACATCTCATAAATAACACTTTGTTCTATTTGGAGCATTTTCTTATTAACATCTCACACTTGTGAACAGAAACAGAAGAAAACTTCTTGAATGCCAAGTGGGGATAAAAGACCCTTTTGAAAATCTGAAACATTCATTTTGTAATAGCCATTATCTCTACCTGTACAGTTAATAATGTTTCCATCTTCATTCATTTGGTTGGGACTAAAATTGTAAGTTCTATTTAAAAAAATTTTCTTGGAGCTGAATGCTTTAGGGCTATTTAAAATTGAAAAAGGAAAACTGATTATGAAATTAATATTAGCATATTTATGCTATAACCTGGATTTAAAAGCACTTCCAGTTTCCTGAAACATACACCCAAAAAAATGAATAGATCCATGATTTTCCTCTGCAAGGTAATAAATATTGAGTTTATCCCAAATATCAAAAGAATCACGTCCATATGTGACCCAGAAAAATATCAGAAGGGGGAAATGAAATTAGTAATTGACTTTAGAGGCCACCAAAAAGTAAAAAGTTCTTAGAGACTGACGAGTATCTAATTTACATAGCAAATTTATTGATCAGACCTTTAAAAGAAAACAATTTTATAGACTACTTAATCTAATCAGTGTAAATAAATATTTCAATTTCTCAAGTAAAGATGTATGGGGCCACAGATGTGTACACATGCGAAATAACTATTTATTACAAAAGCCAACTATTGTTTCATAGTTGTTCAGCTTCCTGTTTTGTATTTTTTACAAAATCCACTTAATTCTTATTACGTTACTGTGTTATAGACCCAACAACAGACTACAAAGGCTCGGCCTAAAAATGTGATAATTTTATAAGTTACGGTTCCAACAGCATTAATGATAGAATATAGAAATTAGGCTAAAGGCCAAGCTCTGGGACTCTATGAGATCATTCCAAGCTGAAAAACGGAAATTGACAGTAAAAAAAGTTTGAAAGGTGCAACAGGAGGAAAACCCGCAGTTGCACCATGAATCAATTGTTAGGAGAGGGTGAAAAGTAAGGCGGAGGAAAGAGAATATGAACGGAGGTACAGTAAAAGGAATGAAAGGAGTTGCGGCTAGGGAAGGGAACGCTGCAGGAGAAGTAAAGTAATGCCTACACAGTGCACTGCATGGAGTGCAGTTGTTGCCACTACTTCCTACGGGGAGATGGATGGGACTCAAAGGAAAACCAGGTTCATGTGTCTTTGTTACCCTCTGAAGATGAGGAGGCTTCGAAATGCAGCGCTGGAATTCTTCTTGTGTCCTGATTTCATTCAGAAACTTCCTGAAGACTTAAAGTATTTCACGACACTGGTTAATGATCCTTCCACGTGGATCCGACTGTCATTCTTTGTGGTGTGTCTCTCTCCTTCACCTTGGGGTTGTTGCTGTTTTGACATGCACTGGATCAACTTTTTTCAATGACTGACATTCAATTTCAAAAGAGGTTGCCATAATTTTATTCCAAATGTTATATATAAGTTCCAAATAATGAACCTTTCACTAAATGTTTTTTTTCAAGTTAGAGGTATTCAAATGTGTATTTACTTTGATGAACAAAATTATTTCAGTCCTGTTTTCATAAGTACATACCCATTTCATTTCTAAAAGTTTTACTGACACAAAGTTTGTAAAAAAAGGAGTTATTATTTGTCTCCTCTATTACGTAATATGTAAATGAAATTTAATGAATCGTATTTTGCCTAATTATTTTTTTTAGTGTTAAGATATGATGATGATTCTTTGGTATTTGGGGTAACAGCAATGATAGTGATGAAACTGTAGAAATTTAATTGACTTAATACCTACAATAGTTTTCTCTAGAAGCAAAATATTGATTTTTGGATGAAAGTCTTATAACGATTTTATAACAACTTAGACTATAGTTTTAAAAACGAAATAATAGTAAATGTTCTAATAATAAAGTACATTAGCTCTTTTTCTTGCCATAAAAATAACATCAAGCAGTCTGCTCTAAGAACAATAACGCCTGTAATATAGAATATATTTTTACGAATGTTTCAGATTAGCACGTAGAACTTTCTATTTTGAGAAGGATCTTTCAACAGCAGGAAAGCTAAACATCAGTGTGCCTTTTTATCCCGTCTTTGAAAATACAAACGCTTCACTGGCTAATCTTTTTATTTCTATCGACCAAAAATATTGTTCAATACAATCCAAAATAAGACGTGCAATCTTCCAGGAACTATGTTCTTGTGCCAAATTTTGTTGTTGAGAGATGGGAGAAATCTTGCCACCCATGTTCAATTTTTGTTGGAGACAGGAGAAAATCTTGCCACTCATGTTCCAGTTTTTTGTTGGGAGATGGGAGAAAATCTTGCCACCCATGTTCAAGAACTTCAGTGTATTTTGTATACGTGTAAAGAACAGGAGTAATGCTGTTGCTGTGCTCTGTTGTGAGTGTGGTGATGTCATGCGTTAGAATGGGAGTAAAGCGACATTCTATGTAATATTTGCTTGAAAGGTTTTTATTCAAAGAACATCATTAATAAGTTTAATGATAATTTAGGGAAGTCTTTTTTCAGAGTGATTCCTTGCTTTTACCTGTTGTTGAACCACAGTACAATATCAACAAACATTTTCTTTTTTATCTTTGGCGGCCATTTGGTTGTGTCAAAAGGTTTGTCCAACCAGATTGCCTGTTGTTTGTCAATAGGTTTGAAGAGGATTCTCATTCAAACCAAATTTACAACCAACCTCAGTGTGAGTCGTGCAGTTGAGAAGCATAGATGCTTCTAAGCGCTTCAATGGTTCAGCAAACTTGCTTGATGATTTGATGTTAGACCAGAGGACTGGTTTAATTCATGAGAATGGAGGAGGCATATTTAGATCTGCTGATGCTCGTCACTTGAAGATTGGAAGGTTCTCGCGGCAAGTCTTGATCCAAAACAAAATTAAAATATCATCTCATCAAAACGTCATGAGTGTCGATGTCATCAGCCGAATGGACAGACTTCTTTGAGTTTTCGGGTTTCATATTCTCTCCTAAAGCAGTCCGGAGGCAGTTTGTTTTTACGTAACGTCAATCCCGTGAGCAGCTAGGAACGTTCAAGTTCCAATATCCCCTGAAGGGCTGATAACCACTTGTTTCTAGATATCTTGTTGGCATATTCTTTACATTTAACTCAATGTAAAGCTGTATGTTCTTTGTATTTGAGGACACAATCAAATACATTTCCTCTGGTTCACTTGATTTTCCTCAGTATTCCTACTAGACGGAAATACTATAGCGTTTCCAAGTCAAGATCTGCATAGCTACTTGGAGGTTTGATGTTTGCCGACTCGGTCGCTCGAGCAAAGTGTTTGTGGATAACTAATGCACTGCCCACGAAAGTCAGGCCGAGCTGGACTTCTTCAAACCGTTTGTCAGCGGCGTTGTGCACAGCCAAATCCTTGCCCACAGTCCAATTTCACTTCAAACACTCATAATAAGACGGGGGTTGGACAAACCGTTTGACGTGTGAATGCCCCTTTAACATAGTATTTTCCTATCTCCAGTTTTCATCAGTGTGTTTCTTTTACTGTTGGTTGCCGTTTAAAATTCTCTGTACCTCAAACCATGAAAGCTCTTGAAAAGGGCCGGTGGAGGCCGAAAGGGGTAGAGCAGCCTAATAATATATATATATATATATATATATATATATATATATATATATATATATATATATATATATATAGTTATATTGTCATAAACTTCAGAACGGTCTTGGTTGGTGAGAAATTGAAACAAAGTTATTATTGATGCTGCCATGAAACCAAGAAAGCCCAGCTTATGAGCAAAGGAAAGTTATTTGAAAACTTACAGGGATTTCCTGGATTTACAATTGAATGAGGAAGGTTGCCATATGGGAATTTAGAATTCTGTTACAAATTTACAGGTGTTTATTTACAGAAACTTAGCAAGTAAACAATGAGACAACAAAACAACATAATAACCATTTGGACAGATTCATTTATAGGACACATGGAATAATAATGCAATGATTGGCAACAAGCAAGTTGATTACTAATGCCAATGTGCAGTACATCAGTCCAGTGATAATAATAACATTTAGTCTTGCCCTGATTACACGAAATAGTCTCAGATAATGCAAATGATGGAACTCCATGATGGGAGAATAATTTTATGAACATTTTCGGCCACAACAGATTTGGAAATGACTCATATATATGGAATTTTCAGGATTCTGGGGTGGCAGACGAGATACTGAAGCATGGATTGCGGTCGGTCCGCGTGTTCTCCTGAAAGAGACGTTCTAGGTTAGGAACGACGGTACACACTGAATGAAATGGAATCCCCCTTATAAATGGGGATATTCTACACTTAAATGTTAGCCACTACGTAGCCCAGCAGATAATTATAATGAAATCACGTAGGCACAACCTGGGAATCGTAGCAGCGTAGGCTCTAACAATGAACACGTGATCACCCTCACACAAAGAGAAAATTAACACTGATATTGCTTAACCTAAATAGCCCTTAAATTGCACTGGGGTAGGGATAATTGATGGTTATCACGGATCTTTACTGAATTCTAGGCAATGTAAATGGCGAGATATGGGATGCAGGCAGGACTCAAACAAAGGAGGATTGCTTTGTGGAGGAAGGAGTTAAAGTTTAAAGAAATGGAAATTTAAGGAGTTTAAATAAAAAGGGGAAAAGGGCTGGCTATTGACTACTTGTAACGTACAACCTTTCATGACCATTGTTGGCGCCTAACAATCGTCCCAGTTGTCCATCGAAGTCAGTTCAACCAGCGAGCTGGAAAAAAAATGCAGTGCGTATTATAGATGAGGTCACAGGAGTATCTGCTTGCTTCCAAAAACATGGCGTCTTGAGCTTCCCAGCTTTGGGCCAACTGCATACCTGCAAGTATGTCAAGAGACCCAGCAAAGAGGGCAGAGGAAAAGCACACTTATCATTAGGTGCCTACAGATTAAAAATCTTACCCGGTCCTAGCGCTAAATGGCCTTTTTTGACCTCCCCATACCTATATGCCTCCCATCGCATGATGGGAAAAGGAAAAGGGGGTTTTCATTGTTCTCTGGATCATACGATTTTGGGGGTGGGGTAAGGAGGCCTGTCTCTTCATATAGGTGCTAATGGCTATTATCTGGTTCAAATAGGCTTGTTTCTGTACGACGCCCGCCACTTTCCCTGACCCGATAGTCAAATGAATAGCAGATTATTTCAAAATTAAATAATGTACTGAAATTTACAGGAGGGAGAGATGTATATCCTGACAATATATATATATATATATATATATATATATATATATATATATATATATATATATATATATATATATATATATATATATATATATATATATATATATATATATATATATATATATATATATATATATATATATATATATATATATATATATATATATATATGTATATATATAAGTATCACCTCACCTCGACCTTTGCCTCCCATTATGCAAGGTGGCTTTTGTCTCACTCTTTTATAAGTACTATTTCGGGCATTGATCTCTTTAGCTTCAGGAGAATTCTCCTACCTTCAGGTGGTCTCACTACACCCTCAGGCAACCTTTCCTCACTTACTTCATGGAAATTGATAATTCCCAGATTGCACATATGTAACAGTGACTTGTTCCTTTCTTTCATATACTGAGTTCAGGAGCTCTCTTGCTGTTTTCTGATTTCTCTTATTGGTTAGAGAGGCAAGTCTGTCACTTCCTTTGTGGGTAAGTCCAACTGTTCCTCCTTTATTGCCCTTCTGGTTTTCTCTTTGGGCCTGGTCTGGGATGGACATTAGGTTCCCTATCCCATTGGTTTTTGTTGTTAAATGAAAAGAAAAAATGTTCATCAATGAGCTGTTTCTTTTCAAATAGAAATAAGTCATATGACATTCATTCTTCATCTGCCAGGTCAGTAATAAATCTTGCTTGTACAAAACTTCTATATCATTCTTTTCATAGATAAAAAAGAAACTGTCGTGTTGCCAAAAAAATGACACATTGATAACCTCACTTCTGTCTTGACAGCACTTTGCTCTTCCTGGGGTTTAAATCCCTTTCCCTTCAACCTCCGTTGAGAAAGTGCCACCACTGCACCTCATGTGGGGCAATGTCGGCGTTACTTTATGGTTCTTTTGCAGCATCCTTCGGACCCTAGCTGCAACCCCCTTTCATTCCTTTTACTGTACCACTGTCCATATTCTCTTCTTCCAACTTGCTTTCCACATATCACCTAACAAATTGATTCATAGTGCAGCCTATGAGGTTTTCCTCCTGTTATATTTCAGACCTTTTACTGCTAACTTCCGTTTCAGCGCTGGATAACCTCTTTGCTCCCAGCGCTGGCCTTTGGCCTAAATAAATTCTGTGCTCAATTCTATTCTGTTCTTTCCCTTCAACACTGTTTCCACGCCATCTACCCAGCGTCTCGTGGGTCTCTGTCTCTTTCCTTCCGCTCAAAACTCTTGACATGCGCCCTAAAACAAACAAAGCATCCTCAGTAGTTTCCAAGCGACCAAACTCTCAAACAATTTGATCTACATATGCTGTTGTTTATTATTCTTTATCAATTCTCTACTTTTGTCAGACTTTCCTTTTGCTTCTTAGTTCTCATACACTAGACAAAATTGTTACCTTTTAACAGCTTCAACCCTCTTGCTCTTGTTCACATTCAACTTCAGTTATTCATTTCTGTATAGAAAATCTAGTTCTGCGTGTGCCACAGTATTCTTTCCCTTGCAATTTTGCACGTAACTGTTTCACATAAACCAACAACTGACTCACACCTTTTTCCTAAATAGACATTTGTTATTTCAACATAACTTCTTTTTCATATGTCTTGCTCTCATAAATTCCTATTTTATATCTTGCTCTCATAAATTCTTGTTTCATGTCTTGCTTTCATAAATTTTTTTTCATATGTCTTGCTTCATAAATTCTTTTCCATATGTCTTGCACTCATCAAAAATCGTACTATAAACCTTCCTGGTACACTAAACTGTTATTCCCCTGTCATTCCCTTTAGCCTATTCTATGAACTCTACTCTTTATGCAAAGGAACCTTTATATCTCTCTCATTTTTAAATATATAATTTCTCTCCCTTCTCTTTTGGAAAAGATCCTAAAATTCAATTTCCAAGTATTTTGGCTACGTCGGCGTTATCCCGGATTAAGGTGGAAGAGGCGAGTAAAGAGTCATTCCAAATATCAAAACGACCAGGACCCATATTGACAGTTTGCAAATGTTGTAACGCTTATCGGTAAATTGCTGTGGTTGCCATGTAAATATTGCAGAATCATATACGGAATGATCGCAAAGCTGAACAAATTGCCTAAACTGGATGCTGTTGCCAGAACGAATTCTAAATATTTCAATGTTAATTGGTGTCTCTTGGGGGCACTGAAGGAAGGCTTGATGAAAGTTGGGTTATTCCTCAACGTTAATCTTGAGTATTGTATAGCATGTTTTTACAATTCGTTATTTATACACATATTTTTATTTATTAGGGAAAAAAATTAGCATGTTGCTTTAAGGTAAACGAAGAAATGCAGAACAAAACCATCTAGGTAACATGAAATATGCACGAGGCACAAAATGTAATTCTTTTTTATTTTTCCTGTTCTACTGAAATTGACAGAGGGAGGAGGGGAAAAGAAAGGGTAGACGAGGAGAGTTTATGTCTGTCTATGTGTATATATTTTTGTAGATTGCGGTAAGGAAGTTTTTTTTTTGTTTTAATTCTGAAAAAACATACTAAAAAAAGCATCAACCTTGTGAATTTTGTTCATCTGACCAGCCAGCAAAAGTCTCTGACTCGATCATTGTATCACTTTTCTGCTTTTTAACACAGGCGATTAGGGAGGAGGGATCCCAAAAGATTTGAGTGTTTACGTAAACATTGTTTCTGAGTCTTATAATCAAATAAATCAGTAATTAATAATTTATCATGAACAACAACACATCTGTCCTACCAAAGTCTCCATGTAATCAATGTCCTATAGTCAACTTATTACTGTGTTTAGCCATACAGGTATATATCATTAAAAGCCGTTAGTCTTTTATTTCCTTAATCTCACTATATATATATATATATATATATATATATATATAATATATATATATATATATATATATATATATATATATATATATATATATATATATATATATATACAGTATATATATATATATATATATATATATATATATATATATATATATATATATATATATATATAAACATATTATATATATATATATTTATTTTATATATATATATATATATATATATTATATATATATATATATATATATATATATATATATATATATATATATATATATATATATATATATAATATAATATATATATATATATATATATATATATATATATATATATATATATATATATATATATATATAATATATTATATATATATATATATATATATATATATATGTATATAATATATTATATATATATATATATATATATATATATATATATATATATGTATATAATATATATATATATATATATATATATATATATATATATGTATATATAATATACATGAGTATATACTATATATATAAACGTATACATATATACATATACATGTATACATATATATGTGTGTATTATATATAATATAGAGAAGTGTGTATTTACCTACAAGAAACGAAAAGATTGCAGCTGCATGGTTGATTATTTGCATATTATAAGTGTTTTTACATTAATTTAACAGTGAAAATATGAGGACATATTTGGAGGTTGTTAGGTTGGTGCCTGGTTTAGAAGTGTTTGGAAGAAAAAAAAAGAAGAGAAGACCTGAAAGTTCTGGATAGATGACGTGTAAGAGGTTCTGGAAAAAAAGGTCATTACAATTTGTAATACCATAAATATTTGCTCATTAGCAAGATTGAAGTGAGTGGCTCAGTGTGGAAGGTTTTGGACGTGCTGCTACACTGGACATTTTTGTTAACGTATGAAACAGCTAGTGTGGTGGAAGTTTTCTGCATTGGTGGTTCATCCATGATTTATTGATTGAATTATGATCGTGGCAGTTGGCATTATTCTTGTTTTATCTGGAGCTTTTTTGGTGGGGGAAAGGCTTCATGTCGAAAAATTTAGCTTTTTATGCCATATTATATATATATATATATATATATATATATATATATATATATATATATAAATATATATATATAATTTATTATTTTATATGTAATATACATACACAAACACACACACATTGTGCCACATGTTCATTCCAGGGATCGCTATTGTATATATATATATATATATATATATATATATATATATATATATATATATATATAAATTACAGCTGCTCAGTCGTTTATATTTATATCTGTCAGAATGACATCGATTTTATCTGTATTGAAGTAGACGCATCCTCACTCTAGGGTGGTGATGTTAGGCAATATTATCTGAAAATTTCGGCTGATGTATATGAAATCATCTGGGCACGTCTTGGAGCAAAATAACAACAAAAATTCGCTCCCGAAAAGATTCCAAAATGCATTAGTTAGTTTAAGGAAAAGGGGGGATATCATCATCACAAAATCTGACAAAGACGGGAAAATAGTTCTGTTAGACAAGGAGATATACATCAATAAAGTTCAAGAACTTCTAAACGATGCAGGAGACCTATGACAAATTAACGAAAGATCCTACAACAAATATTGCTGCTCAATTTAACAAATCAGTCAGAACCATAGGGGCAATAAAAAGACATAGAATTACTAGAGACATTCAAGGTAATCAACCCTCTCTCCCTATTTTTACGGCCTCCCGAAAACACATAAAGATGGGATTCCCTTACGCCCCATAATATCTAGCAGGGCTCTTTCATGTACAAATTATCAAAATGGCTCAGACTTGTTATATCACCCTTTCTAGGAACCTTCTCATCCTCCCACGTCAAACATGCAGAGGATTTCATACAAAAAATTTTATAGTTTAAACATCCCTCAAACAACATGAAATTGCTCAGCCTAGACGTCGAGTCATTATTTACAAAGTCCCGATTGCCGACGTGTTGTCTTTTCTTAGAGAGGAAGTTACAACCATATGAAGACCATTTGCCTCTTGGCATAGATAAAACTTTAAAACTTATCAACCTCTGTGTAACTAACAACGTGTTTTCTTTCAATGGTAATTTTACAAACAAAAATTTGGCTGTAGCATGGGAAGTCCCTATCACCCCTTCTAGCAAACTTGTACATGGAATATTTCGAAACAGAACTTTTGTCGTCTATCAAACCCCATAATATGATCTGGCTTAGATACGTAGATGATATCTTTACTTTCTGGGACAATAGCTGGGGACTTTAATGAATTTTAATAAGCTAAATTCGCTAGTTCCGACCATAAAATTTAAAACAGAATGGGAAAAGGACGGAAAACTGCCGTTCCTAGATGTACTGATCATAAGAAAACAGAACAGGTATGCATTTACAGTATATAGAAAACCCACCCTTTGCTGTCTCCTACATTCATTTCTTAAGCTACCACGACGTCTCCGTAAAATCATGGTAGGGTGCAACTTATTCCTCAGAGGACTTAGGATATGTTCAAATGAGTACCTGGATAAAGAATTTAACACGATCCGCCAACACCTAACGCAACTGCTATATCCACCACACATTATCGAGAGGGCTATTAACAAAAAGCGAATAAATATACTATAAAGGTCCCACCTTCCACAACAGACAAATAGATTTCAACAACAAAATAAAGCTTTCCCACGATGAAAACATCCAAAAGGCCTCCGAGCAACTTTAGGGCCTAACAATCCTTTCATTTTCCATTATCCCAAATCCATCGGAGTTCGCCTTAACGTATACTTAAAATAACAAAAGGGAAGAAGCCGGAGTTTACAAGATACCGTGTAGTAATTGTTGGACATCTACGAGGGCGAGACAGGTAGATCGCTCTCGCAAAGAATAACAGAGCACAAAAGATCAGCACGCTACGCTTCGGAGAGTTCGAATTTTCCTACATATCAGAAATACAGGGCATGCCATTAACTGGAGTGGGGCGGAGTTGGTTTTCAAAAGTAGCTGTCCGTACAAAAGAAGGATGCTGGAATCTGCTATCATCAATCAAACCAACAATATGAACCTGTCAGGAGGACATTGGAAATCGGATGACATCGACACCTTAATCCTCAAACCCCTCTGAAGAAGATGACCCAGGAAACGCGGCCGCCAGATCCATCGCCAAACGGGAGCTAATGAGGCCAAACCACTAGGGAATTTGGCCATTCTCCTCCTTAAGAAACGCCACCCATAACATCGGAGTGCCCAGGCCACACCTTTATGTTTTTGTATATATACCATTGTAACTTTCCACCTGTCCATATTCTACCAGTGAACAGGGCACAGAAGCTAGTGCCCAAAATATATGGTTTCAACTTTTGAATAGTGTTTTATGGGCCTTCTTATATTCATATTACACTGCAGTATTACAGAAAAAGACATTCATATATATATATATATATATATATATATATATATATATATATATATATATATATATATATATATATATATATATATATATGTGTGTGTGTGTGTGTGTGTGTGTGTGTGTGTGTGTGTATGTGTATATATTAGTGTTCTCTTTTAAGTATCAGTTATATTGACCACTGTAATTCACCAATATAATATCCTCAAAACAAGTCCTTTTGAAGACCCTAAAATATAACAGAACTCTTATCGTATTCAGGATATTAAGAATTTGATTATTCATCGTATTCCATTCTTTATGCATAGGAAATATTCCTTTTCATTTATATTTTAGAGTTTTTGGTCCACGCGGTGTTTAATAGAGAAAATATTTGTCTGAGGCCTTTTACTAATATTGCATTTCGTCCGTCTGATGTTCATTTAAATCTAGCTAAGAAATATTCCTTAGGGATATTGGAGCTAATAGTTCTTCTATGTAGTTTTTAGAAATTCATCCCGAAACAAGACGTTTTTATTTTCACCCTTTCAGATATTCTCAGGTCAGATCACATCTGTGACGTATCGCTAATATTACTTTATGTCATTCATTTGGGTTTAAATGGAAATTGTTATTAATATTTTTGGTAACGTAAGCAGGTCCAGATCTTGAATGTATAACAAAATGTCTGCAAATTTCATTAAAATGTTTCCTTAAAGAGCATTAGCTATTTATAAGTCTGCTTTTCTGTTGTTATACTAAAAACAGGTTCTTTAATTGAATACTTTCTTTTCAATTTTTAAGTATCTGTGCGAAGACTTTTCACACCCTTCTGAACAAATTTTACTGAAAAAATACTTTCACAGCATTCTAGCATAAAGGACAATATAAAAACCCACGAACAATGCAAGCCAGTGAAGCACTGAAGTTCATATGACAAGATGAAAAAGGGCGAGTTGTCATCGGTCAATAGATATTGACCCCATATTTCTCTCTGGGAGATATAGCGGAACATTTGGCGTTCACCAAACCGTGGTAATCCATTTGTAGTTATAGGTGCCTTCAGAATATTCAATTTGCCTCTGTACATTGCAGGAACTTCGAAAGAATTTATTTAGATTCCGTCGGGAGAGGGATGCTTGGAGGTAAATTCGTCTCTTTATAATAAAACGTGTAAAGTTTAACCAAATCCTAATATCAAAATAACTATAATCTATGACATTCTGAGTTCTTTTCGTGTGAAATATTCTCTTGACAGTTTGCATCAGTGGCTACTTGTTTCCTAATATCCAGTGTGGTGGACATTAAATTTATGCTCGAACAACTGGAACAAACAAATTATGAAGGGAACAACAATCCGTATCATGAGTAATGTGATGCGGATAATGCGATCACGTCATTTTGATTAGGGAGAGAACTCAAGCAATATGAAATAATAACGCCAAATCAAAAGTCCTTCGAAAGAAGACATCGTGTTTACCCCATATAAAAAATGGGAAAAAGCACGTTAAAAGAAGAAGAAGAAGAAGAAGATCTATTTGTCATTTTACTCAACTTTATGTTGTGCATTTATTTGACTGTATTAGTTTTTATCTTGGAAGAAAATATTTAAACATTTTAAATAACGGAGGCTGTGCTTATAATATACTGATATATAAAGAAAAAAGATAAAAATATTTAGACATTGAAAAACGAAGACTAAGCGTATAATAGACGCAAGGAAATAGTTTTGTTTTTCATATTTTTCATATTCTTCCACTGCCTGGTCCCGATTTCAAATCCCGCTGAGGTCAGGTAGAGTTAGAGTCCCCTGAAAGGGCTACAGGGGGTCAAAGGTCGCCTTGGATGAATGGGGCAGCGCTCGACTGACGATTGCTGCTGGGATCCGAGTTCGCTCTCAGATTCCTACCCACCAGTCCACTCCTCGTAGAGGGGCAGTGCCGTCAGTGCACCTCACGTGGTGCACTGTAGGCATTAATTAAGGTTCTTTGCAGCGTCCCTTCGGTGCCTAACTGCAACCTCTTTCATTCCTTTTACTGTACCTCTGTTCATATTTTTTTCTTCCATCTGACTTCTCTCCCCACAACAATTATTTCATATTGCAACTGCGAGGTTTACCTCTTGTTACACCTTTCAAACTCTGGTTCTGTCAATTTCCCTTCCAGCGGTGAATGACCTCTTAAGTCCCAGCGCTTGGCCTTTGACCTAAATTCTATATTTCTGTTCAGGTATTTTCTCCTCAGTCTTCCTTCTCAGGTTTTCGCCGAATACGCTTCCACTGACCTTATTGTTTTGTATAATTGCTGCTTCCTCCTCTTGTGCCTCGTTCATTATACTGCTGACTGAGACGCTGTGTCACGAAAAGAGATATTTGCCGACAACGTCCGCTCTCCAGGTTGAATCTCGAGAAGGTCTTTTGATAACCTAAGAGGAGGAGAACCAATGAAGACAGTTACTCGCCCAGGGGAAACATTTGCCAAGTGTGTTTTTACGAGTCCTCATAAAGTTGGCAGATTCATAAAAAACCTTTCTATCAAATTTCCATCACTCAAAAGGTGATTATTTTCTTACATAATCACTTTTGTTTAAGATGACCAATGCGGACTTGTCAGGTTTTGCTTGTTAATTTAATTTACGACTACCGTCAGTCGCTTTGGGCAATTAACCCAAGTCGATTAATGCAGCCAAATGTACCTTTGCGCACGGGAATTTTCTCATGCACGAGCACTTTAAACAAATACACAGCCTTTATTATCGGTTTCTGGTTAGACTGGGCGTCCGGGAGCGGCCTTGCCTCATTCGCTTGTGTATGAACAGTGTCCACAAAAGAGCCTTTGTAAATCCCTCTGGAAACATCCTGGCAGAACTGAGACCCTGTTTCCATTGTGAATGGAAACTCCCCAGCGTTCTGAATTAATTTCAGTCTAATACAGTATTTATAATACCCTTCCCACTCACAATCACACTTGCTGGTCTCTTGTCGCCCGCAAACACTATAGCAACAGCTGCTTTTTGTTGAGCATCGCGAACGGCGCTTTTGTCGCCTTTTGTTTCTGCCTTCGTCTTTTTTCAGTATTTCGCCTGACTGCTTCGTCATTTATTTAGTTCTAAGCTCTTGTTGTTTATTTTTGTCTCTGTGCAAAAAGACGTCAACGTTTCTCTTTTTAAATGAACTTACTTTCATGAGCCAAAGAATAACTGTAAACATTTAAACGAGGGATATGTGCCAAGAAGAGTGATAAATATGTTAGGAATTTGAAAGAAATGACCGAACGTGTATGAGAAATATTATATTGGCTGTCCTTGTCCATTCCAGATATTGAAATTAAAAATATGGAAAAAATAGGAATCGTAAGCTTACTGGTATTTATAGAAATAAAACAACAAACACAATAATGACAGAGGACAAGAGAAACTCTGGAAGTTCAGGCATTCCTTTAGATGAAATGCCCCTCTTAAAAACCTCCGGAATTAGCATCAGTGGCTGAGGAAGGCGAACCTTCCTTCGCTTCGGAGTCTGAGCCTTCGGGCAAAAAGGATTCATCCTCCACTCTTTCTGACTGGGATTTGGGTGCTTCATTTAGAGCCAGTTCAAATATTGACAGCCTGTTGAGCCTTTGTCACACAAACACACATGAAATATATACATACATTCTGCACATACATACATATGTTTTTATATAGACTGACTTCAATTTCACGATGTTAAAATATGTAATTGACAGCAGTGGAAGGTAAACCATTCAATCTTTGACATTGCTCTGTCGTTTCAACCTCTTGTGGCACTTTTCAAGATGTTTTACTAACAGGTACAGAGAATTTTTTAAGGTATACAAAACGGGACTAATATACATTCACAATAATTATAGATAGAACAACAAAAGGGAAGGTCTCACAGTATAATAGTCGTCAAACAATGAACAGGTCTTTGTCAATATTATACTGTCTTTGAATAATGAGTAAAACAAAAAGATCTGTTTTAAAATGTCCATTGCCATTAAAAGCCCAATTCATTTCCTCCTCATCGAATGGTATTGAGTGACTTGCATCTCGCCCAGATCACTAAAGCTGTCATTAATGATACTTTGAGTAGGACCACTTTGAAGTGAGCATCGTTCTTCAAAGCTTTGTCGTTTAAACTGGCCTCCCCTGTAGGGGGTAGTGCCGTCAGTGCACCTCACACGACGCACCGCAGGCAGTAGTTGAGATTCTTTGCAGTGTACCCTCGGCCCCTAGCTGTACCCACTTTCATTCCTTTCACTGCACTCCTTTCATATTCTCTTTCTTCCATCTTAATTTCCACCCTCTGCTAACAATTGTCTCATAGTGCAACTGTGAGGTTTTCCCTCCTGGTACACCCTTCAAACCTTCTTTTCTCTCAGTTTCCGTTTCAGCGCTGAATGACCTCATAAGGTCGCAGCACTTGGCCTGTGGCCTTAATTTTATATTCCTTTCCTGTAAACAGGCCTTTACCCCAGCCCTAACGTATTGCACTACCGAATGGATCTTTGTACACATTAATAATATCTCCTTCATTACTTGTAGTATGGAACAGAGATACTGTTGAGTAAGAGTGGCAAGTTGGTTTTTCTCCTCTATCCGGTTTAAGATGTACAAAAAAAATAAAAAATGACTCCTTCCTGTTTGGAGCAGTTTCTTATTAACATCTCACCAGTTGTGAAATGAAATAGAAGAAAACTTCTTGAATGTCAAGTGAGGATAAAAGACCCTTTGAAAATCTGGAACACTCATTCTGTAGCAGCCACTATCTCTACCTGTACAGTTAATAATGTTTCCCTCTTCTTTCATGTGGTCGGGACTAACAATTCTAAGTTCCATTTGAAAAATTGTTCCTGGAGCTGAATGTTTTAGGGTATTTGAATGGAGAGAGAAAAGTAATTATGAAATTAATATTAGCATGTTTGTGCTATATTCTGAATTTAGAAGCATTTCCAGTTTCCCTGAAACACATATCCAAAAATGAATAGATCCGTTATTTTCCTTTTGTAAGGTAATGAATATTGAGGTCATCCCAAATATCAAAAGAATTACCACCATATCTGAACAGAAAAAATCATAAGGGGAAATGAAATTAGTAATTCGACTCTCACAGACGCCACCAAAAAGTAAAAAAGTTCTTAGAGGCTGACAATTACTTACATTTACATAGCAAATTTTTATTGATTAAACCGTTAAAAGAAGAAAATTTTATAGACTACTAAATCTAATCAAGTGTAAATATAATACTTGCATTCTTCAAACTAAAGATGTATGTGCCCGCAGGCATACATATGAACCAGCTATTACACAAAAGCCAACTATTATTTCATAATTGTTCAGTTTCCTGTTTTGTATTTTTTCTACAAAATCCACTTAATTCCTGTCACGTGACTGTGTTATAGACGCAACAACAGACTGCAGAGGCTCGGCCTAAAAATGTGACAATTTATAAGTTACGGGTCCAACAGCACTAATGATAGAATGCAGAATATAGAAATTAGGCCAAGCTCTGGGACCTATGAGGTCATTCAGCCCTGAAAAGTTTATTGACAATAAAAAGGTTTGAAAAGGTGTAACAATTTAGTTACTTATAAGAGCCAAATAAATAACTAAACAAACATTTCAATAAGCGTGAAATAATTGATGTTAAACTATATTAAATTTCTATTTCACGCCCCCAGGCTCGTTATTAAGAGACAAATGGACTCTTTCTCTTTGCTACGTCATTAAAATATTCAAAACAATCGACAGTAATCATAGGCTTACCGTAACTTTACTAACAGCCAACTGTTCACAGTTTGCCAGTGCAAACTATCCAAGTTATCAACCAATTAATACAAATTATGTCACCTCGACAGTATGCATACCACAAAATAACACAAGATATAACAACCAATTGATACTTTAGCTGAATTGTAATAAAACACTTTTAAAAGGAATACTTCTTGAGATATATGTATGATATATCACGATTTGACGGCCAGGACTAAGAACGGCGCTCCTCCTTTGCTGAATCCCTCTCTTCCACCCCGGCTTTTTTTCAACCAAGGAAAATGACGCATGCGCCCCCGAGTGGGTGCGTTCTTTCATCCCAAAACGTCTTTTGTCACCAAATCAACAAACAAAGACGACAACATCCTAAACCAACAACAAAAACACTATCAACAAAAGAAAATACGAAACTACAGAATAATACAAACCAACTGTATTATAATAATATTCACAACAAAAACACAACCGCTCACTGAGACTTTCATAGATCTCCTATCGAGTCCCGATACACTCCCAACAAGCAAAAAGATATTTACAGTAGTCCTGCATTAATGAGGGCCTTTCTGACCTCAGCAGCCTTTTGAGCGGTTTTCCTAATTGGACGGGTGCCTTTTAGTTCCATTTCAGCAGGAGCAGTGTCTTCCAACTCCTGCCACAGTTCAAGGGTACAACTTGATGACAGGTCGCATGATTTGACCATGTGTGGTCCGGAGTGTAACCACTCGTAATATATTGTCCGGTCCCACATGCAGCTGAATAACCTGACCCATTTTCCACCTATTCCTTGGCCCTTCGTCATGGATAAGTACCACATCACCCACTTTAGGCCAGGAACTATGTTTGTTTCCTGTACGATGAGATTCCACGGAGAGAAGTCAGATACTCCCTCTCCCATCTTTTCCACAGATCATCACATAACTTGGTGATGTATAAAAATCTTTTCCTGTACCCCTGTTGTCATTATACAGAGGGTCTTTAGAGACTTCCTCCCAATTCACTACTTCTCTAGGGAAGGATCTCAGTTTCCTTCCTAAGATCAAATGGTTGGGGTCAAGATTTCCAATTGATCCAAGTCCCCGGAGTATAACTCAATGGTCTATCATTGATAATGGATTCGAGCTCTATCATTAAGCAAGATAATTCATCATACCTGAGCAGAGCTCGACCCACCACCTTTTCAGGCATGCCTTTAAAAGCCCAATCAATCTCTCCCAGATGGCTCGAACCATGGTGCTCTTGCTGGGATGAACTTCCATTGACACTCCACTTTATTCAGATGTTCTTGTACTAGGATGTTTTCTGCCATCACCTTAAGATATTCCGAGGCCGCAACAAACGTGGTGGCATTATCACTCAACATTAATGAAGGGAATCCTCTTCGGCTGCTAAAGTTCCTAAAGGCCATGAGGAACGAGTCGCAGGACTGATTTTTCACTAGCTCCACATGGATGCCTCTAGTCACTGGGCATGTAAATAAGATAACATATGCCTTTCTGGATTTTGATTTTTCCCTTTCGTCCACAATGCTCCGTAATCCACGCCTGTGATGGTAAACGGTTGTTTTCGTTGCACCCTAAATTCTGGTAAGGGTGGAACAACATTTGCTCTATAGGGTTTGCCCTGTGTCCTTTTAGCAAGCTCACAATGATGGATTACGCTCTTGGTCAACTGTCTAAGCTGTGGGATCCAAAATTCTTGTCTCACGCTAGCCACAGTTGCGTTCACTCCCCATATGAGCTTGCATATCATGATGTTCCATTATTGTTAGTTTTGTAAAAAAACAACCTTTTTGGCAGTAAAACTGGAAACTTCGCTTCCTCTGTTAGCTGTGCATGTTCCAGCCTACCTCTGCATTTTTATTATATCTCTGTCCAAATAGAGATTTAACTGCTTTATGAGAGTTGACTTTGGGTTTTATCCCCCTTCTTAAACTTTCATATTCTTCAGAGAAATATTCCTTTTGTAAGAGGACAATCGTCTTGGATTTAGCTTTCTGTAGCTCCTCCAAGGATAAATTCCTAATTTCTATTATTAATTAATTTACAATTTGTTAAAAACGCATTATCCATGCGACAGTTCTATAAAATTTACCTACCCTGCTGAACCTTTCCCAATTCAGCAGGTGAGTTTCTTCATTGCCCCTATAGTATGGACCAGAACACTTTCAACCTGCGTTTGTGCATCTGCCACCCATGTCCTATCAATTGGCCAGGTGTGATTTTTTTAACCAGGAGGGTCCCTCCCCACCAAAAAGAGTTGTTGGTGATCTCTTCAGCCCTCTTTCCCCGTGTTATCCAATCACTGGGGTTTTCACTAGAGGTACATAGGATAAGATTGCCCCGGAATTAGAGAGTTTATTTCACTCACTCTATTTTTACGAACACAGGCAAAGTATTCTTTGACACTAGCCAACCTACGGCGACTTTGCTGTCTGACCAGACAATTATCCTTTTAAATTCATTTTCCTTAAAGGATTCGATTATAAATTACACAGCCTCGAACCCAACAATAATGCCATCAATTCCAATTTTGGAATGGTTAATTCCCTTCATGGGCGCTTACTCTACCTTTTGCTATTATTATATGAGAGGATCTGCCATTTGTCCTGTATGCCACGCAACCGCAATCAGATGTTTGCTAGCATCACAGAATATGTGAAGGGAGTCTGCTTTCCCCAGACTAGTGTTTCTAGGAAAAGAAATTGTTAGACTGTCATCCAGATCTTTGGATAAAACTTTCCATTGTTCTTCTTCCAAAGGAACGGTAAGTTGTTCATCCCAATTTAGTTGTTGTTTCCACATACTCTGTAGGAATATCCTTGCTCTTATCGTGACAGGGATAAGCATTCCTAATGGGTCATAGATTTGCGCAACTGCACTTAATATTTCGCGTTTAGTCCGACCGGACTTAAGATGTTCAGGAGTTACGGTTAGTATATCTTCCTGTATGTTCCATTTCAAACCCAACACTTTGTGTGTTATTTTTTTTTCAGACGCAATACGGTAGGCTTGAGCCACAGTGGTTAGTGAGTCACTATTGCTAATCCACTCTTTCAGGTATAGATGTGCCTGAGCAAAGATCTTGTTTGCGTTGAAGAATAGGTCGACTAGTTCATCTTCACTGTCAGAGGTGAATTGCAGGTTATCCACATATAAGCCTCTCCTTATGGTATCTATCAAATCAAAGTGACCAGTGCCACACTTTATATTTGCCATTTCAGGGTGACCAGTGCCACTCCTTGTATAAGCTAAATGTGATTTGATGGTGGCGTTTAAGAGAAAAGGCGAACAAGTGGCACCAAACAATACAACTCTGAATCTGAATGTTATTAATTTACTATTTGGGTCTGTTGGATTCTCTAACCATAGAAACCTTGTGTAATTTCGGTCTTCTTCTCGCAGTTGTACCATGAGAAACGCCTTCGATGTCACTGATGCAAGCAAAGGTGTCCGTTCTGAATTGCAGTAGGACTTTGAGTAAATCTGTGGTTATGTGTGGTCCAGTCCACAAACAGTCGTTAAGGCTCAATCCTGTCTTGCCTTGTCTTAAAGAACAGTCAAATACTAATCTTATTGGGGTTGTGCCACTGTCCTTGCGTACGCCATGATGTGTCAAGTAATGACAATTCACAACCGTGTTATTTTCTTCTACCCTTTCTATAAACCCCTATCTTCCTGATCCTTCAGGATTTTTTTTATAGTGGTCCAGGTATTCATTATTTTTCTGAAACTTAACACATTGTTGTTTTACCCGGCTCAGTGCTATACCATAATTGGATGGAAGCCTTAATTTATTAGTCTTCCATGGCAAGGCCACAACAACATATTGTTTATCAGTCTCAGAAAAGGTTATTGTGCTTTCAAAATCCTTCAGAACTTTCTGATCTTGTTCCTTCAGTTCGCTGCAATCAATACCCATTTTATCCAAATTCCATAAGGTATCCAAATCATTTTTCACATTAGGTTCATATTCATTAGTAGCCCCAATAACTTCTTCATTCACTGCTAGCTTTAAAATTGTTACATGAGTTTCCTTCACAGGGGAGCACTACATGATCCTGTTACCACATAGCCAAATATAGTTGGTAACAACACTAGTTATCTGAACTTTCTGAATCCTGGATGTAGTATGTTATACACATTGTCTACACCTATCAGTAACTCAATAGGTGCCTGACTTTCAACTGGTAAATCGAAATCCTTATCGGCCAAATTGATCTTAATTTTACACAAAGTTCTCAAATTCCCTTTGACATTAAACCTTTTTGTATATTCTGGCAGTTCATCCACCACAATACAATCCATTATGATCAATCTACCTTTATGAGGTACAGACACACTTTACTGTTTCGTATTCATCTACAGGTTTGTTTGTTAAATAACCCCTTAAGGCTATCTTTTCAATGCCTTTAGATTTGTATTGTAGTTCTGTGAGTGCTGACCTTTTGATAAAGGATCTTTCAGCACAGGTATCCAATAGGCCTCGAAGACGCACTATTTGTCTTCTTTTACCCTTCAACGCGATTGTGGCTGTTGGGAGTAGATCTTTTACTGGTGTTTTGGCCTTGTTCCTTTACAGAAAGTGTTCCACCTGTACTCCACTTTTAGTGTTGGTTTATTTGGTCCACTGGTTTGAATTTTATCACAAAGAACACGATGATGTTTCAGTTTAAACCGTTACCACAGCTCCGCCTCTCACAATCCACACTGAAATGTTTGCTTGACGCCGCACCAACACAATCGCAAAGACCGAGACGATTCAACTTCTTTTCTCTGTTAGCATAGGTCTTGCACTGCGTCCACCAATGCTCGCCTTCACATAAAGCACATTCCTGCCACGTTGGTTTGAACTCGACTTATTCACATTTATCTTCAAGTTCTTTGTCTTTGGCCTCACCGACTGAGCTTGATTGATGGTAAAAGTAGATACAGAAGACAATGTTCCAGGTTCACGTGTTTCCACTGGATTAAAAACTTTCAAATTATGAATTTCTTCTTCTAAGTACTTCTTAAAAGTGTCGAACTTCAACCAGTCGTCTCCACTTCTGCGTTTTACCACCTCACTGATATTTCTAGGCAGCTTGGTGTAGAGAAGAATTGTGTAAAGCTCGTTTAGATCTAAATTTTCACTTTCAAGCGATCTAATAGAGCACTCAAAAGTTAGCTCTGAAGTTTTGGAGCGATTCAGCATCGGCATTAGGAGACTCTGTTTCCAAAAGTCTCTTCACTAGACAGAGTTTAATCTCGTCCTTTTGTCATACGTAGACTGGGAAGTAGTTTTACAGCCTGATGATACTTATCACTCTCGAGCTTGAAACCTGATATCAATGTCAGAGCTTCACCTTCAAGTATACTCCTTAAGTACGAAAACTTTTGAATTGGTTCTAGATCAGAACGCTGATGTACTGACACATTGAACAATTCCCAGAAATGTACCCATTCCAACACATCCCTTTATAATGGAAGATCTAATTTTGGCAGTCTTATACCGGTTGTAACAGGCAACGTTGGTTGAGATGGATTTCTACCTTGTATATTAGTAACAGCGGTACTCATTCTACGTATGTGAACACCAATATTCATTTCATAGTCGGATTGTTTTATCATTTCATCCACTTGACCATCTTCATTAGTCAAAGCTAATATTTTTTCATCCAACTCTTGTACAATTTTCCATTGTTTACTTATAAGGTCTCCCAGGAGTAAATTGTATTATGTCACCATCAGCAATGATAGCTTTCCATCTTTTTAACCAATTAGAGATCACAGATTTGTGACCTCCACGCTTCTTCACTAAAGTTTCCAACTCAGACATCTTGCTCAAGAATTATCAAACAATCAAGACCAATAAAATTCACAAAATTCACAAAATTTCAAATTTACCCAAACACCAAATTCAGAAGTTCAAAATTTATTCTCCTACAACAATTATCGCCAATCATAAATATATCAAGAAGAAATTTCAAATAATTGAATTTTATTATGAGTAGTCTCAAATCCCCACCCCACTTGACCCCATAAACGTATATTACATTGGATAGGTCGACCAGTGCCGATCCTTTCTTTGTTTTATGCTACCAATTATCCTTGTGGTACAGCATCATCTCTAATTCTCCTGTAGATTTTCTTTGCAACTCTTTACTGGCTTCATAATTCAAATGGACTCGTCGTTGGCCAAATCAGCTTCTGTGAGGCCATTGCCTATTATGTCATAATTAGTTTGCCTTAACTTTTGTTCTGTTATTCCTACCCTTGCGGTATTCATCAGGTCCAAATATCTTGTCGATGTTCGTGGTTCTATTGTGACTATGTATGACATTTGAACTGTGTCAAGTTCATTAAAATCATCTATGAGACCCGTAATATTATTCCTGATGTCATTTATCGAACAAGGATCTTCATTATCTATATCATTACTTCCGATAAATAACACTACTACTTCAGGGTCATAATCGCAATATCATCCAATGATATATCGTCACAAGCGGCACCGATTCGAGTGTACTATAAACCCAATGGAACATTAGATTTAGTTTGCTCCAAGTCATTTATTCTTCGAAGTAATCTTTCATATATCCCACCTGTGAGTGTCCTATCACTACCACTTTATGTGTTCTTGACATTGCCATAGTTGCTAAGAAATCCAGTAAATAACGAAAGCAAAGGAGACTATGGAAGCTGAAGCGAGGGCGAAGGAAATGAACTACCGCTTTATTATTCAATGCATTGAATTCATTATCAAACAATACAAAAATCGATCAATTTCCATAGGTCCTCCGTTCCAACAAACAAGGTGATCGTCCGAACGTTAACGATAATGGTTACCAGTGCAACTCATCAAATTTCAATCAACATAAGAATATTCCTTAACGTCGGCACGAAATCAAATAAACTTCACAATACAATAAACGAAGACACACCATAGGAAAATATCATAAACACAATTCAGTTTACCGAAGCAAATGGATGAATACCGTACAGATGACGTAGGTAATTTTTTCTGCCGACTCAACTACTGTTGCTGACTAATTCCAGAAACAAAACAAAAAAACGCTAACGATCAGTCTGCGTTGGCTCGCTAGTGCGACGACAATTCCGTTTTAATTCGAACCATATCAAATCCTGGTCACGGCACCAAATTTAGTTACTTATAAGAGCCAAATAAATAACTAAACAAACATTTCAATAAGCGTGAAATAATTGATGTTAAACTATATTAAATTTCTATTTCACGCCCCCAGGCTCGTTATTAAGAGACAAATGGACTCTTTCTCTTTGCTACGTCATTAAAATATTCAAAAACAATCGACAGTAATCATAGGCTTACCGTAACTTTACTAACAGCCAACTGTTCACAGTTTGCCAGTGCAAACTATCCAAGTTATCAACCAATTAATACAAATTATGTCACCTCGACAGTATGCATACCACAAAATAACACAAGATATAACAACCAATTGATACTTAGCTGAATTGTAATAAAACACTTTTAAAAGGAATACTTCTTGAGATATATGTATGATATATCACGATTTGACGGCCAGGACTAAGAACGGCGCTCCTCCTTTGCTGAATCCCTCTCTTCTGCCGGCTTTTTCAACCAAGGAAAATGACGCATGCGCCCCAGTGGGTGCGTTCTTTCATCCCAAAACGTCTTTTTGTCACCAAATCAACAAACAAAGACGACAACATCCTAAACCAACAACAAAACACTATCAACAAAAGAAAATACGAAACTACAGAATAATAAAAAAACCAACTGTATTATAATAATATTCACAACAAAAACACAACCGCTCACTGAGACTTTCATAGATCTCCTATCGAGTCCCGATAAACAAGTTGTTAGGAGAGGATGGAAGGTAAGATGGAAGAAAGAGAATATGAACGGAGGTACAGTTAAAGAAATGAAAGGGGTTGCAGCTAAGGGCCGAAGGGACGTTGCAGAGAACCATAGTAATAATTTACAGTGCACAGCATGTGGTGCACTGATGTCATTAACTCCATACGGGGAGATGGATGGGACTCAAGGAAAACCAGGTTCATGTGTCTTTGTTACCCCCTGAAGATGAGGAGGCTTTGAAATGCAGCTCTGAAATTCACTGATGTCCTGATTTCATTCAGAAACTTCCTGAAGACTTATTTCACAACACTGGATCCGATTGTCATTCTTTGTAGGTGTCTCCGTCTGCCTTTGATTTGTTACTGCTTTAACATGCACTGGGTCATCTTTTTTCAATGAAGGAAATGCGAATTTCAAATGGGGTGGTCATAGTTTTAGTCAAAATGCTGTGCATAAGTTCCAAATACTGAGCCTTTCACTAAAGGAATTTTTTTTTGTCAAAGGTAGAGGTATTCAAATGTGTATTTACTTTGATGAATAAAATTATTTGTTTTATTTCCGTGCTAAATACTCGTTTAAATTATAATGATAAGTTTTGCCGACACAAATTATGTAAAGGAGTGATTATTTGCGTCTTGTGTTACGTAATATGTAAATGAAATTTAATGAATCGTATTTTGCCTAATTATTCTTTAGTTTTAAGATATTGTGATGATTCTTTGGTATTGGTGATAACAGCAGTGATAGTGATGAAACTGTAGAAATTTAATTGACTTAATACCCACAACAATTTTACTCTAGGAGCAAAATATTGGATTTTTGGATGAATGTCTCATAACGATTTCATAACTGACTATAGTTTTAAAAATGAAAAAAGTAGTCAATGTCGTAATCATAAAGTATTATTAGCTCTTTTTCTTGCCATAAAAATAACATCAAGCAGTATACAATATATTTACGAATGTTTCAGATGATCACGTAGAACTTTCTATTTTGAGTAGGGATCTTTCAGCAGCATTTTAACCAGTACTATTTTAACCAGTCTTTGAAAATATAAACGCTTGACTGGGTAATCTTTTCATTTTTATCGACCCCAGATAATGTTAAGATACAATCCAAAATCTCCAAAATAAGATGGCGCTATTTTTCAGGAACTATGTTCTTGTGACAAACTTTTTTGTTGTAGAGGTGAGAGAAAATCTTGACACCCATGTTCAAGAGCGTCAGTATTGTTATGGAGTTCCTAGAGTGCATAAAAAAGCAGAAAGTTTTGTCAAAATATGTTTGATTGTTGGAATTGCATGGTCTCAGTGCAGGATATTCCCTTGTACACTTGGTAAAGAGAAAATGATGAAATAAGAGTAGATGAAACAACACATTAACGGATGTAATGTTAAGAAGAGGATTGGTTGAAGTTATATATCTTCATTATTTTATTAAAATGAATGTTTAAGTTGGAGAGGGGGTGTGAAAATTTGGCTGCGAATGTAATTAAGTAAGTGTGATAAGGAAGTGAGGCGAACAAAACTTGGATGAAGGACATGAAATGGAAGTAGGTAAGGATTTTGTGAAACTTCGTGAAGTGTCTGAGGGACAGCGGAGAATGTTTGTGGGTATAGGAGGACAGGAAGCGAGAATAAACAGCATGTGGTTAAAACAAGGAAATGACAGGTTTAGTGCAGTAAAAAAATTAAAATTTGAGTTCTGACTGCAGGACAGAACCGAGGTTCGGGATCCTGAATGTCAAGATTAAAGAGAGAGAGAGAGAGAGAGAGAGAGAGAGAGAGAGAGAGAGAGAGAGAGAGAGAGAGAGAGAGAAAGAATGCAATTAACAAGTTAAAATAGGATGAAGGTTAGCAAAAAAAAAAAACTTACGAGGTGGTAAGATGTTTTTCGATTGGAAATGAATGCAGAGAGAGACACTAATCACTAATGGACAACTGGTATGAGATGAACAATGATATTGGGGAAATGTTGTCTGAAGTGGAAGACAGAAGAGAAGAGCGGATTATCACAAGAGTGGAAAAAGAGAGTAAATTACGAAGGTTTGTGGAGTAACTGTTTAGCATGTGAGGAGAGCAGTTAAGAGGTTCAAGTAAGCAAAGACACGAATGGTTGGTGGGGTTACAAATATGGTGCTGCGGTGTGTTATTGATGGTTTACTTGAGACTGAACTGCTGACCAGTGCTTGTAAGGTATATATAGTGGAAGGATAGTTTACAAAGGAGTAGATGAGAAGATTAATTGATCAATTATTAAAGGTGATAATGATAGAGGCAACTGTAAGAATGATTCATGTATACACAGTAATTTAGGAAATTGGGTAATGTATTTCGATATCGTAAACAAAAGAACAATTGCAGTATACCAAGTAACTGCCGAAACCAATACCTGACCAAGTCAATCTAGTATTGCACACTCCCTTCCCCCTTATTGCCCAATATAGAAGCGGTAAAGTATAAAAATGTAATACAGGAATAAAAGAACCAGAAAATCCAGTGCTGAAAAGGGAAAATAAGCAAATGCTCATTTGTCAGTATTATCATGCTCAGAGAGAGAGAGAGAGAGAGAGAGAGAGAGAGAGAGAGAGAGAGAGAGAGAGAGAGAGAGAGAGAGAGGGGGGGGCACAAATTTACACAGTCATGGCAGTAAGGTATTAAGAGGTCCCTTCCCTCTCAAAAGAACACAAACAATTATTGGACTCACAGGTATGAAAAATGACAATGGACAGGATAAAGAGATAGTGAAAGACAAATATTGAAATTGCTCCAAAACCAATAAAGTTCCAGCATGAAACGCCTTCCAAAAACAAGCCTGGCTGACAGGAGACTGATCATATTTGTCTCGTTTTTATTCATAGTGATCCTTCGTCTTTTTTTACTTTATCATGACAGGTGGAGTTACATACTCTTGAAGAAACTTGAATATCTTTTACATCTTATGTAAAAAACCATCTTCTGATAAGATATCTCATTTATATGTATATACTTTTTATTAGTCTCCCTTATCGGTCAACCTTTTTATTGTTCTGAAAGAACTCAACTCATTGGGTGGATGTTGATCGGGAAATATAATTTTTTCCCGGTTATTAAGTAACCAATCTTGAAAGTGGTTATTATTTGTCAGATGTGTATAATGTGCTCACCACACATACGAACACAAGAAATACTCGGAACTTTATCTATTTGTCTAGTTATCTATATGGTTATCATTGTATTTAATCGTCTATCCTCATTTCATCAAGGCCTTTTCTTAATAGTCTATCCTAATTTCATCAAGGCCTTTTTTCTGGATTATCCTTTGAAATGACTGAAGATCCTGTTTGTCGGTCGAATTTCAACTTTGGCAGCCATATTTGAGGTTCGTCTCATTTCTTTGAGGCCTGAACTTTATTCGTCCTTTGCGAAGTCGGACGAGGTTTGAGAGAGATTTCATTTTCTATTTACTTTTTGATAATGGAAAATAATTTATTATGCTGTGAATTGGCAACAGTTTGTAGAGTTGACGGACATCGATGGTAAATAAAATTCAAATTTAGGTATTTCATGCACTTTCAGAATTCGTCTCTCCTTAACAGGGTATTTTTCAACTGTGACGTCATCTGCGCGTTATCCACTTTCCATTTGTCCGTATCCAATAAGAATATAGAACAAGTAAAAATGCGCCGAAGTTGTTTCGGAACAATCGAGTTTTCTGTACATCGTATAATCAGGGCCACAGAAAATAGATCTGTCTTTCGGTTGTCTCGGTATTATGCTGTACGAGCCGCGGCCCGTGATCTTTAACCACGGCCCGGTGATGGCCAGGCTATATCGTTGCCAGATGCACTATTATGGCCAACTTTAACCTTAAATAAAATTAAAAACTACTGAGGCTAGAGGGCTGCAGTTTGGTATGGTTGATGATTGGAGGGTGGATGATCAACATACCAATTTAGCCTCAGTAGTTTTTAAAATCTGAGGGCGGACAGAAAAAGTGCGGACAGAAAAAAAGTGCCGACAGATACTACGGATGGACAGACAAAGCCGGCACAATAGTTTTCTTTTCAGAAAACTGGAAAGCAGGAAACGCAACTGGTGCTAACAGCTATTCGATGATAAAGAGGCAACTTGACCTTCCAAAAGATGAACGACAATAGTGAACAACCAGTGTCCACCAAATTTTTCAAGAAAAAAGTCAAAACAGCAGAGTAACCTGAAACAAGGCGGCCGCTCTGTCTCTACAAAAGTAACAGGATGTTTTGAAAATCAAATGTATCGTATTTTATTTTTACGCAATCGATACATTTGAGAACAAATCCTTGGCAAAAGCTTGACAATCATATGAAGCTCTGATTCGGACCACCAGTAAGTCGCCGGCTTGTATTCAATTTGTTTGTGGTATGTATGCGATAGGTTGCCGGCATTCATCCTTACGAAACCCCCGTAGGGAGTTAGTGCCGTCAGTGCATCTGATTCGGTGCACTGTAGGCATTACTTAAGGATCTTGGCAGCGTCCCTTCGAGTCCTATCTGCAACCCATTTCATTCCTTCTACTGAACCTCCGTTCATAATCCTTCTTTCTTCTTACTTTCCACCCTTTCTTCAAAATGATTATGTGAATCAAAACTTTATTGCTGTGATCAGTATAAAAGCGTCCAAATGGGGATATTTTTGTAGGTTTTCTATATATTGTCAATTTTAACCCTTTGATGCCTTCAGGTTTAGAGCACTCAGAAAAGGGAAGGAGACAATCGTTTTCAGTCACCTTAGTGAATTTCGTGGATGGCATCAGTTCATTTAGTTTATCAAGGAAAGTGTTTACATTTTCGTTTCCCTGCCAAGTAAATATCATGTCGTCAGCAAACCATAACCATTTCATATTTTATGGAACAGTATTGCCAGATATTCTGCTCAGAAAAAATCCAGGCATAAACATTTTTGCGGTCGAGTTCCAAAGGGGAGTTTATGCGGACATCGTTTGTTTTTGAATATGCATGTGTCATTTTTTAATAATTTGAAAACGATTGCATTTTATGGTCTACTTAATATTGGTGGCAGGAGATAGGCCATGGCAATAACAAAATGTGAAAGTAATATATCTTGTTGAATTCAATTTTCAACATTTTACACAAAGTTTAATTAATTTAGTAAAACGTTGTTGGGCTGTTTGCTATCCAAGACGAAATTGGTCAGAATATATAAATATATATGTGCGTCACTGGTATTTTGAATTATTAATAATATTATGTGACATTTTTGACATACTGAAGACAAACTATCACGAGATTCAGATTACATATTTGCATCGAAAAATTTTCCCAGTTTCACGTAATGAAATGAGTCTTGTCGCTTCTTTGTTTAATTAAGGTTTTCCATAATGAATGAAAAGCAGGAGTCACCTTATTTCTTCACTAACCTCCGGTAGGGTGTCCTTCAGCCAAGTCTGAAAATAGGTAACCTTTATTAGTAAATTCGTCTTTGATGAAATACAGAAAAATATGTACTAAAACAAAATCTATTTACAAATAAAGAGTAATAACATCATTTCAGTATACGGGTCGTGTGGCCAGAGAGGCTTAGGAGGGAAAAAAATAAAACAATGGCTGCTTTCTGGCTGACAGATATTAGCCCTGGTTGAACAGAAGGAAGTGAGAGATCTAGAATCGCTTTTACTGTACTTCCAGCCAAATTCCAAGGAGTAGCTCGAAGGCTTTATCGCTGGGCAAAGGGAGTTGTGGGCGAGAGGGTCAAAGGAAACTTGACACGATGACTCTCTGACACGGACCACCATAACCACAACGACCTCTTGGGTTGTTGTGACGAGGTTGTCCAAATGCCAGGGCCTAGTGCCTCCCTCTCTCCCTCCCTCTCTCCCCTGCACTCTGCTGCCAACCCAAGATTTTCTCTGGAATGCTGGAACGACTCGAGGTTTCTTATCACAAGTCATATGGTAAGAGTCTGAGAGAGAGAGAGAGAGAGAGAGAGAGAGAGAGAGAGAGAGAGAGAGAGAGAGAGAGAGAGAGAGAGAGCGTGTTTGTGTAAAAATAAAAGTTACAGTCCGGACACAATGTCCCACACTAATAACATTGATCAGTTTATTACAATAAATAATATATATACCTCTATTTCTTTTTTCTTTCAGAAGTACTGCATCGTCGCGGTTTGGTGAGTGTAAACACATTATTAGCTTATTTCTGAACTAATTAAGCAGTTTTTGAAAGGTATTCATTTTTATTTTTGGGATTATTGTCTGGCATTTTTTGTTTTCTGCCTATTTTCTCTGTTTATTGCTTTTTATTCTTTTATTTATTGGATTTAAATTTTTTCTGAATTACATTACCGAAAATCGTCACCCGCCTCTTAATGTATTCATTAAAAGAATGTGAACGAAGTGAAAAAAATACGTTTTTCCTTTATTGATGAGTCATTCATTGTCCATCCTTTCCACTTATCCTTAATTATCACTCCCTAGCTATACATCACTGGGCATTCAAAATTAGTTTCTTGAAGACGCATTTGGTTTTAATCTTCAATTTCTTACATAGTTCCAAAAAGTTTTGCATGAGTCATAAAAAAAAAGTTATTTTTCATCATTCTTCATTATCATAGCATAATCACATCTTCTCAAAAAATTTCTAGTTTCTTTTTATGGTATGAGAATGCAGTAAAATAAGGTTTCAAAAGTCATTCAGAGTTGAAAAATCCTGAACTCAGTTTTCTGAAAATGAAGGACCCTTTATATGAAAATTTAAAACGTGTTTGTTGCGCTCATTTTGTCAATTTTGTTTTTGTGTCGATAGTCTAAAGTCCCCAAGGATCATCAAAAAAATAATAATTCAATAATGTTCGGTTAAAAATAAGTTATGACATTTTCAGACCTTGTATACTTTAATCCAGTTTTTGTAAAATGCAAAGCTCAGTTATATGTATATATGTATATATAAGTTATTGCTATATTTCAGAGACACTCTTTGTTGCCCAAACAGGCAGGTAATGAATGGAATAAGATATTACAGAGCAGTGGTATTTATACAATTTATTATAAATACCACTGCTCTTCGTAACTAAAAATAAGTTTCATTCATTGCCTAATATATGAGGGAGACAATAGTGTCCTGTAAAATATAAAGCATAATTTTCTAACCTCTTGCTGTTTTTATGGGTTTTATTTAATATATATATATATATATATATATATATATATATATATATATATATATATATATATATATATATATATATATATATATATATATATATATATATATATATATATATATATATATATATATATATATATATATATATATATATATATATTATATATATTTATAATACAAACACATATATTCTTCAGTTACTATGCATTTCATAAAAACAGAATTACATATTCAGGGCTGCACACAAAAAAAAGAGACAAAAACATAAGTACAACTTAAAAACATTTTAACGAAAAGTAAGAACAAATGAGATAAAAACACAACTGACCAAGAGGTGAGACAAGAAGGAATTAACTGAAAACAAAACACCACAGCAGGAGGTTGAGCCAAATACTTTGGATGTGGAGACTTCTCAGTATTTAATGATGGTACAATAATAATAATAATAATAATACCTTTATTCCACAAATTTACAATGGGTATTCTTACAACGTGCATTGGTTAAAATATACATAAAATGTTTGTTTAAAATTTAGTCTATATACTGATGAAAGTAATATATATGATAGAATTATATATGTTACCTATGAACAATATTTTTACATAAAACAAAACATCTGATCCAAAACAATGCCAACAATGGCTCATAACAACGCCAAGAAAATAGCCTTCAATTTTCTTTTTAAAAGAGTTTATTGTTTCGCTTTCTTTTACATCTGAAGGAAGTGTATAAAACAGGCCCCTCACTGATAAGGCTCTGGGTCCTAGTACGTTTAACCACCAAGTTATCTGTTTGCCTTGTTATTCTTACAAACTGTCTCTATCCTATAACTCTTTCTGATGATGTTTGCGCTGCTTAAACATGAATAAAGCAAGGTCATATTCTATTTGCTCAAGGAACTATTGAGGTTCTTCAGAATAAGTACCACATTTTTTGAAAATAAATTTTAGCAGCAAAATTCTGAATTCTTTGTATATTAGAGTTTTATGCCCTCCTCCCCATAACACAGCACAATTATGCAAATAATGACTCCAGGATGGTTAAGTCTTGGGGTTGGCAGTGTGAAACGATACTAAAATCACTGTTCTCAATATAAAACATTTTGCATTGTTTAGAATGGTTCCTGATATTGGAGTGCTCTGGGTTCGAAAAATGAAAACTGCTCCTGATGTAATCGTGTGCAAGAAAAACTGACTACTGGCTTTTGATGTGAATCAAGAACCAACTGATTACCAGCAACGGACCTAAGAAATCCTGACTGGTCACCAGAAATAAATATCTAATTTTCATTGGCAAAATAATTATTATAACAGCTCATACTACACCTATCCGAAGAATATAAGAACACTGGTAGATCCTAAATACATTTAGGGCAAGTATAATAATAGATAATACCATAGGACACATAAGAACACAGTTGATCTTTTACTTTAAACTAAGAGCGAATAATAAGGTTTTTTTTTGGGGGGGGGAATTAAGTTGACTTTGATGTCCAGCAAATGTTCCTGAATAATCTGAGTAAATCTTTTTTGAAACATTAGATCATTACTACGCTCCATAGATTGGTGGTCCTCTCATCTAAGTGGAATGGCTTTCACAATGAGATTTTATTTCTAATTAACATCTTTAAAGGTAACTGTTTTCCACCCCAGCTAGTCTATAAAAAGTTACATCAATTACTAAATAAGCAGTTTACTACAAGACCTAAAGTTTAACTGTACAAAAAATGAATTCTTACACAAGCTTCCCATCTATCCATGACCTAACGTTTCAAAAAGGATTTACTCAATTATTCAAGAACACATCCCAGCCATCAAAGTCAATTTAATTCCCCAAAATCACCTTAATACTGGCCCTTTCTTTAAAGTAAAAGATCATTTGTGTCCTTATATGTCCTATGGTGTTATCTATAAATATATTTGCCCTAAATGTATGTCAGGGATTACGTGGAATCCACCAGCAGGCTTCCTAAGGTACTCATTGATTCACATCGAGGGCTCATTTTTCGTACAGGGAGCAGAATCTCAAACCCAGAACACTCCAATATCAGAAGGCATTCTCAACAAAACAAAACTTACATTGAGAACAAGGATTTTGGTATCATCGGTCACACTGCCAACCCTCAAAACTTAACCATCCCAGAGTTATTTAATTTATAAAACAGCTTCTTCCATTGTTAATACTCAGACGTCTTCTAATATTACGTTTGCCTCCATCCCACTCAGTAAGCGTCCATGTCGTTACCTTCAAGTTCCCTTATTATGAGGCACTGATGTAATTTATGATAAATATATTATTTTTAGAAAATAAAATGCTTTGACGCGCAATAGGAATTGAGGTTAGGTTGCATATTACCGACAGCACGTCATCGATGTGTCTAAAGTTTGACCATTTTTTTTTTCAAAATGTTGATATATGCAGTATTTCACCTTTTTATAGAACACAGGAAATTAATTATATTAAACTTTTTATTGGTATAACACATTAGTAAAGTTCTATAAACTGCCTTGAACCAAAAAATGGTTTAATGATGTCCATAATGATATATCAATATGTAATACAATCATTGTCTAATTAAACTGCGGTAATGAATAATTATTTAAAGTGTACAAATATTATTATAAACTGAAATTGAACATGATCCCGTCTTTACATAAGATTATGCATTTACAATGAAAAGCTTTAAACTATTTATTATATGTATTAATTACCTGTACCTAATTCAATCATGTTACACTGATTTATACTAAGTTTACATCTAGAATTCAAACGGCGTGGGAGGACAGTAATATGTAAATGATTAAGAGGCAGCACAGCGTTCAAGGCAGCTTGATATTCCCCTTTTCATTATGAAATTAATAAAGGACGTTACAGGCATTTCAATCCAAGACCTTTGTACCCAATGAAAATGACCTTTAGTCTGTGAATTGTTTAACCAAGTTATTCTTCTCAGGTTAATTAAAAGCTATGCTCCACGATGATAATAATTCATATATCAACTGAAATTCTGGACCCTGGTTTTGGAAGCAATTATTTTTCACAACTTCTTTTAAAGGCAATGTAAAATTCTCTTAGACCCTCTTCAACTCAGCTTAATAATAAGAACTTTAATTACTACTTGACTGTTGCATTGGATGACAATGCTGGTTTCTCTCACGAACTGGTATTGACTGATATTCGACTACAGATTCAGTCCATCGACAAACTTCAAATGTGTTAACAGTTTAATGGAGCTCTCCCAATCACCTAGATATGTAAGGAGGGAATCACACCTTTGGTTGAATCACACCTTTTATGTCAGTCACAGCAGGTGTGTACCTTGTACATTGTATGCTATGGCCCATGGTGTGAAGCAGGCTGATATCACGTTGAGGTGACTACCTGGTTAATTGCTATGCCAGGAGTGGATCTCGAAAATATTCAGAATTCTGTACTGGCCATAACTTTGGCTCTTTCCTTTTGGTACCTCATTCATTTGCCCTCAGTTCTGTCACACGAACAGCCTCACAGACACAAATACCGGCGAGGAGCCACTTAGCAGTGCCTTTCAAGTTATCTGGTTGTGGGTTGGTCCTGTTGTTCATTTGAGCTTGGATGATGCTGACTGTAGGTGAGAGTTGGAAAAGAGAGGTCTTAACACCTCTTAAGAAGCCCTGAAAAACTGCTGCTTCCACTGACATTAGACAGCCTTAGGTACCAGTAAATTTTTACTTAGGTGAATCTGAGTCACCAGCGGCCTTATGTTGTATGGTTGTCATCTCTACAGGGCATCACTTCTGTCTGTAGCTGGGTTTCCTGGAGGAAACAGATTTTAGAACATAATAGGGGTGATTATTCTCCTAATGAGAAGGACCACCAATGGTTAACAGATAGAAGAGGAAGGTGTGATAGACTGCTCTGTCCCTTACGTCGACTAATACAACAGGGTGTAGAGCAATAGGACTGATAGAGTACAGGGTTAGTCCGCCTCTGACCAAAGCAAGGACAGTCTCGCGCATGCCATCGTCTGGCTGTATTTGGTCGAGGTTAAGATGAGGAAAAGTCATCAGTCAGCATTTGACCTTACCGAAGTGAAGAACAAGGAAGCACTCTCAACCCGGATTAAGGTGCTCTTACCCTGGTCAGTCCTTTAAATCTCGACGACCCGACCACGGCTTCTTGTTCCGTGTATGGACGCAGATCGAATCAGAGGCGAAAGGAAATTCCGAACGTGAAATTTGTCACAGTGACTCTTCATTGAATTGTTTTCCAGGTTTTCTTCTATGGTCAGCTTCGATGCTTCCAGCGACGTCTCAAACATGCGCAGTGACGCCCGGACGGTCTAACCCTGTGCTCTATTAATCCTGCAGAGCAGGGCCTCCCTAATAACACGAACTTCACACTTGGGGAGAGAAATGTATATATGCATGAGAATGCAACTGGCACTCAGATAAGAAAATCAACTTCAGCCCCGGTTGATCTTGAATGAAATTCAAGATTCTCAGAGTTACGAGAAACAGTATGACCGACTACGTTCAAGACACCGAAGAGCAACACTGACACCAAAGCACCTTGCAAGATCTGCAATGCATTGCATACAGCACTACGTCACCCTTTCAATGTCCAGCCCAGAAGTAGTAAAATATAAACGATGAAACTGAAGCAAAAAGGTAAAGAAATACAACAGAAAAGTAATAAAACTGGGAAACAAAATCTCGTCTGTCATTATCTCACACCATTCAACACACTGACAGAGAGAGAGAGAGAGAGAGAGAGAGAGAGAGAGAGAGAGAGAGAGAGGGGTGGGGGGGGAAATGGCAGCAGGTATCAGACACTTCCCCTCACACGTTCAATATGGAAAAAGAACACCAACATATATTAATCTATTACAAACATCAAGTGTGAAATGTGACGGAAAACAAAAATGAAAAGCAAATATATTCAAATTGGCCCAAATGATCAAGTGCTGACATTCAACGCCTTCCAAAAACATCTTGAGTACCACACAGGAAGGGTTAATTGCCTTTGGACCTGTCATTCAGCCAGCGTTCCGTCAACTTCTTCATTTTCTTATATGAGGGATTTATGTGCAGTCAGATGACTTTGACCCTCACAGTTATTATATTGCTGTGTCTGAAATAAGATAAAAATCTCGCCTCCTTATAATTTCTGTTTTAATCTCTCTCTCTCTCTCTCTCTCTCTCTCTCTCTCTCTCTCTCTCTCTCTCTCTCTCTCTCTCTCTGTCAAGTGAGCATGTCTGTCTTTAAGTGCATTGAAGTTCATGTTGCGTTTTTAGTTTTCTGTAAAAGAAAACTATTGTGATGGCTTTGTCTGTCCGTCCATACTTTTTCTGTCCGCCCTCAGATCTTAAAAACTACAGAGGCTAGAGGGCTGCAAATTGGTATGTTGATCATCCACCCTCCAATCATCAAACATACCAAATTGCAGCCCTCTAGCCTCTGTAGTTTTTATTTTATTTAAGGTTAAAGTTAGCCATGTTCGTGCGTCTGGCACCGGTATAGCTGCCAACAACACAGGCCACCACCTGGCCGCTACTGAGTTTCATGGGCCGTGGCTGACGTTTCATGCAGCATTATACGAGTACACTGTACAGAAAAGTCCATTGCACCGAAGAAACTTCGGCGCATTTTTTACTTGTTTTATCTTAATAGTAATTAAGTTCTTTGCTACAAGTTATCACCTTGTTTGATATTTTGATGCCTTAAACAAATTAAGATAATCAGCTGACTTTTTAGATTGGTGCTTGACAATAGTATCTGTGTAATTTAGATAATTATCCCCAAAACAGAACGAAACTGGTCAATCAGGCTCATCACACCCACAGGGGGATTCAAGAGGGGAGAAAAAACCCTGTGTTCTTTTCAACCTCTAATTTGCCACAGGGAGGGCTGTGCATCATTACAAAAATCAGGGACCGAGACTATTCAGTTAACATGTCAGATCATTTGAAAACACAACAGGTAGATAGGATATACTATTTAGGCCAAAGGCCAAGCACTGGGACCTATGAGATCATTAAGCGTTGAAATGGATATTAAGAGAAAAGGTTTGAGAGGTGTAACAGGAGGAAAACCTCGCACTTGCACTATGAATCAATTGTTAGGAGAGGGTGGAAAGTAAGACGGAAGAAAGAGAATATGAACGGAGGTACAATAAACGGAATGAAAGGGTTTGCAGCTAGAGGCCGAAGGGACGCTGCAAAGAACCTTAAGTAATGCCTGCAGTGCACCGCATGAGGTGCACTGACGGCACTGCCCCCCACAGGGCTTTTTGTTAGGCAAGAACACCTTGTGGACCCTCCCTCTGCAATGCCAGTGTCGCCTCCAGTGCCAAGTTCTGCCTTCACAGCCTCCATTGTTAGCAAGACGTGAACGCTCTGATGGAATGGAGTCCTCGTGATCCTATTCCCCTCGAGGGCGGCTCTCACTGGCTTCTTCCAGGCTGACATTCTCCTCCAGAAAATACCTGAAGGAGTTATTTGTACTCCAAGAGGTTAGTTCAGTGCAGCGTGGGGCTGTCATCTGCTGTGACATCTGTCACAGAAGTACCGAGGATTGTAATAAGCAAAGGGTAAGACAGATGTGCACTTGCAAGACACAATGGGAGACGTTATGCAAATGAGTGAGCACAAGAGTGACAAAGCAAAGGTTAGTCTTCAAACAATTGTCCTTAATTGGTGACCAACAAGTGTCAACAGGACAAAAGGAGGTACATGACACAACCATGAATAAAAAGGTATGAACAATGAAAATAAGGCTGAATTTTCTTTAAAAGGCAAATTATTTTTAGGTTTTGTATGATTAATAACATGAAATGAATGACTGAAATAAAATGAGGCAAAATTTAAACGTTAAACATTAGTTTCCGCCTGCATTCAAAAATATGAATTAACGAAAAAAATGGGTGGGGTCCAGGGTGGCAGGTAAGCAGAAGAGATGATGTGTGTGTGTATGTCTGTACGCGCATATGTACTTTGTTATATTCTGCTGCGTTCGTTTGTTTGTTCATGATATATTTTTTCGCTAAAGGATATTTATATATGTATATCATTAATGATAAATTTGCTGACGACATAAATTGAGTTGAAATACCAAAAGAGTTTTCTATCTGGAAACATCCTTTCATGATCTGTCGCAACTCGCTTCGCAAAAAGATGCGTCACTTGAGCAAATGCGATCGAGTAACTGACTTTGGGAGGGAAAGAGGCCAAAAGAGATTCCCGGAGTTCTTTCTGATGCCAAAGATGCTGGGATGACCTTCTCCACTTTCTTCCTGGACGGTTTAAGGACAAGCCTCGCTCGCCTCAGATTCTCTCTCTCTCTCTCTCTCTCTCTCTCTCTCTCTCTCTCTCTCTCTCTCTCTCTCTCTCTCTGCATTCGACAGAAATATGAACAACTGTTTAAATCAGTTTATCTTTCTGGATGTGTGACTTGGCGAGCCCGTCACTAAATTACCATCCCAATAAACAGGTTTGAATCCTGGTCGAGGTAGGTAAGCATTCCAAAATATATTTTCATGGATATGTATGATATAATATATATAAATATATATCATATATATATATATATATATATATATATATATATATATATAGTATATATATATATATGAAGATGTATGATATGAAGTATATATATATATATATATATTTATATGATTTATATATATACAGATATAATCTATATTTCCTCGCCCGCTGCCTTTCTCAAGATAATTTATTAGTCTGCTATATCAACTATTCAAGTCTTATATGTATCTCTTCCATTAAAATACCTGTTTTCCCATCAGCTAACAAATGCTATATTAACTAATATTACCTTATCAGATATCTGGGTCCATTCGAAACATCCTACAGAACTTTTACTATTTAGACCCCCTTATAGAAACAAAACTAAATCCAAATCCTTTCAGCTGACTGTGGGACTCCATCCGAGATTTTTACACTCAATTACCCTGCATTTCACCACACTATCCAGGTATAGAACAGAATATAGAATTTAGGCCAAATTTCGACCAACCTATGACCCTGTTTGGTCATTCAGCACTGAAACAGAAATTGACATATGATAGTTGCATGTATGAAACAATTGTTAGAGGGTGGAAAGTAAGATGGAAAAAAAAGAGAATATGAATGGAGGTACAGTAAAGGGAATCAGAGGAATGCAGCTAGAACCGAAGGGATATCTGCAGAGAACCTGCAAGTATTGCTGAACATAGTGCACCGCATGAAGTACTCTGGCATTATACCCTCAATATATATTGAAGATATATATAAACAATTTATATATATAAATATATATATATATATCGGAAAGTATCCCCCTTTCTCCATTTTCAATTAAAGAGATATCAAAATCTTTCCTCAAAAGTCACTGCTATTGTAATGCCGCCATTTTGCTACCTTTTTATGCCATCCACTTTTCTGTGTAATAATAAAATTTGATCATTAATTTTTTCCAATAATAAAGGTAATAATTTTCTAATAATAATTTTAATAATAAGAGTTTTTCCTTTTGCGACATTTCATTGGCTTTGTCCTTCAACTTTCCACTAAATGCAACAATCTCCCTCAGCTGAATCTGATAAAACCTTTTTTGCTCCAATTTTCTACAAAGAAATGACCTCATTCCAGTAACTAAGGCAATCACCTAAATTGTAACATTTTGTTAATAATAGAATAGAAAATCTGAAAATTTAGAGCCAAAGAAAAATACAGACCCATTAGGAAATTCAGCCTATTTTCAGCTTTCCATTGACAGTAACCTTATGCAACAATTGTTAGACAGATGGAAGGCTAATACAAATGAAGTTCCATTGTAAATAACTGATGTTATGAAAAGGGTAATAAAAATTAGGGATCGAAAAATATTAACATAAACTTAGAAAATGCCTTTGTTTTTTACCAATGCAGTACACTTAATGATATAATAATAACAATTGAATAATAATAATAAAACAATAATTCCTGTAATTTGAATCAAGATCTCATTATGGGAGATCCCTATTTCTCCATTTTTATAAAAGGAAATAAAATACTTTCCGAAAAACTCCGTACACAGGAGACCATCCAAGATGCCTCCACTGCTTAGTGATGAGAAGGAGAGATCCCAGAGAAACCTTTTCCCCATTCGGAAGTCCTGGAGGAAATCTCACAACAAAAGGTTTGATGCATAAAAAGAGTTTTGGAATACCTCGGTCTGAATGTGACAGGCCCTTGACAGAGCTCACCTTTTCGGGAAGTTTTTCTTTTGGGGAAAAACAAACGTCAGTTTGAGCGATCAACTCCAGACGACCGAGTCGCTCTATCAGGGTTGGATAGAATTATGAAAGAATACAGAACAGTGAACGAGTGAAAAGTAAATTATGCGAGTGGTATTTTCATGGGAAATTTCGTCGCAATCTTCAAAACCTAAGGCAAGCTACTAATAGGTAGATGCTATGGCTCATATAGCAACAAAGTTTAGTATTAAATATTGAAAGAGTGAATGAACATTAAGAGGTATCAGTAGCATATTTAGGAAAAAAGAGGCGATGAAAAATAGACCACCTATGTATTATTATTCATTTGAATATATACATGTCATATGTGGCTCGAGAAAGCTATCTGCATATTTTCTGTGAACTTTTCATATCACTGAACCATGACTGACTTCTTATCTCGGAGATTGGATCAGTGGAACTTATAAAACCATCTACAACAGTCGCGCAATTTGTAAGAATTCCTTTATCAGAAAGGTTTGGAGAAACGTTTCCATATAATGCAGGCAGACTTGAGTTATCTATTTTTATCTATATATTAATTAATGTTTTTTTTTTAATAAGTGAGATCTCTTCTTTCCGTATCTCCCTTTACCTCCTCTTATTTCTTCCAATGAACACCATATTCTTTGGAAGCTTGAACTCCAAGTCATTGCCCCGGTGGGCTTGTTCCATATGAATAGGTTTCATTTTCTGAATAATAATAATAATAATAATAATAATAATAATAATAATTTAATAATAATAATAATAATAATAATAATAATAATAATAATAATATTCTTGATATCACCAGTATTAGTATATGCACTTGGAATGACAGTCAAGATATATGTAAAATGGCGAAAGTAAAAAAAGTCACATGACCAAAATATCAGCAAATCTTTAAAAGAAAAAATGAAGATTAATGTTTAATGAACAGTTCCGTGATTTTATTTTACACAATCTTCAGTACCGAGAGGATGTGCTGAAAATAAACTCATGAAAACACCTGGTATAACTTGTATGTATGTATGTATGTATGTATGTATGTATGTATGCATGTATGTATGTAGATAGATAAATAATTGTATGTTTAGATTACTAGTAGATTAGAAGTCAATTTTCAGTTGATTGATTTTTCAAGCTTTCACCCTATCTTTCTTCTTCAAAAGGGAGTGGAAAAAGCAAAGGAGCACTTTATTAAATTTTTGTTTTTTGTTTTTAGTAATTATTCAGGGAATCTGAAGACCGAACAGCCCCATCATCATTGGTGGAATTACCAAAAATACTTAGAATCCCATGTTATAGAAGACTGAGGAGAGAGACTGAGAGAGAGAGAGAGAGAGAGAGGTGAGGAGGGGTTTTTCTTGAGCCAGAAGCCAGAATGCTGTTTGGAAAGTCGCAGTGACCGCTGACCAGGCAGTTTGACAGGGAAAGGGTTCGTTCATCATGTAGGCGTCCCAAATGTTCTAATAGGGTATCATACACCCCCCACACCTACTTCCTTGTCTAAACGAATACTGCTCTTCTGCTGTCAGTCCTCCTAGTATCTTTCTTACTACCCAGTCAAAATCTCCGGTCCTTCAAGTATCTTTCTTACTACCCAGTCAAAATCCCCAGTCCTTCTAGTATCTGTCTTACTACCCAGTCAAAAACCCTCAGTCCTTCCTAGTATCTCTCTTACTAACCAATCAAAATCCCTGTCTTTCTTTACTAATCATCTGTCCTTACTAACCAATCAAAAAAGTCCTCAGTCCTTCTAGTATCTTTCTTACTACCCAATCAAAATCCCCAGTCCTTCTAGTATCTTTCTTACTACCCAATCAAAATCCTGTCCTACACCTTCATCAAAATGCTTTGTAAATGTTGTGGTCCTATAGTTCTTACTCCCCTGTACATCTTTCCAAAGAAACAGTTATTCCTCTCAACTTTTTTTTTGAAGCCTCCCCCTCTTTGAGGCGTATCTTCACACCCTAGTCATGCTCTAAATTATCCTTTCACTTCAGTTATAAACACGCAAGTTTTTTTGGTTTGTTTTCATTCTTCAACCTCCTCTTAATTGCTGGCGTTGCATCCCCTGTTACTTTCACAATCATTGTTGGCTTACTCCTATTCACGACTGTCACTCCAATATCAGTCAAATCTGCCTCATCTATCTGTCATATTTTTGTCTATTTATGAATAATTTGCTTTTGGAATCAAGTATTTCCAACAACAAGTTGGCCTTCAGACTACACTATTACTAAATTCTGTTCATTCTCAAGAACTCTGTTCTTGCCAAAAGCCCACTTGTCAAAAACCCAGTCTCTTCCTGTCAACATCTTTGCAATTAAATCACCTAGCACGACCATCTTTTCAGATTCTTTCTACCCAGGTAGGAATAGACTGTTGTTCTCTTAAAAACATTTCCCGCCCTTACAGAATTGGGGAATAAAACAGTATCACTCTCACCACAGTGTGTGTGTAGTGGGTCATTTTATGACTGGGAGAAGGGGGTTTTCACGTCCAAACCAATGAATTCACTTTGCAAAATATTGGAGAAAACTAAACGAAAATGAAATAAAAAGGAAATTTAGTGATTGTGGCTGGGCTTGAATGTAGTTCGAAGAGGAACTGTACACTGATATGCTAGAGTGTGTGTGCTGGAGATGACATGAAAGACAAGTCATCGACTGCGCAGAATGCAGTTAAAAAAAAAAAAAAAAAAAAGTAACGGATTCAGGGAATGAATATGGGTAGTGCTTGTTGGTGTGTCAGGAAAACTGTTGGTAGCTGAAAGGACACAAATAAGTTGGTCAGAGGATTTTTTAAAGTAAAGTGAAGTGTGGCTGACGAAAACTTTGTCATAGTAAGAATATTTAGTGGAGTAATGAACAGTGAGTGGAAGCGGTCTTTAGGAGAGCCTGAATCCGCATTTCGTTAGGGTGAAGAACAAAAGCAAGATGGTTGTGCTGGGCGATGTAAATACTGTAGAAGACAACAGAGAAAGTAAAAATGCAGCAAAATCATAGCTGATAAGTATGAAGTAAAAAGAGTGAATGAGAATGAGGGGAGCCATTCTCTTAAGAAGCAGCTATTATCGTTCCGCAGATTGTGTCGTTTTGCATCAGTCTCGGTTTTTCGTCTTTCCTTCATTCGCAGCTGCTGTGGTATTGTGAAGTGGGACAGGCATAACAATGAGTCCAGCAGACGTTCAGTTGAGGAGACCGAGATGAATAAGATTCTTTTGTGGATGCAAAACGTTCTTGCGCTGAGAAAAGAATTAATTTTCATTTGGGTGTTCACACTTCGTAGTCACTGTGTCAAGTAGGAATTTACCTTAAAAAGTTTTATTCTTTATGAAAGACAACGATGGCGATGGAAGAGCGAACGCGTTGTTATTTGAACAGTTATACTGACGCTGAGTATGTATGAAGGTCACATAAATTGAAAAAAAATGTTCTGTTTTATTGTATAATTCAATTATCTCTAAATACTAGAAATGGAAAAGCCTTATTTATGCTTAGTGCATTTGGTGCTCTCCTTTATCTAAGAATATTTCTTTATGGTGTTTTATTCTGATATGCTACACATGTACTGTATATGTCCTTTTAGTATGAAGAATCGCTTAGTTTCATAATCCGCATCTCATTCATATCATAATTTTCACCTCTCTTTCATAATCATTTCTCATACTTGTGTTCAATTTTATGCTTTGGAGTTTGAAGGGTTTTTATGTGTATTTATGCGTATTTTTGTCTATGGCCATTTGTGTCCGAAATAAAGCTTTTGAATCTTTGATTTCAATTTGAACTTAGTGGCTACTGGTTTGGGGTAGTGCCGTCAGTGCACCTCAGGTGTGGTATACTGTAGGCATTACTAAAGGTTCTTTGCAGCGTCCCTTCGGCCCACAGTTGCAACCCCTTTTTTTCCTTATACTGTACCTCAATTCATGTTCTCTTTTTTCCATCTACTTTCAACCCTCTTCTAGTAATTGTTTCATGGTGCAGCTGCGAGGCTTTCCTCCTGTTACACCCTTGTAACCTTTTACTCTCAATTTTCCTTTCAGCGCTGAATGACCTGTGATCATAGGTTCCAGCGCTTGGCCTTTGGCCTGAATTGTATATTCTGTTCTATCCTCTATTTTGCTTAGTGGCTGCTGGTTGGGGATTTTTCTGCACAGGGATTCGTCCTCAGATTTTAACAGCACCAGTTTTTGTTCAGCACTTTGTGTATTTCGATTCATATAACGTATGGCTATTGGTAAGCCATACTGGGACTATTATGGTAACAACTGATCTGGGGCTATTTTGTTTTGATATAAAGAACTCGATTGGCTGGAGGTTTCTCGATGACAGTTTGTTTTCTCAATTTTGTATGGTAAATCCATTGTAAAAAACAAGCAACATTCTAATAATCAAGTTTTTTTATTATTATAAGAATAATATTGATATTACGAGCTTCACAGGAAAATACACATTAGTAAAATTGGGATAAGAACAATCTCCGTAAAATTCGTATTTATCTCTAATTATCATACAACACCACCGTACTTTCTCGTAACGTCTACTCTATACTAACGAAAAATTACGACCGTTTTTTGCATTTCAGTAATAGTCTTTCACAAGTCGTAACATTGTTAAAGCAGATATATGTTACGCAACATGCTTGATTTTTTTCCCCTAAATTAAAATATGATAAAAGGCAACTTTGGAGTAAAGCTACTTTCTGAAGAAAGGACGAGTCTTGGCGAAGAAATATGTTGTGCAGAACAAAATGATTTTTAGTGATCCATTATCTGAATGATAGATGGATGGTAGTGATTGTGTGATTAGAGGATAAACACATAAACAATACCCAATAATCATGTAAAGGTCAACCGAGGTATTGTGGAAACCAGTTCAGTTTAAAGGGCCATAAAGCACCTGGTGTCCAAACTGAATCGTAGGCAAGAACTGGAAGGGAATCGTCGCCTTATTGAAAAGGCAGCTAGGAGGGGCATGAGGGGACGTCACCCAAGCACCACAGCAAGAGAGCTGGGGATCTCTCGCAGCACTCAGTCGTTGGCGAAACAGGTGGGAGGAAGAAGCATTTCTTGGTGACCGGCCCAGACCAGGGGCCCGAAACCTACCACAGCTGAACAGGACAGGGACAGAGCAATAATCAACGAGGCTGAGAGAGACCGCTTCACCAACGCTGAGATTACTGGGGAGTGAAAGGGGTCGACTGCAACTTGAGGCCTCTACAACGACGGTGAGGAGGAGACGCCTTCATGCAGAAGGTAGTCACCACCGCACGCCAGCGAAGAAAGATAAATTGACAACAGAGCGTAAAGATTTGAGGAAACAGTTTGCTTTATTCTTTCATCATTCAAGTCTTGTAAAAATTTGGTATAATGGAACTGGTAGAGAAAATTTTTAAATAACATGGTCCAATAGAAATAGTTGAATAGAGAAGATAACAGAAAAAATTGCACTCATGCCAAATGCACTTATGACCGTAAGCAAAAACTCCTCCAAAAAGCCAGAATGCAAAGCATTTCGTAGCATGAATACAAGAGACTTGAGTTGTTCCTTGTTTTCTCCTTAATATACAGTTGATGGTAGTTTGTCGTTTGGCAAACTCTATCCTCTTGTTACTTGTCTCATTTAGCGATCTTGTTCCCAAGTTACCATTTCTAGCTGAAGGTAGTCTTCTAGATGTCACTTTGGAGAGCTAGCTCTTCAATGCATGTCGCTGGCTTTCCACTTCTGTTGACGCACGTTTGGCTGTCACCATTTAAAGGTTACAGAGATGAATTTAAGATAGGTGCGCGTCCAAGCGCTTGACCTAATGCTTTAAACTCCAGAGTTACTACTTAGTGGAAAGCCCTTTGTTGGCCGACTCGGTTGAGCTTCAGACTGTCACTCGATGGGCCGGAGTTCAATTCCCGCGGCCGGCTGATGAAGAGTTAGAGTTCTGGTGATAGAAATTCATTTCTCGTTATAATGTGGTTCGGATTCCACAATAAGCTGTAGGTCCCGTTGCTAAGTAACCAATTGGTTCTTAGCCACGTAAAATAAGTCTAATCCTTCAGGCCAACCCCTAGGTGAAGCTGTTAATCAGCTCAGTGGTCTGGTAAAACTAAGGTATACTTACTTTTTACTACTTAGTGGAGCTACATGACTAAATCTAGTGGAGTGGTATGTTGTCCCTTTCTAAATACATAGGAGCTAAACTTAATATACAAATGTAATTTCTAAAAGTCTGCTTCAGACAAAATCCATCCGACAATTGACGAGTAACAGTTATATATGCAGGCACGAAGAAGTAGTTCAACAGCAAAGGCAGCTTCGAAAGACCTTCAGAAGGTCCAGACAGACTTGTCCCGGTTATTTCTCAAAACTTAGTCGAACTTCAAATGCCTAAACATTTGTCTATAAAAGTTTTCCCACTAAAAAACTCAAAGGTTTCACAAATAAAAGGCTTGCCCTCATTGCGGATTCTTCTTTCAGTTTTATTTTCCTGGTGGCTCATCTTTGCTGTTAATTTCCTTCACGAAATCGACAGTAGAAATCTATTTTGAAAATTAAACGTAAAAAAAGATTGCTTCTGCTCATGACGTTTCTTTCATTTTGATGTAAGAAAAATATAATGATAATATATTAACAACTTAGCCCAAGGTAAAAGTCGTCATAATAGCAAATGAATTTGTTTTCTAAAATATATACATGTTTCCTACCAATATCACCCTTAAGCAACTGGAGGAGTCGCTGTCTTAGATTTCTTTTTAGACTCAGTAATCGAGAGAAGGCCAGTATATTAGAATAGCTGCTTGGTGGCCTAAGTTGTATCGTTCACGCATTGTACTTGGTAGACCCGGGGCATGTGGTCAGAGAAATCAGTTTCCCATGATGGAAATTCACTTTCGGGGAGATAGCTCAATGACTGACTCTGCATATTGTCCCAGCACCGGGTCTAATGGCCTTAATTCCATAGATCTGTCATACCATGTTATATTAATACCATGATGAGATCTTCATTACCTAGACCAGTAACATGAAGCGAATAAATCAATCTGTTTCAGAACTGCACCTCATTTGAACAAATAGATTTAGTTTTCTGCTGACTGCCGTTGTAAACTTCAGTTATTTGACTGTTGGCAGCTATAAACAGGTTGAGAGAGTGTATTACAGGCCCTTTGCCTATTTCTTTGCATAACCTGATTTATAGTGCCTTCCCTGGCCGTCTAATGCATCCATAGTTGGCGGAGATTGCAACAGCCACTTTCCATAACTGTCTTGAACCTCTGCAAGGAGCTGTCATGTCTCCTTCTCTCGTCTCGAATTCATCAACTGATCACCTTTTACGTGCATCTTGTCCCCCTCACTCATCTCTTGGTGATTCCACTCTTCGTTAATCTCATGCTTCCATTCTCAGGACTCCTGCGGCTTTTGTGATGCTATCAATGTAGATTTTGAGCCTTTTCCATAACCGAAGAAAAAAGAAGTCAGTGAATTTGTGTAATAATATTTTCTCACGGAAGTCTTTGCGACTATCCTTTAGTATATGATATGTTTGAATCATATCTATTAGTTTGATTAATGTTCTGGTTTTTGTAATTATCAGTTGAAAATGTCGTGGAGAAATCATATAAAAGGCTTGGCATAGTTCTGGTTGTAGAAATAACAAATGCGGATCACACATTGCCAGTGCCAGTCAGTAGAGCTTCCTCTATCTCTACGCTGAAGTTTCTGTTCAGGAGGTAAGGATGTTTTGTTTGACCTGCCTCCTGGAAGTGCTTTAATCAAAAGGTTACAGACTCGTCCGTAACCGAAGTCTGAACCAGAAAATAAAATTTTCTTCAATGTCTTCTTGTTTGCTCTCTAGTCTATTGTCAACCAGTGTGCTGCATTTTTCATCATCCGTTAGACTTGTAATTTTGTTTATACTTGAAACTAAAAGGGTAATCCAAATTGGATTTTTATTTATAACATCTTTGATTAAAGACGAAAAATTAATTTAGAGTGTTAGTAGAATTACACAGATCAAAATAGACAGCCTCCTTTGTAAAGTTTTATGGATTTTGAACTTGGCTGAATAACTGCAGAACCTGTTTCAGTCAATTTTGCCATGAATCGTCTTTGAGTTAAACTCTGTTCAATAGTACGAGATGTATTACTCCTAGTCTCGTTTGGAGATGTCATCACAGACAATGACTTCTTGATCTTCACCCTGCATTCATGTTGCCAGGTAATCCTCAGTTGCATAGTCTTGAACTTCATGAGTCCCCATGCCCCCTGGTGTAAAGATAGCACGTTTCAGGTAGACAAAAATAAATGTTAAAAGCAAATCATCTGTATTTTGTGTATAATTTACTCTAATGTTGGGAAAAGGATAAAAAAACCCAAAGTAATGCCTAATAAACAAAGGAATTTATTCCTCATTATTTATCCAGTGGTTCCCACCAAAAATAATCGATTGTTATTAGGCAACTCAAGTAGTCGCTGACTTGGATTTTTCAGCCACAGAAATCGAGAGATTTCCAGGACACTTCTGTATGCACTTCTCAGATTTAGGCAGGATAATTTTTTAGTCTAACTTAGTCCCGCTGACAGAAAAAAAAAATGTGTAGCCATCAACGAAGAATCGACGACAGAGTAAGACTTATCACGCAGTCATATTATTATACAAAACTATATAACTTAGCAAAACGAAATCCTATCGGCTTTCTTAAGAAATTAAGGCAAATAGGTATAACATTGATAAGCCATTACATCAAATTTAACTCAGACCTCTCAGATTTATCTGCCATCACTAGGCATAAGTCATGACTATCGGTGCGCATTCAGAATCGCATGGCTGTGAAGTCAGTGTATCCAATTGTAGGGCGATTTTGACAGACTGTTCAGGAGGCAATTCCGTTTGAGCTATTCATATGACACTTGGCTCGACACTAACCTTGTAGGTCCCTTAAGGCTGTAAATGGTAAATGTTGCAAGAAATTCACCAAGCAGTTTTACAAGTTAATCGATATCTTTTGGTTTTATTCATGAATTAGGTAAGAATGAGTATGCATATTTATGTAGAATATATGCATATGCCATAACTCGTTAAGAGCCGTGATGGCCTATATGATTTATCATTATTATATGGAATTATCCATATCATTTGAATTTGCTGTATAACAAACCTCCTGCAAGCTCGCTATGAACACACTGAAACTGAATCATAGTAACAGACAATATTTCTGGTGTTCAGTGAACTCAAGCTACCGAGAATTAAGACAAAGTAATTCAGAAAGAGTTGATGGCTTCGCAAACTTCATCCAAACCCGTGTGTGGGAGGAAGCTGGCGATGTATGGCTAAAGACGGATACCATTTATATTTTGCCTGTTAATTTAGAGCTAGTGTCAAATAACTTACTCTTTTATATTTTTGTAGCTCATTTCATTGTAAATGTATCCACAGTATCATGAGCCCACTATATACAGCGATTTATGTAAATAAAGAAAAACAGAGACCTGTGGTGTTACCATAACATTTTCATACAATAGGAACTAATGGGTGAAGGTAGCTGTATCGAAATTCCTGGAGGGAACTTACATTCATCTCCACATTTCCAGTTCCCTACACTTACTAGAATGGTTTTGTGAAATGAGAGGGTATAAATAAGCCCGCAGGCCGTAAAAGCGAAAGAATGAGAATTGAGTTTTATCCTGTAGAAGAAGAATAAAAGTTTCTTAGTGCTTTAATTTTTTACTTATTGTGTATTTTCTTAATGATGAAATTTTCGTGAGAAATATTTTGGCGTTAGAGAGAGGGAGAGAGAGGGGGAGTGGGTGCTGGTGATAAAATATGTTAAACGAAATAACTAATAAAAACCGTTAAAACAATGGAGAAAATGACCGACAAATATTTCTATTTTTTTATATAGAAATTAATAATAATAATAATAAATCTGCTCTTGTTATTTACACATCTCTACAGATAAACAGTTTACAAAAGACAGCTCTCAGATCACAAGCACACAGAAGATGACGCCAGGAGCTATCGAAAGCTGAGAGCAGTATTTTGTGAATTGTTTTTCTGTCATAATTTGTTTATAGTAAGAAGAAAATTGAGACACGAATTTCGCTGAATGGGTCGGTTTGTCCTGTTATTAACTGGAGGGCTATTATTCGTCGACTTTGCATCAACAACAACAACAATAATAATAATAATAATAATAATAATAATAATAATAATAATAATAATAATAATAATAATAATAATAATTTCCTTGAAAAGACAATTTAAATTACAGTAAATTTAATACAGTTCAGAGGACAAACTCCTATGGGCTTTTAACTCGAGATTGTATCCAGTTCTAGTTACACTGCCGAAGTCTGTTGCGACACCACTTAACATTCATCATACAACCATTATGTTTTAAATAATAAACTAGGGTCTCTTATTATAGAATATAAAATTTTGGCAAAAGGCTAAGCGCTGAGAGATGACAGTAAGAAGGTTTGAAAAGTGTAACAGGGGGAAAACCTCGCAGTCGCACTATGAAACAATTGTGAGGCGAGGGTGGACAGTAAGATGGAAGAAAGAGAATATGAACGGAGGTACAGTAAAAGGAGTGAAAGGGGTTACAGTTAGGGGCCATTAGAACTTGTTGAGATTAAAGAGACCTCCAAAGGAGCCACCGAATTTCTCTCGTGTAAGCCTCTTCCAGCCTCCCTTCCAGGTGACAATGGATGAATGACTCAGAAACTCGAAGCCTCGACCACAAGACGAGGCTCTTTCCGGCACCTTCCTGATTCTGACCCTGAATCCCGTCCGTTGTTTTTCACAACAGCGGTTTTTTTTTTTTTTTTTTTTTCCTTTGAACGGACCAGGCTTCGACACGAGAGCACCATGTCTGTGGTGGGGAATAAGAAGCTGATGAACAAAAGGAAAGGGTTGGAGAGAGAGAGAGAGAGAGCGGACAGAGTGAACGTGTGAAACAATATAGCATTATAAAGGACCCAGCCCCCGTAGGGGATCAGTGCACCTCACGCGGTGCACTGTAGGCATCACTTTAAGGGTTTTTGCAGCGTCTTTTCGGACCCTAGCTGGAATCTCTCTCATTCCTTTTACTGTACCTCCGCTCATATTCTCTTCCATCTGACTTTCCACCCTCTCTAAAAATTGTTTCATTGTGCAACTGCGAGGCTTTCCTCCTGTTACACCTTTCAGACCTCCTTACTGTCAGTTTCCGTTTCAGCGCTGAATGACCTCATAGGTCCCAGCGCTTGGCCTAGGTTCTAAATGATCATCAGAAATCTTATAAAAAAAGAAGCAGCGAACGTTCAGATCGCAAGCATTATAGAAGAACTGTTGATTTAATTTCACGTTTTTGGCTGCCCTCTTGTAAGTAAGCTTCAAACTGCAAATAGCTTTCTGTGCACTTCGTCGTCTAAGGACCTTAAATAGGCTGGTCATGTCCGGGTTTTGGGTTTTCGCTTTTCTAGGCTTTAGAGGTGCAAATTAGAATCACATGGGGAAGGAAGGTCCAGTTATTGTATTTAAAATAAAAGCAAGTTTGAACACTTTTAGCAAGTCATTGTAAATAGAACAGTGAAAGATTGGACAGCTGGAACGCTTCTACTATATATTCATGTAATTAACTTCAAATCAGCGACAGTTATTTTTCCTTTCCAGCTCGTTTATTATGGAATTTCAGTTATTACAGTGAAAAGGACTCGTATTACCATAAGTAAGAATACAGAATTAAACCCGAACGCCGAGCCGTGAAAATTATTTGAGGGTAAACAATTCTCTTGCATTGTAAATACCATTGCGAGATTTTTACATGAAATTGCTCTTGCGTCCACTTGAGAGAGAATGTGACTGAATGTCAGGTATAATAATCCGTTGCTTATATCTTTGTC
>NC_089766.1:44662184-44677184 GCF_040412425.1 Macrobrachium rosenbergii
TTAAGGTTAGTCATAATCGTGCATTTGGCAACGATTAACGCCAGGCCACCACCGGGATTTGGTTAGAGTTTCATGGGCCGCGGCTCATACAGCATTATACCGAGACCATCGAAAGATATATATATTTTCGGTGACCTTAATTATACGCTGTAGCACTGTACAGAAAACTCGTTTCTTCGGCGCATTTTTAATTTTTTTTTATAATTTTATACGATATTATTATTATTATTATTATTATTATTATTATTATTATTATTATTATTATTATTATTATTATTATTATTCAGTAGATGAAACCCATTCATATGGAACAAGCCCACAGGGGACATTGACTTGAAATTCAAGCTTCCAAAGAATATTAAGGTGTTCATTAGGAAGAAGTGGGAGGAAGTTAAAGGAAATAAAGACAGAAGAGATGCCACCTATTAAAAAAGAAAATAAAGACAAATTAATGAATTAATAAAACAGATAAAAATGTATCAGAATACAAGAGGAATAGTTTCAGGGCAGTAATGCATTGCACCTTCGCTTGAACTTGTGAAGTTCCATTTGCACGACATACGAACTCCATTAGCGCAAATTAATCCCGAGTATGGGAACTCCATAGCTTTCTTTCTTCACACTCCCCGTCCTCGCAGTTTCTTTCGTTCTCAGTTTTCAAAAGCGAACCACCGCAATAATAAAAGCAGATTTCTTACAAAAGCGGAATTCAATCTTTAGCGGGGAAGCGAAGTCAGCAAACGCTTTTATTTATAACCATTCATCCAAAAAGTCCCGGATGGTTGGGTGATTTAGATCAAGCAGGCTTTGCGCCAGCAAGGACCCTTTCCTTAAGTTTGGGAAGGTGTTGAAGGGATTAAGAGGCCTGGTGTGGTCGTATGGACTCGGACAAACCAACAAATAAGATGAGAATCTTGGAGGAAGTTTCATAGCAAAACATTTGATATTTGGTGCGTAGATTGTTTTGTAGGACCTTGCTCTGAATGCATAAGTTCGTATACAAATTAAGCCTTTCCATAACTTTTTAATCGATATAGAAGTTATATAGATTAGATTACAGACGAACAGAACAAGTCATACGACATCAGACGTTTGGACGAGGAAATTCCACAACAAGTTTCACCTCGTGTCACAGAATAGAATGAACCACCAATTCACTATTTATGTAAGTAGAATTTCTATTTAATCGGTCACACTGAAGTTGCTGCAAAAGGAAATATACACTAAGGATATTTATATAAACATTAAATTGTTTGATTAATTTATGAAATTTAGGCCATCAAGCCAAGCACTGGGCCACTTTCCGCCAGTCTGCGCTTAACAATCAAGAGATTAATATAGACAGGAAATAATGGATGTATAAGGTCCCGAAGTCCAAAATAAGCCATATCCATTGGTTCAGTAAGTCCAGAGGAAGTTAGATCACTATGCTTGCTAAGTCCTGAACACCTGATAGATAATCGGACATACTCTTACTGAATTGAATTTTCCTATGCAAGACTTGCACAACAAAAGTGATATGAACTCTAAATCTCATTGGAGAATTGCCCACGATTTCTCGAGGGAGTTTTTGCACGAGTGAGGACGATTGCAGTAACCAGAGAAGATCTGTTGCGACATTCAGTACTTGTGCAAACCGTTTCATTAATCCCTGACTCAGTAATTAGACTCTTCAGGCAATGATTTCTCGGCATGATTCTAATAGATTAAAGAGGATGCTCTCTCTTGCTTTACGCTGCACTTATTATTATTGAAGTTGTTTCCATTTCCCGACATCTAGAAAAACGCTGTAAGGATTTATTCATGGTGATTCCACAATGAGCTGTAGGTCCCGTTGCTAGGTAACCAATTGGTTCTTAGCCACGTAAAAATAAATCTAATCTTTCGGGCCAGCCCTAGGAGAGCTGTTAATCAGCTCAGTGGTCTGGTTAAACTAAGATATAACTCATTCATGGTGATAAAATTAAATTTCAGAAGAACCACCGTTCTCTTGCTGGATTATTTATTGAGAATATTTTAATATTAAGAAGATGAAGATGACAACAGTAATAAGAAAGCAAAAAGCTATTGCTAGCTTCTGGTACAATGACTGCAGTTGGTGTGTGTGTGGCTGACGCATTCTAAGTCCCGTGACCTCACAGCAGCAAATCCTTGTCGCCAGAAACACAGCAGTTTCTGTGTCTCTCAAATTCCCTTCAGTTTTCAGTTAAGAAAATTCCCACCTGACTGTTGTCATGGTTTTTCTCTATAGTTTTTTTTTTTTTTTTTTTTTTTTAACGTTTCCTCTTCATGATATAATCATCGTTCAAGTCCCTGAGAATGATTTTTATCTAGTATCGATATAGAGTGAGTCCCCAGTCACAGTCGTTGTCTAAAGAAAAAGAAAATTGAAGCTATTATATAGAATTTATCTACGCTCTTTTTTTTGTCTCTTATCAGTTGTTCATTTCTGTAAGATAAATTTCTGGAATAATCTGATAAACTTTACATAGCACTAAATTAAGGTTGAGAAAAAGGTTTAAAAAGTTCCCAGAAATTTGCTTTGATCATTTCTCCTCGAGTATATCTTCCTCTCCATTTAATAATTAAAGGGCATATTGTTTACTACCTTTTTTAATGTCGTCCACACATTCAAAAGTATAAGTCGAATTTATCATCAGTTGCGTTTTCTTCTTTTAACAAATTCCTACCGAATGAAGTTCGTTAGGAAGGCGGCGATACTGTCGAAGTTGAAATCCCAATTAGGGTTTGAGGAATCCGGCAGCGCTTGAAATCTATTTCCATCTTTAGGTTTGAATTTACCTTTGGCAGCCAATTTCAACTTTGGGTTCAAACATAAATATCAACTTGGAATATCGCCGCCTCTCGCTGCTAACAATTCACGACCCCAAGAAGAGTTGAGTTCAATAATAATAATAATAATAATACCTACCACTTAGACGCTCAAGGAGGTTAGCTGGTTTATCTACGGAGAACGACGGTATTGCCTGAAGGACGAAATTACCCATTTTCAAATTACGACCGGGTTTCTTCAGTAAACAAAAAGTTTTAATTATTATTAATATTTGTTTTTAACTTTCCACTTCCATGACCGCTTTCATATTTTAGTCAGGTTGAGAAGGAGAATCGAGCAGGTTCCCGTAAGGTCTCGTTTCATGTATATTTCTAAACTATATTTATATTTATACTACTGTGGATTTCTTCACAAATAATAATAATAATAATAATAAAGAAATTACTAGATAACTAAGTGAATAAGTGGATGAATAAAAAAATAAATAAATATAGTTATAACTTCAAAAGATGAATGAAATTTGGACGGTCAGAAAAAATTTTTTTAGGTCAATCATATAAACTTTAAGTAAAGGTAGTGATTCTTTAAGCAAAAGGTAAGTAAAAGCCTCATGATGATTAATAGGGCAAATTTTGTTGATCTTGACATAAGGCCAGACCAAAATCGCCTTGACCTCGAAGATTAGTCAGATAGATTTATTGATGAATAGCATGACATGGAAAAGACTCTCTCTCTCTCTCTCTCTCTCTCTCTCTCTCTCTCTCTCTCTCTCTCTCTCTCTCTCTCTCTCTCTCTAATCCGAGAAAACTAATCATGTCTGCCATGCAGTCAGAATCTTCAAATAAGTTATTTCGTTACAACTATAAGAAGCATTAAGGACCGGGGAAGAAGAGAGAGAGAGAGAGAGAGAGAGAGAGAGAGAGAGAGAGAGAGAGAGACTACCTCAATGCATAAACTTGAGGATGAAAAGTACTTTTGTGTGACAGAAGGAATTTAAAAATCATTAGAAAAGTCAGATATTTCATTTTCAAAATCATCCTCAAAAATTAAAACGCCATAAATTGAACAAAAAATATGTCCGTCAATCACTCTAATATACAAAATCTTGCCCAAATCAATTGTAGCCTAAATAAAGGCTCATTGCAAAACAAAAAGAAGACATGATGTGATTCGTTCAGTGCCTCCGATTTTAAAGAGAATTGAATGTTGCTTTTGTGCAATTTCAATTTTATATTTTTAATCACTCGCTTCCCTGATGGCTGCTGTTATCCATCCCACAGTTTTAGAGATATGATATTTGTTGGGAAATGATATTTGTTGGTGTCATTTTCCCAAACGGAACGTATGAAGGGAGGCTAGTGGGCAATTTCTCTCTCTCTCTCATCTCTCTCTCTCTCTCTCTCTCTCTCTCTCTCTCTCTCTCACTTCCTTACAGGAGGGGATAGGGGGGTGTTGAGTGGAAGGCGTGAAATCACATTATATGAAGCGCTTGACTTAATTTTAGGTGTCTCATCTGAAAAACAAGATATTCGCCTCTCTGAGCAACTAACCCATTTGCCCTGAAGTGGTGATTCCTGAGAAAAGACGGTTCATCATAACTGTCACATTCATTTCTTAACAGTTGAACTGCGGATGAATCTACCGGACAGAAAACTTCCACAACATGAGATGCTTCTTTCATCTACACAGGTTGCTCATCAGCAGCACGTCAACCTTCATCTCTTATGTTCAGGCTCTATCTTTATCTTCGTACTTTCTACATGAACAGTTCATCTTAAAGCACATTGATCCATCCTTTCACCTACACTAACACTTTTATCACACTTTTAACACTCCAAAGTGACAAAACATTTCTAACCCTTTCAGTTCTTCACACTTACTAAGCAAACAAAACATCTAAAGCTTCCACCCTTTTTCTTTCATTTGCCCTCAACTTGACACTTGACTTCCATGAAGAGGTGGTTCAGCAGACATTTATACGTCCCAGCCACAGCTTCCTTAGACACTCCAAGCATCCTCCCAGTTTTAGCACAGATCCTATTAGAGTCCTTGCTTCAACTATTCTGCAACTTATCTCTTCTCTCAACCTGCCTGCATACGGAATATTTATCCCCAGATGCATACTGCTCTGCTGCCTCAAGTCTCATTGCTGCCAGTTCCTGATTCCCATCTATTTTCATATTCTTACTTTCGACATTCCATTATATTAATATTCTGAGAATGAATGATTGAACGAATAAATAAATTACTATATATGCACACACACACACACACACACACACACACACACACACACATATATATATATATATATATATATATATATATATATATATATATATATATATATATATATATATATATATATATATATATATATATATATATATATATATATATATATATATATATATATATATATATATATATATATATATATATATATATATATATTTATATATATATATATATATATATATATATATATATATATATATATATACATATATATATACATACATATACAGTAAATACATATATATATATATATATATATATATATATATATATATATATATATATATATATATATATATTATGTGTGTGTGTGTGTCATTGCCAACTAGGTATCAACCAGATAGACTTTAGTATGAATTTTAATGATCGATGTTGCAACGATTTACAGTTCTCTTTGGCGTAAGTGAAATTAAAACCAATGGGTTTATTTGCTGCGTGATATTTGAAAGTATAGATATGTAATGTATAAAATTAGGGACAAGTATATGTATATATATATATACATACTGTATATACACTGCAAGACTAACTTTAATTATGCAGATTATAAAATCATGTCATCAGCGCAAGAGGCGGGGAAACTAACTACGTTAGAGTGTATCCTAATAAAACTACCATCCCCTCGTTAAACAGGCAGACGGCTCCACGCAGCTGTTCATAGCATAGCTGGTCGTTTGTTTATATTTTGGTCTGCACCTCAACTTTTACTTACCCTCTTTCTTTTTTTTTTTTTTTTTCTTTTCAACTCAGTTTAGGTAGGTAGGTAGGCTATGTCCTTCCTTGTAGTGATTTTAAGTTTTTAACGTTTTTTACGCTCTTTTTTTAATAGGATTTTAAGTGATTTTGTAAATTGCAGCCTTATTAATGCAATGAGATATTACGAAACGCCGTCAGCAAAATAAAGTGTTGTGATATACGTGCTGCCTTTTCCTGGATGCCCTTTTGATAGCTACTATGAGCCTTATAGCTATACGGACTTGTGCATAAGGGAGGCCCCTATTCCATCGTGACTGGCACCTGTCACCAAAGTGAAAGGACGCTCAAAATCAGGAAACTTCAACACTGGGGGATTAACTAAAGCGTCCTTAATATCCTGAAAGGCTGAAGGCTGTCCGTCACCCCATACAAACTGCACATCGTCCCTCAGGACATCTGTCAAAGAGACGCTAAAGTAGAAAAACCCTTCACAAACCTATGAAAAAATCCAGCCATGCCCAAGAAAGACCGAATCTGTTTCTTATTCTTGGGAGCAGGAAAATCTGCAATTGCCCTAACTTTATCCTCATTCATTCTAACACTCTTTAGAAATGGCATGACCTAATGTTAGGAACAATCGTTTGTCGATTGTTCCCTTGGTGGCTTGTTGCCTCCTTTTGTTTTTTTTTGTTTTTCTTGCTGGCGAGCTGTCGTCTGGTAAATGGCGTCAGACTTCGTCAGTCAGGTTCTGGAGGGCGAAACAACTGGTGGTCCAGGGCAGCAGTGAGTCTAGTTGAGTTAGCAGCATCAGGTATCCGTACCTGTGGATCAGTCATGGCAGCAGAGCAGCAGTGGAGAGTGTTTGAGGACGAGATGGTTGCCGTGTCGGCTCTGTCATGGTCGTCGTTATCGAAGGAGGACGTCAGTACTGCCATAGGGACGAGGCGGTTGTCGTATCTGCTCTGTCTTGATCGTCCGGCATTGGACTGTGGTCCTCATTGTTTGAGGAAGTGTTCCTGTTGCTTTGTGCATCAGTGTTATGCTGCTCTGCTGTTAAATTAATTGTATTATACTACCTGTTTTTTTTTACTGTTGATTGCTTATTATTATTATGCTGGTTATTTCGAGTTTGTTATTGTTATTATGCTCCCCACTGTCATTTATTATACTTTTCATGTATTGCTGTTACTACTGTATGCTGCTTTAGTGCTATTTTGAGCCGTCTATTTTTGCTCCTTAATTGTGTGATATGACTAATAACTTACAGTATTTAAAAGTTTTGATTAATTTGCCTGTTTTAAGTGTACTTTATGTTAGTGATTATTTCGTGTGTTTTCGCCACCCAGAACCTTGACTCACTGTAAATATGTAAATAACTAATTTGTAATAAAGTAATATTAAGGTAACCTTTTTTGTATTTGTTCTGCTCCTCCCTCCATTGTTTGTCACCTCTCGTCAGTCATTACAGCCCAATTGCTTGTTTCGTTTAGAACCTGTCGATCTCGAGAGGCGAGATCATAATACCTAAGTATACTATCTGCTTCAGAAAATTACACTTAGCTCATTTTATCTTCAAACCCACTAACCTGGGCCTCCTAAGAACCTCTAAATGTTCCTCTACAGAATCTGATAGATTATTGATCCTCTTCCAAATGTGTTCCATGAAAGTCTTATTTATTGAACGAGGCTTCATGACTCCTGGAACATGTTCCTGTTATTGCTCTTCTTCATCACTCCAGACTGAGACACTTCAGTCTTCAGTCAGGAAACATTAAGCAATCTGATCTGCTTCCAGTTTCATAAACAGGTTGGTGATACAGATTTGATCAGCAGTAAAAGAAGTCTGGTATTGATATTTAGGGTCTATTAAAGCGCAACCTGTCTAGGCAACGTTTTCAGTGGCACGTCATCATCACGACCTCTTTCGATGACGTCGCAAAAGCCTCATATTTTCGGTGTTTTGTTGTTTCCTGATGATGTTTTGTGACGTCCGAACAGAAGGCCTTGATTAGTGATTTAGTAGCCTCGACATCATCTCGTATGAAACCCGGTAGGGGGTTAGTGCCGTCAATTCACCTAACGTGGTGCATTGTGGGCATTACTAAAGGGCGTTTGCAGCGTCCCTCCGGCCCCTAGCTGCACCAGATCCTTAGCCTTTTACTTTACCACCACTTCCCCTTCCTGTCTTCAATCTTGCTGTCCAACCTCTCTAACTGTGCTTGGTGCAACTGAGGGATTTCTCCCAGTCTCACCTTTAGATCCTTGTACTTCATTTCCTCTATTTTCTTGATCTTCATTGTCTCAAGCGCTGAACGGCTGAAAACGACAAAATTTCTTAAATTAATCAAACAATTTTTCTTATGTCTAGACAATTAACGTCGTGGAAAAGATTGAATGTGTAGAAGGTTACATTATAACTATCAACTCCAGTCACCTCCCCTTGGACTACTCAGTTTCCACGTGCAGATATAAATGGTAACTTTCCTCTTCTTCTTCATTTGCACACGGCAAAGTCAACTGCAAACGCCTTTGCTTGTAGAAATTCATGATGAGGGAATTAGCGAGCGGTGCAGAATTCAGTCTCCAGCTTATTAACAAATATTGTTTTCACTATGATGTAATTAGAAGGAATTCCTTCTTTTAAGTGTCACGTGACCGCCTGATAATAATATAAATGAAAGAGAGGATGAGATTTTTTCTGTGCATAAATTTCCTCTTTCATTAAAGGTAAATCTCTCTTAATGAGAGCCAGGTAATGATACGTTTTCTAATTAAATATCTTTTAATTATGTTATAAAGATTTCAGTTACTCATGATTTAAACTTCCCTGTATAATTAACGTAGAAATCGTCTGGATTTAGAAAGCTTTTCGAATAAATATAAATATATATATATATATATATATATTTTATATATATATATATATATATATATATATATATATATATATATATATATATATATATATTATATATAATATATATATATATATATATATATATATATATATATATATAATTAAATTCAACTAACCACTCTGCCTCCCTCCCACCTCCTCCCCCTCCCCCTCTCTCTCTCTCTCTCTCCTTCAAACGTCGTCCTTGTAATGTGACTGAACGGATGCCGTACGAAGCAGCATTTTGTAATTCATTCTGTAGTCCAGTGTCCTGCAAGGAAGAGTCCCGCGGGTAATATGGAGGAGGAAACGTCAGCAGCAGAAAGAAAGAAAGATGATGATGAAGAGAAAAGAACAATTCCGAAGAGACATTCTGAACTGCACAGGAGAGTCACAAAGATCATCATTTCGTCTCTGAAAGAAGACAGTTTTTAGTCTCCATGTCGATCCTCTGTATTCTCTTTCCTCTCACTTATTCCCTTCCCACTGGACTTTGGTCATTCGTATTCAGTTGTTTTGTATAATTTATTTATTTCTTTATTGTTTGTTAGGGATCTTAAATGGTGAGAATAATTTCTTTAAAACTCTTCCAGAAAATGTATGAGATATCCATCTGATTTTGAAAGATATCCGTCTGATTTTGAGAATCTATTGGTTCTATATGAGAAAGACTTTGCTTGAAACGAAGATCATGAATTTTGAGCTACAACTACCAATTTAAAGACTGAAAATGGTGAGGTAAAAGATAGGTTTGTTTTTTATTGTGGTTTCAGGAACAAATGTAATTATTATTATTATTATTATTATTATTATTATTATTATTATTATTATTATTATTATTATTATTATTATTATTATTATTTTATGTTTTTACTGGACAATCTGGTTTTGAGATAGTTTCTGTGAGACAGGTGGCAACATTTGCAGAGAATTTAGCCCTGTGATTCTGACCTTGTGGGTCCAGTGAAACATAAAACAAGAGAAAAGGGGGAATTTCATGTGAGCGTGAGGCTCTTACTTCTGAAAGGAAATATTACGTAAACACACGTGGGTAAACTTAAAGGAGTATATTTACATAAAGAACATTAGTACGGGAAAGAGAAATACAATTAAATTATTAATCATTAAGGGGATTCCTACAGGATGAGTGAAACTGGGGATTCCAGGCACAGTCCGAGAAGATTCCACGATATAGGGACCCTCTGAAATGAGAGTTACACAGATTATACGCTAGTGATGGAAATGGACAAGGGGATAATGAATTCGAAGCTGCACTGAGGGTGCCAAGGGGCGGGGGCCCGTCCTCGACGAGTTAATAATGGATTAGCACTGAGAGCAAACGCTCGAATAGCACGGGTGGAATTGAACAAAAGATTCTGTGATTACTGGTACTCAAATTAAGTAAATTCTCCGAGGACAAAGCGTGACTGAATGGACATCTTTACAGAGCACTTTACTGTAAGAAAGAAGTGGTTCCAGCAAAGAAGGCGGCACGTGGTAGACTCCTCATTCACAAGGGCGAAGGTGTAGATCTTCCACGTGGTAGGATGTAGGGGCGCTGACGGCACAGGCAATGTGGGTGACTTTACAAAGCGCCAGGTAATGGAGTGGGTAGCCCCCTCGCGTTCGGATCAGGCCAGCAGCAAAGCGAACACGTGGTTGGTGGTCGAAGTGCACGAAGGTAAAAGTATACTTTGAGGGGCCCCATGGTTAAATGGAGAAGGGATGAACTAGGGGCGGTGTCCAACCAGGGGCATGGTCCTCCTCGTGGGGTTGGTGGTGAGTGTGGTCGTCGTGTCTCTACTCCATGTCGTACAGCAAGAGTCTGAGAGAGGTCCCCTGTTCGTCTGTCCTTTTATGCTATCTCCTGGGGCAGGGGGGGCAAGTTCTCCGACAGGGAGTTGAGTCATTTTCAGCTGTTGTCCGCGACTGGGGAGGGGGGGGGTTGTTGCCTGGAAGGAGTCGGCCAGACAGATCCACTTTTGCCTCGAATAAGGAATTATCTACTTAAAGGGAGTGGCCTACAATCGATTTAATCCCTTGTATTCTGACCGTGCTAACCAATTGTCCAGCTCGGGCTGATAGATAGTTAGGCATGCATGTCGATAGACAGATATGTCTATCGATAGATCGGCAGACAGGAAACGAAAAGGGAGCAATTTGCTAGCGAATTCTTGCTAATAATAATAATAATAATAATAATAATTATTATTATTATTATTATTATTATTATTATTTTTATTATTATTGTTATTATTATTATTATTATTATTATTATTATTATTATTATTATTATTATTATTATTATTATTATTCGAATAGTTCCCACCCTCATCACTATTACACTTAATGGCGTGAAATTACACTTCAAGACGATATATACACTAAACTATCTATTGCTCCTCAAGTTCAGCTGTTTACATGATCCTGTCTTTACCATGCTGTTGCATCTGAGTCAGTTTCATTTTTCATAACAAAACTCTTCATTTCTTCATCTCAGAACATAAGCGATTTTATTCCCTCCTGCTGGTGTCCCTGTACACCCACAAACGCTCCCTGGTGTTCTTGTGAAATATTAGAGTGTCCTTCTCTGCTCTTTCCTCCTCCACGCCTTCAGCCCTGAGCAAGGGCTGAGGCACATTGAGGATGTGGGTGGAAAATGGGTCCCTGGCTCATCTTTCGTCCACATCAGCCCATATACTCTTCTCAGGTCCTTCTTGTCAGTTCATCAGACTCCTTACATTTACAGCCTGATTTTCACGTCTTCATTTCTAACCTAAACTCACATTCACACACACCGCACACACATATATATATATGTGTGTGTGCGCGTGTGTGTAAATATACGCATGTATTTGACTGTGTAACTATACTGCATGCACATTAAATACATATGTATTCATGTAATTATGCACACCAACAATCTATATAATGTACAAATATTTCTTTTAAATACATGTGTAAACAGAATTTCGTATTGAAATCGATTTTCATAATTTGAGAGAGAGAGAGAGAGAGAGAGAGAGAGAGAGAGAGAGAGAGAGAATAAATATTGAAGTAATATGACTATTAGTATTTTTTTCTGTCTTTGTCTCACAAAGCTGATTTTTTAAAAACTGTTAAAAACGAAAATATGAAACAGACGAAATGTGTCGATCTGTGCTCGATATGATTCTCTCTCTCTCTCTCTCTCTCTCTCTCTCTCTCTCTCTCTCTCTCTCTCATATCACAAGTCCATTAGGAACCACCAAACGCGTGAAATGAGGTCATGTGATCCTTAGTTAACATTTCGGCCTGACAAGAGAGCAAAATGAGCGGTTCTTATTATAGTTTTTCCTTCCCACTTCTGTGACGGCAGTGTGGCCTCAGTTGCCCTCAAGGAAAACCCACGAAGAGCATTTTATGATCTGAATCCATTTCCGATATTACACGCTCCCCCAGAGGTGCAGGCACATGCAAGAGTTTGTCTATTTTATCATTTCCTCCATTTTTTTTTACACTTTCTTTACGGCTCGAAATAATCCAGAATCGATGGTGGCAACAAGGTAGGCTACGATAACTCTTCCTTCTCTGCGAAAGCCACCACAAACCCTCTCTTGTACTGAAGGGCACCATCAGTAGGTCTGAGGTTATTTCAATCCCGCCCTTCATGTTTTAGATTCTTTAAATGTCCAGCTTCAGTTTCACAGATTAAATCTTGTAGGGACGAGGTCCTTTGCCTTAGAAATATCAGGCTCAGTCTACAATAACCGTAGCAAACATTGACCATCCATCGCCAGCTGCCAACTGCAGTCCATATGTAACTCTCAGGTGATAAGCAGAAACCTTCTTCCATTTTCCCTGAGGAAGGACAAAAGAGGAACTTGCTGCAGGAAGAGTCTCTCATTTAACGGCGATTGGAGGAGAATCGAACAGAACTTCACTAAATTTCTTGAAACTAAATCAAAGTCACTTACTTGCGATGCCCTTCTTCCCCCATACGGAAAATAGAATCCTTTAAGATTCTTCTTCTTCTTCTTCTTCTTCTTCTTCTTCTTCTTCTTCTTCTTCTTTCATGGACAGACTTTATGGAAGGGAACCTTACAGACCTTACAGCTCGTTCGGGTTGCCCCAGGAGGTCCCTCAGTGTGAGGCTCCTCTGATGTCTACCAGAGAATTGCTAATGCATCTTCCGGTATATTTTGCATCTTCCAATCTTGGATGGACTGGATGCAGCTTAGATATTTGTCGAGCTTATTCTTAAACACATCTACGCTCACTACTGTTAAGTTCCTCAGATGAGCTGGTAACGCATTGAACAGACGCTGCATTATAGTTGTTGGTGCGTAGTGGATTAATGTCCTGTGTGCTTTCCAACCTGAGTCATACTTGTATGAATTTGAATCCATCCACGGATGAAAGTGGCTTCTTCATTTGCTTTTCATCAAGATTCAAAGGCTTGTAATGATATGCGTATCAAGAAGTGTGAGGAAATCGAGAAGTTAACATTAAACCTTTTCTAACATAAATGGCTCAAGGGAAAATAGTATACAGCGATCAATGCTACATTCGTACTATAATTACTGAATCGTATATTATGTATGTAAACATATGCATGTAAATTGTGAGCTTAGGAATACTTACCTGAATAAAGAGAGAAGTGGAAGGTAACTGCTAATGTTTATCATGTAGCGCACGCAGTGAGTTTTAAACAAATTTCTCCGCACCATTATTGCAATTTATATTCTCTTATTCAGCTGTCGTGACTTTCATAAAGGAATGGGACAAGCTCATTTCCATACTTACGTAAGGGAATTATTCACCGGGAAAAGCAAAGCCACATAAAATTAAGCAGGTATCAATTTTGCATGAATAGTTAACCAAACATTATATTAATTTCAAGGCTTTAATCAAGGCAGGAACGTGTTGTATTTAAGTTGAAAGTATTTTATATCTAGAGAAATGAAATATTGTCCAAGACTGAGGGTGGCCTTTGTTGGATAACAAGTAAGCACTCACTTCCCATTATGCAGAGCTGTTCTTGGAAAGCTCAGATATAGCCTGTTAATTTATTCAGTGTTTAAGAACGGCTTCTGCAACATTTCAAATACTTTGTCAAACAATTTCTGTATATGCTAATTAGAAGTCAAAGTAGAGTCGCTTCCTGAATCAGGTACAGTGTACTCATATACAGACATGACATAATTTTTTGAGTTGTGGCGTTTTAGCGGTGATTTTCTGCTCATAGATAGTTTCTACATATTTTTTTCCCACAAGATTCTATTACGTTCAAGAAAGAACTTATTCATATCAAAATACTTGGATTTGAGGGATAGGTTACTACAACAAAGCAACATGACACCAGAAGGGCAGAGCTCTCTGGCTTATCAGCAAGCCTCCAGGGAAGAATTTCCAGGCCTTGCACCTTTTCCTTCATTTCAGCAGATGTTAGTAACCCTTTTACAGCTGGTGCACTGAGAGGATCAATGTATTCATTAATCTTTCTCTTTTTATTTACTTCCCTGTTGGACGTTTTATTCCCCCTAAAGCTCTTTTTCACCTCCTCCCCTCTGTATTTATTACATGCCTTTTCTTCACTCTCGTTTTCTTCTTGACTTCTTTATATATCCTTCTTTGACCCTGCAAATGATATTCTCATCTCATGCCATTAACCTCTTCTTCGAATAACATTTTTTCCTCAGAAAATGTTTCATTTCCTCATCTCCCCATGTCCTGTTTTTATTCTCTCGTCCTTCCCTTCTGTGCCCATAAACACTCCCTGCTGTCCGTGTGACCTCATCCAGGAATGTTCCAAAGTCCCTACTGTCTACTTCTTTCATCAGCATATCTGAACTGAGCTCATTTTTCATCCATTTTCTGTGTACATACTCTTGCCATTTCCTTTTCATCCCGTTCACTTGTCTTCATAACTGATACAGCCATATTTTTATCCTTTCCTTTCCAAATTATATCTATCCCAAATTTGGCTACAACCAAATAATGATCAGTTATACCTCAGGCCACTCTCCCCACCATTACAACCATCAACTTTTTCTTCCATCAACGATAGCAAACTCTCTTCATTAACCAATCATATAAACATTCTTCTTTGAAAGCCGAATATTTCCAACAGTGTAGCCTCTCATTAAACACCTTTTCAGAAGACTTACTCCATTCTCATGCACTCCAGGACTCCTTTTACATTTCAACAATAGAATCTGATTCTGTAGCACAACCATCCAGAGAGATTCTTCCTCACTCCCTTTGGTTCCTTCCTCACCCATTTACCCTCACTGCTACAGCTTTTACTTCTGAATCATTAGGTCTTGTCACTTTA
>NC_089766.1:44679684-44684684 GCF_040412425.1 Macrobrachium rosenbergii
AGAGTATAATCAACTGTCACCTCTTGACACATTCTGTTTTACTGTTGAACGGAACTTTTAAAGGCTGTTTCTGATAAGTCTCAATGGATTTATGATTTTTTTTTTCTGAACAATAACTCAAAAAGGTGCGAAGGACAAAGAAAAATCAAACAGTAAGGAGGAACATGACATGACATAAAGCTTCTTACCATGATGCACCTAAGTAAGATGCAGAAAGGAAAAGCAAATCCAGAAAATGTTGGAAATTACCAAATTTACTCTCTCATTGGAGTACCTGACTGCCCACAGAATCCCTTGGTTGTTGATGGCTGGGAACAGCAGCTATTTTACATTGATTTGACATGTTGTCTGCAGGCCACTGATTGGCAAAGTGAACTTTCTATATACTGTTTTGCTACTTTGTATGCAGACAGATTTTTTATTGTGTTCCTGTGTAGGTGACTTGATCCTTTTTCCCACTGATAGTTTTGTCCTTGGTTGTAAATAAACTTGTTGGTTGTCTGTCCCAGTCTTGGGAACTGATCCGATTTCATTGACTTGATTGTTACTTTGTACGTAGGACACTTAACGGCTGAGTGTCCCATTTGATCCATTTCCATTGACTGTTTTGTCCCTTTGTATGAACCTTGTTGTTAAGTGTGCCAGTCCTTTGCCTGTTTTGTAAACTTGTTTGCAGGCCACTTGTTGGATAAGTTTCCTAATCTAGGACAGTGGTTGGTCTAGTGTCCCAGTCTGGAGTTCTTTAGCTATATCCCACTGACTGTTTTGTCACCTTGTCTGTAAGACCTTGTTTAAATGTCCACATCTGGGGGACTTGATCAATTCTCTGTTTACTTTTTGTCACCTTGTCTTTAGGACACTTGTGGTTTAGTCAGAGGGAATTGAGCCCTATTCCCTTGACTGATTAGTCATGCTGTTTGCAAGACGGATGTTGTTTGTATCCTAGTCTGGATTAATTAAACCATATTCCATTTTTGTAAAAATCTTGTTGGAAAAGTGTTCCAGCAATAGGGATTTGAGTCATTTTCCATCGATAGTTTGGCCACTTTGCTTGTAGGCCACATACTGGATAAGCTTCCTATGCAGGGAACTTGATATATTTTCTGTTGGCATTTTTGAAAACCCTGTCTGTAGGACACTTGTTTAGATATCCTGGGGAAGGGGGTGCGACTCAGTCAATTTTCTATTGACTAGTCTCATTTTTTCAGTAGGCCACTTATTGGTTAGATATCACAGTCGAGGGACTTTTTCCGTTTTCGTTCACGAATGTTAAGGAACGCGAGAGGAAGGAATGGTGAAAAATAAATGCTGGATACACAAGGAAATTGCCAAATTACCCTGAAATGTTTTACCTTATCATTTGCAAGGAAAATATTTAACAGGAAGTGTCCTGATTTTCCGTAGTAGATTGTATAAGCCTTTACCAAACTTCTAAAAATTATTCTTGAAAACACCTCTCAGAAAAGGCCTGTTTAATTCATAATTTTAAGAATAAAATAGGCTCATTATCTATTCGCAATACATGTCAGCACTGAGAGGGGAAATGACGAAAACAAAAGAGGAGAGAGGGAGAAAGGTGGATATTTCTATTATATTAACAGAAATTCATCCCGGTGCAAAACCCACCGATACCCCAACGCTTTTGCAACATCAGCGGCCAAGAGAATTTAATCCCTTCCATCAGAGAATCCTATTACTTTAGCGCTGCATGGAATAGCATTCATTAATGAATGAACAATTTCAATTTATCTCTTTCTGTTGTTACACCAGGTGGGTTGCTATGAAATCAAGGATGCTTGATTAGCTCTGACCTCACCTCTCGCCTTTTCAGTTCATCACACCCAGGGGTTTCAGTTGCGCTCATTTAGTTAGCTGCGTCTGTTGGTGATATTAGAGAGATATGCTTTTGAATACTGGAGAGTTATCACCGGTTTATTATTGAAATTAAACTCTAGTATTTTTGGGACCTTTTCGTCATTATTGTAGACCAGCTTACTCATTGGAATTGATGGTTGCAGGTCATTTTAATGGCAAAATTCATTACGGTAGCTACCTTGAATCTTTTCATCTAGCAACAGGAACCGGACCCTATAAATAGAAATTTTACTAAACTGCGTCATGACATGGTAATCGAGAAATAAGACTGAACGGAGAAGTCAATTTCTTTGTTACTGATTTTGTAGATTTTATTTTGCTGTCTGTTAGTTCCTATGCTGTTCGGCAGGAGTTTCAAGGATTTTTAAATTATAAGGTTAATTCATAAATTATAAAGCAGTCTTCCATGACTGTAAAATATAGACAACAATATGTTTATAATGTTTCATTTAAAATATACCGCATAGGACCTTGAGAGATGTATATATATATATATATATATATATATATATATATATATATATATATATATATATATATATATATATATATATATATATATATATACATAAAGCACTGATAAAACACTGAATAAAAGGATATATTAGTACTTTCAAGCAGGGTTGTGTACAACGAAATAAAAAATTCTGGGCCATCTGGTATGCAGAGTCACATGACCGTTTTGGGAAAAAGTGATTTACAAAACTGCTTCCGTCAATATATAATGCGATGTTATCAGGTGAACAGCCATTGAGACCTCCTCTAATGGCGTCGTAAATATGGACTTTTTGCATTTGGTTGTCTGAGGAAATTCTGGGAAGATTGTCAATACGAAGTTATTTCTCCGGAGACGCCAGGTTCCGATGTTGTCCGGTCTTAGCTGGAAGAGTAAATATCAATACTGGAATGTTCAGTTATTCCAAATGATACATTTCCTCTCATTTTTTCACTTTTTGAAAAACAGGTTGTCTGAGGTGATGCGGTTCATCAGGAATGAAAGTATATGAGTTCAACTGGAAAGATCTATGTATAAATATAAACCATTTCCTCTCCATTCACTCATGTAATTTACTTAAAAGGATGACAAGTGTATGACACGTTTCTTTTTCCTCTAGCTCTTGTATTCTATAAAAAATGAATACTTTTTTTGTAATTCGAAGTTAAAGCCTGGAATTTTGTTATCACTTATGAAATTAATATTTATACCTTTTCCACCAAAGTGAATCGAGTCACAGCTTTGCAGCCAGATGCACACAATGTACCTAATTCTCAGGTAAAGTTTTTGCAAAAGTCGGTTATTTTTAGTAATTTCTCTAAACTATAGAAAGGAAAGTTTTCTAAAATACCTTCATGTTTAAAACTTTTATATCATGCCCGAAAGTAAAACTAGCGATTTTCTTATAAAAATAGGTGTTAAAGGATGCGATAATCGGTTAATAAATCATGTCAGTCACCATCAGCCAACACTTCAGGAGTAACTGAGAAGGCCCCATCTGAGGCTGATGACAGCAACAGCGAGGAGGTCTTTCACTCTAATAGGAAGAGAGAGAACAGAACAGAGCAAATTTCCAACAAGACTCAACTTCCATCCAAGACATCCCTGGAAGGAAGGAAGGAAAGCCAAGTTGTCATAAATCCTTAGATCTCATGTTGCTTTACTTAAAATTTCTACATATCCAAAATACCCCGTAGGGGGTTATTGCCGTCAGTGCACCTCACGCGGTGCTCTGTAGGCATTACTTAAGGTTCCTCGCAGCGTTTCTTTGGCCCCTAGCTGCAACCCCTTTCATTCCTTTTACTGTACCTCCATTCATATTATTTTTTTTCCATTTTGCTATCTACCCTCATATAACAGTTGTTTCGCAGTGCAACTGCGAGGTTTTCCTCCTGTTACACCTTTCAAGCCACCCTATCTTTCAGCACTGAATGACTTCTAGGTCCCAGCGCTTGGCCTTTGGTTTAAATCTTATACTCCAATCCAATCCATCTCCAAAATCAATCACAGGGAGAATAACTAACAAAAGCTGCATGTAGCAAAATCCGTGTCCATAGAAGAACCTGATGCCTGTATATCAGCTTAACTCAGTTGCCCATTAAGGAAGGATTAGATCAAGCCAACAAATCCAAAGGCTGATTGAAGTCAGCTGACCTCATTCTCAGTCAGAGAGACGAATATATAAAGACGTTCCGTCATTTATTTGCTCTTCTGGCGCTCCTCTTGACTTCATTCAGAAACTGAACACGGGAAACTTGACCAAACAGACATATGTATAATGTATATATATATATATATATATATATATATATATATATATATATATATATATATATATATATATATATATATATATATATATATATATATATATATATATATATATATATATACTAAAAGGACCTCATTCAAACTGGATGGTATCTAATGGAGTTTTTATTCAAAAGTTACAAGCTTTCTTGGACAAACAGTCCACATTATCAAGTATCCGTACAATGAGCAAAACGCATAGTCCGGCTGTATTTATATCTGTGTGCTGGGTACTTTTAATCCTATAATCGCCTAGCTCTTCCTGTGTGACCTCCACCCTCTCTTGACCTTGGTCTTTCTATGATCCCTGGTTCCAGATGTCCGTTTTCCGTGCGTTCTCTTGCGTTTTCTTCGTTTCCTTGCTACTGTGGAGTATCCGATTTTTCTAGATATGCTGTCTTCAAAGCCGTTTCCGGTGTTCCCTGCCATCGTGTTGTTGGCGCAAGTTATGAAGGCGTTCTCTACAACCAGTCTAGATGTTTTGTTGGTGTTCCTGTACAGAAAACTCATATTTTCCCAGTCTATTCTGTGATCATTTTCCCAACAGTGTTTGGCAACTGCCGACGTCTGATTATAATGCCTTATGTTCTGCAGATGTTGTTTGCTTCGCTCTTTACATGATTTGCCAGTTTCGCCATAGTACCCTTCTTCACAGTCTAGACACGCTGCCATATAAACCCCCTCTAATCTCTTCCCCTCTACCGACTTTTTTGTTTCTAACTATTTTATTCCTAATGGTGTTTTTGTAGCTGCCTATCAATTTGAAATTATTATGGCGTGTTTGCTTCAACATTTGTTCTCAAGTCTCATTTTCAGTAAG
>NC_089766.1:44687184-44697184 GCF_040412425.1 Macrobrachium rosenbergii
CCATAAGTTTGTATATCTGGCATTTTAATTTCCTTTTACAAGACGACTTCACATATTTTATGAAAGTAGATTTGGTGTTTACATTATTATATCAGAGATCAGAAATATCCTTAGACTGAGACATAAGCCATCTGGAAAATACTAAAACAATTTATAAAAATTAAATACAGAAAGAACACTTGCTTGTGTTAACAGAGTCTACTTCAAAAGAATGTCACAAACAATGTGCTTCAAAAAAAAACAAGAAAAAAGACCCACTCGCTAACGAAAATAAAAGGTTTAGCTTTTGTCAGGGAGAGTAAATATTTGTTCCTTGCACTGACAAATAATTAGTTTTAAAGTCTCTTACGAAAAGTTATATTCTGATCGAGCAGTAAGGACATAGTTTGATGATGTAAGAACCAAACGATAATTAAAAGGGAATGGTAAATAATACATAATAGTTTAAGTCAAAGAGGAAAAAACCACGTTTAGAATTTCCAGTAAGAAGCTTTTTAAACGGACCAGAAAAAATATAAAAGCGCGAGTTTCATGGGAAAAATTCTTCTATTAATTTGTTATATCAATATTGATATTAATTTGTTAGATAAGTATTCCTTAGGGATATTGGAGCTAATAGTTCTTATTCTTTATATGTAGTTTTGTGAAATTTACCCCAAAACAAGATGTTTTTATTTCACCCTTTCAGATATTCCAAGGCTGAATCACTTTTGTGACGTTTCTCTCATATTACTTTAATCCATTCATTTGAGTTTTAAATGAAATTGGTATTAATATTTTTGGTAACCTAACCAGGTTCAGATCTTGAATATATAACAAAATGTGTGCAAATTTCATTAAACTGTTTCCTTAAAGAGGACTAACTATTTAGGAGTCTGCTTTTCTGTTGTTATACTAAAAAACAGGTACTTTAATCGGACACTTTCTCTTTCAGTTTTTAAGTATCCATGCGAAAACTTTTCACACTCTTCTTAAATAATTATACTGAAAAATAATCTTACAGCATCCCAGTATAAAAGGCAATACCAGTACCTACGAACAATGCAAGCCAGTGAATCACTGAAGTTCATGTAACAAAATGAAAAAGGGCGAGTTGTCATCTGTCAGTAGACATTGACCCCATATTTCTCTCTGGGAGATATGGTGGAACATTTGGCCTTCACCAAACCATTTTGGGAGCGAAACCTTTGCATGAAAGGGAGAGACGTCAGTGGTAATCCATTTGTGGTTAAAATTTTCAGTGCCTTCAGAATATTCAATTTGCTTCTGTACTTGGCAGGAATTTCGAATGATACTGAGTTCTTTTCGTCTGAAATATTCTCTTGACAGTTTGTATCAGTGGCTACTCGTTTCCTGTTATCCAATGGGAAGATGAAAATTTATGCTCGAACAACTGGAACAAACAAATTATGAAGGTAACAACAATCCGTATCATGAGTAACGTGATGCGGATAATCAGATTAGGTCATTTTGAATAGGAGAGAACTCAAGCAATGTGAAAATGATCAATTTGTCATTGTATTCAACTTTATGCCATGATTTATTTGACTCAGTGTTAGTTTTTATCTTGGAGAAAAATATTTCAACCTTTTAAATAACGGAGGGGTGCTTATAATATATTGATATATAAACTAAAAGGATAAAAAATATTTGAACATTGGAAAGCGAAGACTAAGCGTATAATATAGACGCAAGGAAGTCTGTTTTGTTTTGCATATATTTCCTGATATGTCTCATAGAAATGCCTTCAAATGTTCTGGAGAAACTTCTGCCCCGAGAATAACAACTGAAACAAAATCCAAACAGTATTTGGCCACGAGGGAAGTGGAACAAGGAAGTGCGAGATCTTTCGCCTTTACTCTAAGAGCAACTCTGCAGCCAGGTATTTTCACCTGGAGGGGGGTTAGTGCCATCAGTGCACCTGTGTTGCAATATAGGCATTACCTCAGGTTGTTTGCAGGCATCCCTTCAACCCCTAGCTGCAACCCTTTTCATTCCTTTTCTTGTACCTCCGTCCATATTTTCTTTTTTAATCTTACTTTCCACCCTCTTCTAACAGTTGTTTCATGGTGCAACTGCGAAGTTTTCCTCCTGTTACGCCTTTAAAACCTTCTTATTGCCAATTTCCCTTCCATCACTGAATCACCTCATAGTTCCCAGCACTTGGCATTTGGCCTAAATTCTATATTCTGTCCAGGTATTTTCTCATTAGTCTTCCTTCTCAGGCTTTCGCCGAATACGCTTCCATTGACGTTTTTGTTTTGTATAAATAGTTACTCTGCCTCTTGTGCCTCGTTCATTACACCGCTGACTGAGACGCTCTGTCACGACAGGAGATATTCGCCATCAACGTTCGCTTTGCAGGTTGAATCTCGAGAAGGTCTTTTGATAACCTGTGGGAAAGAGAACTAACGAAGACAGTTACTGGCCCGGGGGAAAAATTTGCCCAGTGTGTTTTTACGAGTCCTCATATATTGATTGTAAAGTTGGCAGATTCATAAGAAAACCTCTTAAAATTTCCATCACTCAAAAGGAGGTTATTTTTCGTACATAGTCACTTTTATTTTAGATGATCAATACGAGACTTGTCAGGTTTTGCTTCTTATTTTAATTTACGACTACCGTCAGTCGCTTTGGGCAATTAACCTAAGTCGATTAATGCAGCCAAATGTACCTTTGCGCACGGGAATTCTCTCATGCACGAGCGCTTTGAACAAATACACAGCCTTTATTATCGGTTTCTGATTAGACTGAGCGTCCGGGAGCGGCCTTGTCTCATTTGCTTGCGCATGAACAATGTCCACAAAAGAGCCTTTGTAAATCCCTCTGGAAACATCCCGGCAGAACTGAGACCCTGTTTCCATTGTGAATGGAAACTCCCCAGCGTTCTCAATTCATTCTAATCCAATATTTGTTATGCACTTCCCACTCACAATCACACTCTTTTGCTGGTCTCCTGTCGCCTGCAAACATTATTGCAACGGCTGCTTTTTGTTTAGCATCGCGAACGGCGCTTTTGTTGCCTTTTATTTTGTTTTTTGAGAATTTCGTCAGACTGCTTCGTCATGTATTTAGTTCCGGCCATTTGTTATGTATTTTTGTGTCAGTGCAAAAAGACTTCAACGTTTCTCTTTTTAAATCTGTAATCGTGTGAAAATGTAGACAAGGGATATGCACCAACAAGGGAGATTAATATGTAGGAACTTAAATGAAATGACCGAACGTGTATCAGAAATATTAAATTGGCTGCCCTTGTCCTTTACAAGTATTGAAATGAAAAATATGGAAAACATAGGAATCATAATTATTACTATTATTATAACAATCAATATTATTATTATTATTATTTGAAGGGAGTTAATTAACCCTTTATTTAAAATTTATTTATTTTTTATTTATTTATTTTTTTTTTTTTGGTCAAGTCTTATTAAAAGGATGGATGTATTTTCTGCATGAGTCCTGCATCTAGTTTTATCTTATATAGTGTCTTTTCTATCCTCCTTATGATTCGTCTTTTCAGGCTCAGCGATGTTAGTCAGTAACTGGCAATCAACGATATTCATGTTGGAAATAGGACAGTGTGCGGAATATTGGAAGTCTTTATTAAAATATCCAATCAGAAATCGTTCGTCTGGGTTCAGGTTCTATTGTAGGTACCGTTACATATTTCGACCAGCTCGTTGGTCATCCTCTGGACGTGGTTGCAGAAGGTCTGAAGAAACGAGGTGCTCGGGTTGGTATTTATAGGGGGGTCATGATCGGTGCTGAATTATGATTGGCTGCCCCAATGGGGCATGTACCCTCTCCCCGGCGGAGCCTTCCCAGCCAAGTTCTGTTTTCGTCTTGCGTGCGAGCGGCGTTGTCCAGTGCTGAGGATGAAGAGAATGAATTTCGATCCTCGGATGCCGAATTTTGATTTGCTCGTACGCTGCTATTTTGGATCGCTCGGTGCATCCATTCAGTCCTTTGTTACTTTGCCTTTTGTGTGTTGACCAAGGCGCATTTTCCTATTCCAAACTCCATCCTGATGTCCTCCGTGATACAATCCTTACAGTCTGGATTAGGGAGAAGAAAATTCAAGAAAGTAATGTTGAGGAAAGTTCAGAAAGAAGAGATTTCTTAAAAAAAAATGATGAATAAATATATAGAAAATATTAATAGTGTGCAATGCTTCCAACTTCAGGCGTAGGCGGCGGTGGTCGGTAATTTGGTCAATTATTGATGTTCGTGATTGACCAGTCAGGCATTCCTTTCGATAAACTGCCCTCATAAAAGCTTCCAGAATTATCACCAGTGGCTGAGGAAAGTCGAACCTTCCTTCGCTTCTGGAACCTGAGCCTGGGCAAAAAGGAACTCATCCTCCACTCTTTCTGACTCCAGGATTTGGGTCTCTTCATTTAGAGCCGTTCAAATATTGACAGACTGGAATCTTTGAAATATCCAATACTCAACATTACGCAAGAAACCATTTCCTGCTCTGTCGTTTCAACCTCCTGTGTCACTGCAGATGTTTCACCAGGTACGGAGAATTTTTTAAGGTACAAAAACGGGACTGATTTAGAATAATTTATAGATAGTACAACAAAACGATAGAGTCACATTGTATAATGGTCGTCAAACAATGAGCAGGTCTTTGTAAATATTATACTGCCGCTGAACAATATGTAAAACCAAGGAATCTAACTTAAGATCTTCCTTGACTTTAAAAGCTAAATTCATTTCCTCCTCATCTAATGGTATTGAGTGACTTGCATCTCGACCAGCTCATGAAAGCTGCCATTGATGATACTTTGAGCAGAAGCACTTTCAAGTGGGCAACGTTCTTCATAGCTTCTTTGTTTAAAGAGGTCTTTCCCGTAGGGGATAGTGCCGTCAGTGCACCTCATGCGGTGCACTGCAAGCATTACTTAAGGTCCTTTGCAGCGTTCCTTCGGCCGCTAGCTGCACCCACTTTTATTCCTTTCATTGCACCTCTATTCATATTCTCTTTCTTCCATCTTAATTTCCACCCTCTGCTTACAATTGTTTTATAGTGCAACTGCGATGTTTTCCTCCTGTTACACCCTTAAAACTTTTTCTCTCAATTTCCGTTTCAGCGCTGAATGACCTCATAAGGTCCCAGTGCTTGACCCCGGGCATTAATTTTGTATTCCTTTCCTTTGAACAGGCCTTTACCCCTGTCCTAACGTATTGAACTACCGAATCTATCATTGTGCACATTAATAACATCTGCCTCATTATTTGTAGTATATAACACTGGTGTTGTTGAGTAAAAGTGCTAAGTTGTTTTTTCTCCTCTGTCCGAATAAGATGTACGAAAAAACATGACACCTCATAAATAACATTTTCTTCCTATTTGGAGGAGTTTCTTATTAACTTCTCACCAACTGTGAATTGCAATAAAAGAAAACTACTTGAATGTCAAGTGGGGATAAAAGACCCTTTTGCAAATCTGAAACACTCATTCTATAACAGCCATCATCTCCTCCTATACAGTTAATAACGTTTCCCTCTTCATTCATGTGGTCGGGACTAACAATTCTAAGTTCCATTTGAAAAGTTGTTCTTGGAGCTGAATGCTTTAGGGCATTTGAATGGAAAGAGATAAATAATTATGAAAATAATATTAGCATATTTATGTTATATTCTGAATTTACAAGCATTTGTAGTAACAAGCGTATCCCAAAAAAACGTGAAGAATTCGAGAAGTTAAGAGGGCATTGCGGTTTTTACAATTGCATTTGTACGAGTATCTGGTAAAAAGTGACCAGTAGATTCTACATACATATTTCAGCTTAAAAAACAATAAAAATGATTGCCCACTTGGTCGTGATGGTGAGGATGGGTCTATTCTAGCTCTAATAAATATATCTGAAAACGACAGGTATATGAATGTATGAGAGGCAATAGACTATTATCCTTCTAGTGGTCAGGTCGGCAACGCGACTTAGTTGTGATTAGGGAACCCGGGTTCGTTTCCCACTACCGGACATCATTATATCTTCATATTTCTTGCACTTGGATCTTAAGGCTTTGTAGTGACAAGCGTATCCAAAAAAAGCGCGAAGAATTCGAGAAGGTAAGAGGGCATTGTGGCTATTACAATTACGTATATACTTGTATGTGCGTATATGTTGCGATATGTATACAAATTACAAATGAAAAGTCTGTTTAGTTTGCAATAATGAATTGTGTATAAATTGCAAATGCCCCCCACTGGTTTGTGTTGTAATGTTTATTTATTTCAGACAGAAATTTCAATAAGCTTTTCTCCGTATCACTGGGATTCCGTTATTTGCTGTCATTGCTTAAGGGAAGGACGAGACTTTGAAATGCAATATCCTTCGTAATCTGCTTCGTTGACATGACGGTATTTTTATGCTGATCACATCACATTGCATACAAAATTAACGATGATTCTCTTCGCTCATCCATTGTTGGGAGGTGTATTAAAAATATTGACGTTTCTATGTGAAGGAAATTAAATTTCCTGAATTTGTAGAGAACTTTGACGAATGTCATATTTGCTTCGGCAGATGCCTTTGTTTTTGTACTTCCATTAAAGACTTTTCATCGCATCATTTTCCCTTGCATGTTGCAGCAGCTTTGCAAACCTTCGTTCTGTATGTCATTTAGCTTTCATCAGCTTCAGAATGCTCTCTTTTGACTTGGAATATTAATCTCTGCAGACACACACAAACGCGAGCGCATGCGCGCGCGCACACACACACACACACACACACACACACACACACACACACACACACACACACACATATATATATATATATATATATATATATATATATATATATATATATATATATATATATATATATATATATATATATATATATGAGAGAGAGAGAGAGAGAGAGAGAGAGAGAGAGAGAGAGAGAGAGAGAGAGAGCGTAGTGTCTTAAGACTGTAAATGGATGAGTGCAAAAGTGTTGGATGATATGAATAAGAACGAATGTGGCAGGAGAGAAAACTGCAGTGGTGAACGCGTGTGTCCCGTGAACTGAAAATAATAAAAGTGAAAGAGATGTGTTTAGGAGAGTCTGATTCTTTGCAGAGTAAAAATGTGTGATTGTGCTTGGTAGTTTAACTGCAAAAGTAGGTGACAGAGTAAGAGATGACATTGTTATGGAGTTCCTAGAGTATATAAAAAGGCAGAAAATTTTGTCGAAATATGTTTGATCGTTGGAATTATGTGGTATCAAAGCAGAATATTCGCTTCTACACCTATCAAAGAGAAAATGAAGAAAGAGTAGATGGAGGAACACATTAACGGATGTAATGTTGAGAAGAGTGCTTGAAGTTATATATATTCATTATTTTGTTGAAGTGAATGTTTTAGTTGGAGGGGTGTGAAAATTTGGCTGTGAATTTAATTAAGTAAGTGTGATAAGGAAGTGAGAACACCAAAACTTGAATGAATGACATGAAATGGAAGCAGGTAAGGATTTTGTGAAACTTCATTGAGTCATAGGAACAGCAGAGAATGTTTGTGGGTAAAGGAGGATAGGAAGAGAGATTAAGCAGCGTGTGGTTAAAAGAAGGAAATGACTGGTATAGTGAAATAAAAAATTCAAATTCTTGAGTTGTAACTGCAGGACAGAACCGAGGTTCGGGATCGTGAATGTCAAGATGAGAGAGAGAGAGAGAGAGAGAGAGAGAGAGAGAGAGAGAGAGAGAGAGAGAGAGAGAGAGAGAGAGAGAAGGAGGCAGTTAAATTAAAACAGGATGAAGGTTAACAAACAAAACTTAGGAAAGGGCAAGATATTTTCCTTCTGCAAGTGAATGCAGAGAGAAACACTAATCACTAATGAACAACTAGATATGAGATGAACAGTGATATTGGGGAAATGCTGTCTGATGTGGAAGACAGAAGAGAGGAAGAGCTGAATATCACAAGAGCGGAAAAGGAGAGTAAATTACGAAGGTTAGTGGAGTAACTGTTTGTCATGTGAGGAGAGCAATTAAGAGGTTAAAGTATGGAAAGACACCAGTGGTTGATGGGGTTACAAATGAGGTGCTGCAGTATAGTGGTGACGGTTTAACTGAGACTGAGCTGCTGACCAGTGCTTGTAAGGTATATCTAGACGAGGGACAGGTTCCAAAGGATGGACGAGAAGATTAATTGATCAGTTAAGTAAAGGTGATGATGACAGGAAACTGTGAGTGATTCATGAAAACACTATAACTTTGGAAATTAGGGCAATTATTTTGGTATCGTAAATAAACGAAAAATTGCATTTCACCAAGTAACTGCCAAAACAAATACCTTACGAAGTCTATCAGGTAAAATATAAAAATGGATAACAAGAATAAAAGAACATAAATTCCAATGGTGAAAAGGAAAAATAAGCAAATGTTCATTTGTCAATATCATCATGAACATAAAAGAGAGAGAGAGAGAGAGAGAGAGAGAGAGAGAGAGAGAGAGAGAGAGAGAGAGAGAGAGAGAGAGAGAGAGAGAGGCACACTAGTTTACACACCATCATGACAGTAAGGTATTAGGTCGTCCTTTCCCTCTCAAAAGAACACAAACAAATATTACAATGCTACAGATAAGAAAAATGACAGTGGACAGGAAAAGCAAATAATGAAAAACAAATATTAAAATTGCTCCAAAACTAATAAAGTTCCATCATGAAACGCCTCCCAAAAACAAGCATGGCTGACAGGGAGACTGGTCATATTTTGTCTCGTTTTCATTCATAGTGATCCTTCGTCTTTGTGTTATACCATTTCTTACTTTTTCGTGATAGGTGGAGTTGCATACACTTGAAGGAACTTGAGTATCTTTTACATCTTATTTAAAAAACCATAAGATATCTAATTTATAGGTATATGCTTTTTATTAGTCTCCCTTATCAGTCAACTTTTGTATTGCTCTGAAAGAACTCAACTCACTGGGTGGATGTTGATCGGTAATTTAATTTTTTCCCGGTTATTAAGTAACTAATGCGAAATATGGTTATTATTTGTCAGAGGTTTCTAATACGCTCACCACACATACGAATGCAAGAAATACTTTGAATTTTATCTATTTGTCTAGGGATCTATATGACTATTATTATGTTTAATCTTCAATCCCAGTTTCATCAAGGGTTCTTTTTCTGGATTATCTTTGCAATGACTGAATGTCCTGTTTATCTGACGAATTTCAACTTTCGCAGCGTATTTGAGGTTCGTCTTATTTCTCGATGCCTCAATTTTATTCATCCTTTGCGAAATCGGACGAGGTTTATTTTCTATTTAGTTTTTTGATAGTGGGAGAATAATTTATTATGCTGTGAATTGGCAACAGTATGTACAGTAGAGTTGGCGGATACCGATGGTAAATAAAATTCAGAGTTGCGTTTTTCATGCACTTAAAGAAGTCGTCTCTCCTTAACAGGGTATTTTTTCAACTTTGGCAGCATCTACGCGATATCCACTTTCCATCTGTTCGTATCCAGTAAGAATAAATAAAAAGTAAAAAATGCGCCGAAGTTGCTTCGGCGCAGTCGAGTTTTCTGTACATCGTATAATCAAGGCCACGGAAAATAGATCTATCTTTCGGTGGTCTCGGTATAATGCTGTATGAGCCGCGGCCCATGAATCTTTAACCACGCCTCGGTGGTGGCCTGGCCTATATCGTTGCCAGATGCACTATTATGGCTAACTTTAACCGTAAATAAAAAAAAACTGTTGAGACTAGAGGGCTGCAGTTTGGGATGTTTGATGATTGGAGGGTGGATGATCAACATACCAATTTGCAGCCCTCTAGCCTCAGTAGTTTTTAAAATCTGAGGGCGGACAGAAGAAAATGCGGACGGACAGACAAAGCCGGCACAAAAGTTTTCTTTTCAGAAAACTAAAAAGCAGGAAACGCAACTGGTGCTAACAGCTATTCGATGGCAAAGAGCCAACTTGACCATCCAAAAGATGAACGACAATCGGTAAACAACCAGTGTCAACCAAATAGTTCAGGAAAAAAAAAGGCAAGACA
>NC_089766.1:44699684-44724684 GCF_040412425.1 Macrobrachium rosenbergii
CTTTTTCATATCTTCGACGTTCTCTCCCCCCCCATGGGGTAGTGCCTACAGTGCACCGCATGAGGTGCACTGTAGTGCAACTGTGAGGAAAACCTCGCAGTTGCACTATGAAACAATTGTCAGGAGAGGGTGGAACGTAAGATGGGCGAAGTTTTCCTCGCAGTTGCAGTATGAAACAATTGTCAGACTTTTTTTAGTCAGTTTCCGTTTCAGCGCTGAATGACCCCATAGGTCCCAATGCTTGGCCTAAATTTTATATTCTATTCGACGTTGTTCCCTGTTCCGAGTCTGTCAAGGAGTGTGAATGTTTTCCTATTTCTCAGTGGAAACAATCTCTTATAGCGACTAAGGACTAGCTCGCTTTGAGACTAATTTCCGTAGTATATTTTTGCCTGTTAAATTCTATTTTTTCTCTTTCAGTCCGACAGAAGACTAATTTGTGTGTGTGTGTGTGTGTTTTCTGATATGTTATTTTTTTTTTTATCAAATAATAGTTACTTCGTTCTGTTTCTTTTTGTGTTCAACTATTATTTGTGCCTGCATTCTCCTCATCCTGATGTTTTCATGTCTCTTTTTTTTTTGTGTGTTGCTTTAGCCAGTGTTCACTTTCCTCTTCTCGTGCACTTGATTGATTACCTGTTGCAAGGGTTTTATCTATGCTGTCATATTGATTATTGTTGGACTAACCTCATTTTGTTCACTTTTTTCATTTGTTTTGTCTTCAGTTCTTCATTATTCATTTGCTAATGATTTTCTTCTTTGTATTATCCATGTTTTCTGTCAAATTTATCCTTGAATTTCCGGGAAAAAGAAGTTTCCAAGAAATTTTCCGTTTTTTATCTTTCAGGAAACTCAAAAGATTTCCCTTCATTTTTTTGAGGAGGAACAATTGAAAAATTTAGATTTATCTCTTGCAGCAAAATACTGATATGTTGCTCTTATGTCCGGCCTTCCATTTTGCTATTTGGCTATAAATGTAAGGTATATTCTTTTTTCTAATTTTTGCCTCTTTTGTTACGTTTCCAATTGGTACATATTCGTTCATTCAGCTAAGACCACAGGAAAGATGAAAGAAGGAAATACCAGGCGCTTTCATGTTATTTCAACGCATTCTCTCTCTCTCTCTCTCTCTCTCTCTCTCTCTCTCTCTCTCTCTCTCTCTCTCTCTCTCTCTCTCTCTCTCTCTCTCGTGGTAGTGTTTTGGAGTAACAAGAAAGTGCTTGGTACTTCTTTCTGTAATTATTCCTGTGGCCTTAGCCGAACATAATGTCAGACGCTGTTAAGTGACATAAAAGCACATACGTTTATATTCATGTAACCCCCTTTTATAAGTGTTTTTATTAGGGATAATTTGTCTTTAAATAATCTTTTTTACCATGTCCCGGGTTGCTCTTATTCATCTTTATTTATTATTTATTATTTTACATTTGTATTATTTCTTTATCTTACATTTGTATTTTTTTCTTTATTGTTACTTTATATTTGTAGTTTTTCTGTAGCATTTTACATTTGTAGCTTTTTTCTTATCACTATTTTACATTTTTTTTATTATTAGATTATCTGTATTTTTTCCTTATTATTTTACATTTGTATTTTTATCTTTATTTTACATTTGTATTTTTTTATTATTATTATTTTAAATTTGTATTTTTTACTTTATTATTACATTTGTATTTTTTCTTTATTGTAAATTTACGTTTGTATTTTTTCATTTATTATTATTATACATTTGTATTTTTCTTTGTATTTTGCATTTATATTTTTTTATTATTTTACATTTGCATTTTTTCTTTTATTATTATTATTATTATTATTATTATTATTATTATTATTATTATTATTATTATTATTATTATTACTTAATATTTGTATTTTTTTCTTCATTATTACTGTACAATTGTATTTTTTCTTTATTATTGTTATTGTGCAATTGTATTTTTTCTTCATGATTTTACAACTGTATTTTTTCTGTATTATTATTTAACATTTGCATATTTTTCTGTTTCACAAGAAAAGTTGATCCTCACGAGAGGTTATGGACGTCCTTTTCACGTGGAAGGGATTTTTTTGGTGAAATGGGAGCGAAAACTGGATGTCTGTTGTTGCATAAAAAAGCAGACACATGCAAATAGATCTGTCCCTTATTCTTCAGTCAGCCTCTTTCTGTTGATTGTCCTTTCTTCACTTTCACTTCTTCTTTCTTTCGAGTCTCTTCTCTCAGTCAAAAGTCTTCATCGCAACTTGAGTTCCCAGAAAGCTAAATTATTATTATTATTGTTATTATTATTATTATTATTATTATTATTGCTGTCGTTGAAGCATATTATTTATTAAGGGGTGAAAGGTATACACCATTGCAATACTTCATTTATTATAATAAATATTTGTTTTAGTTGTCATGGAAATATTAGTGAACTCTCAAAAATAAGAACAGAAGCTACAGAACTTCCGTTATTGTATATCTTTCTTGGAAATGAAAGATCAGAATCGTTTGAAGTAAATATTCACAAAGCAGGTAATGGCCGCAGATTCCCATAGCTGGTGGTCATCGCAATATACATTTATTTCATTGGGAAATTCCATAAAGGTTTTCGGAACTTATTTCTGTTGCTTGATGCAATAACTAATATTCATATTGTTATGTGCTTCGTCGCCGCCTCTGTCTAAATAATAATACTTTCTCTTATTTTATCCTTTGTGGAAAATTATACAGAAAAAATGAAAATTCTGTACAGGAGACAGATGAATTCGCTGAATTCTGGTGAAGTAATATTTAATATGTCATACTTTATTTACATGTTAATAAGTGATCTTTGCTTTAAATTTTGTATATGTTCCTGAAGGGTTTCTTTCCTTTTGTTCCTTGGTATTTTGTTATATTTGCTTGTAACCTTCTGGATTTAATGTTGACATTTTCAATTTACGTTTTATGAAATTTTCGGAAAATTTCACTGTTCGGTTTTATGATTTGAAGTAGTAATCTTCCAAGAGTTGTTTGGAGGAGATGGTTTTAAAGAAAGATTTCTCACTAGACTCGTTTTTTTGAGGAGATAGCCTACATTTTTAGAAAAATTCCCTTAAATTGAGTATTAAGAGTAAAGTACAGAGTAGCTGAAACTTTATATATATATATATATATATATATATATATATATATATATATATATATATATATATATATATATATATATATATATATATATACATACATACATACATACATATTTATACACATCACACACACATATATATATTTATATTTAATGTATGAATGTGTGTGATGTGGAGCACATGAAACTTAAATGCCCAATACCAGTGTTAAAACTGAAACCAAACGTATGAATCTTGACTGGTTTCATCTTAATTAGACATCTTCGGGAGTGCTTGTACATAGTAGCAGAAATTTCCATTGTGTGTGCTAGTTTGGAAAAAGAATGCAAATAAACCGCAGAAGGTTAGAAGCTGTGGGCAGCATGAAAGAAGAGTTGAGGTCAGTGCCCTGAGATGGCACAGGATGAACGTGACCTTTACAAATCTTGTATTTCGAAGGACACCTAAACTTCACACCTGGATATTTCTCAATGAATTGAATATAGAATTTAGTCCAAAGGCCAAGCACTGAGACCAATGAGGTCATTCAGCGCTGAAGCGGAAATTGACAGTAAGAAGGTCTGAGAGGTGTAACAGGAGGAAATCCTCGCAGTTGCACTATGAATCAGTTGTTAGAGATTGTGGAAAGTAAGGTGGAAGAAAGAGAATATGAAAGTAGGCACAGTAAAAGGAACGAAAGGTATTGCAGCTAGGGGCCAAAGGCACCCTGCAAAGAACCTTAAGCAATGCCTACAGTGCACCGCGTGAGGTACATTGACGGCCTGCCCCACTACGGGGGATATTTCTTAATGATAAAATAGCAACCATATTGTCTTGTTGTCATTCTGGCCATATAAAGACAGTCCTTGAAATCTCTACATTTTACTTATTTCTTTTGAAAAAAATGGATGAAGTTTTACATTTCTAGGCTGATGTTGTTATTCAAACTTCTTATGACAAATTTAGATTTTGACACACGAATTTCATGGAATATGACAAACACATCTTTCGGTATAGTCATGAGAGTTCTTCATTCATCAATGTATTCATGGCTACACTCTTCAAAATGATTATGTGAATCTTAACCTTACTGCTGTGATCAAAATAAAAACGTGTAAATGTGGATATTTCGGGAGGTTTTCTATATATTGTCAGTTTTAACCCTTTGTTACCTTCAGGTTTGGAGCACTCAGAAAAGAGAAGGAGAATCGTTTTCAATCACCTTAGTGAATTTAATGGATGGCATCAGTTCATTTAGTTTATCAAGGAAAGTGTTTACATTTTCGTTTCCCTGCCAAGTAAATATCATGTCGTCAGCAAATCATAACCATTTCATATTTTATGGAACAATATTGCCAGATATTCTGCTCCGAAAAAAATCCAGGTATAAACATGTTTGCGGGTCGAGCTCCAAAGGAGAGTTTATGCGGACATCGTTTGTTTTTGAATCTGCATATGTCATTTTTTAATGATTTGAAAACGCTGCATGTTTATGGTCTACTGAATATTGGTGACAGGAGATAGGCCATGGCAATAACAAAATCTAAAAGTAATATATCCTGTTGAATTTAAATTTACAACATTTCACACAAAGTTAAATTAATTTAGTAAAGCATTGTTGGGCTGTTTGCTATCCAAGACGAAATTGGTCAGAATATATAAATATATATATGTGCGTTACTGGTATTTTGAATTATTAATAATCTTATGTGACATTTTTGACATACTGAAGACAAACTGTCACCAGATTCAGATTAAATATTTGCATCGAAAAATTTTCCCTGTCTCATCTATGAAATGAGTCTTGTCGCTTCTTTATTTAATTAAAGTTTTCCATTATGAATGAAAGCAGGAGTCCCCTTATTTCTTCACTAACCTCCCGGTAGGATTGTCCTTCAACCAAGTCTGAAAATAACATAGCAACGTAGTAAGTTTGTGTTTGATGAAATACAGCAAAATTTGTACCAAAACAAAATGTATTTACAAATAAAGAATAATAGCATCATTTCAGTATACGGGTCGTGTGGCCCGAGAGGCTTAGGAGGGAAAAAATAAAACAATGGCTGCTTTCTGGCTGACCGATCTTAGTCCTGGTTGAGCAGAAGAAAGTGAGAAATCTGGAATCGCCTTTACTGTACTTCCAGCCAAATTCTAATGAGTAGCTGAACCGTCGAGTTGTGGGCGAGAGGGTCAAAGGTAAGTTGGCACGATGACTCCTCTGACACGGACCACCAGAACCACGACCTCTTGGGTTGTTGTGCCGAGGTCGTCCTCGTGCCAGGGCCTATCGCCCCTCTCCCTCTCTCCCTCCCTCCCTCTCTCCCTCCCTCCCTCTCTCCCACTCTCCCACACTCCCTCTCTCCTCTGGACTCTGCAGCCAACGCAAGATTTGCTCTGGAATGCTGGACGACTCGAGGTTTTCTTATCATTATTAAAGACAGAGAAAGAGAAGGCAATAAAGCCTAAAAGTTACAGTCCGGACACAATGTCCCATTAGTAACATTGATCAAAGTTTTATTACAATAATAATATCTCTATTTTTCTATTTCAGAAATTGCTATACCGTCATCAGTTTTGGTGAGTGTTAACATTATTGGCGTATTTTTGAATGGATTAAGCAATTTTTGAAGAGTATTCATTTTATTTGGGGGTTTATTGTTGGAGCATCTTTGTTTTCTGCCAATTTTGCCTGTTTATTGCTTTTTATTCTTTTGCCAGAATTACTACAGAATCTTTGGGATTCCCCTCTTGCAGTTTTGTTTATTACTTTTGATTCTGTGTTACTGGTTTTGTGTTATTATTATTATTGATATTTTTATTATTTTCATGAAAAATGTTACTGGATTTAACTTTTTTCTGAATTACATTGCCGAAAATCGTCACACTCCTCTTAATGTATTCATTAAAAGAATGTGTGCGAAGTGAAAAAATACGTTTTTCCTTATTGACGTGTCATTCAATGTCCATCTTTTCCACTTATCCTTAATTATCACTCCTTAGCTATACACCATAATTCAAGAAGAGTTTCTCGAAGGCGCGTTTGAGCTTTCATTTTCAATTTCTTAGGCAGTTCAAAGGGATTTTTGCATGCGTCATAAAAACTCAAAGATTTTTCATAATTTTTCATTTTCAATTCATAATCACATATGTAAGGCCTTAGTTTTCTTTTATGGCATGAGAACGCAGTGAAAGGGGTTTTGAAAGTCATTCAGAATTGAACAATTCTTAACTCATTCTATTCTGAAAACGAACAACTCTTATCTGAAGTTAAATGTATGTTATATCTTATTTGATCAGCTTTATTTTTGTGTAACGTGATCTGCAGTCCCGAGGATCGTTTAGAAAATAATAGAAAACTGCACCTGCGAAATTAAGTTACGATACTTTCTAACTTTCTATACTTTCAACCTCGATTTTGTTAAATATGATGCTATAGATCAAACACACACACACATGCGTAATATGTATATATACTGTATATATAAATAAATATATATATATATATATATATATATATATATATATATATATATATATATATATATCCTCTAAGGATAATTCCATATTAAAAAATATATTGTATAAGCAATGCAGTTTGTTTGGTTTTTTTGTCGTTCAAAGAATTACTGGGAAGCATGATTTAAAGAACACTGAATAAGCGGGAGTATTTAAAAACAAGAAAAATTGTAATAGTTAATTTTTCGTTCATCGTGGCCAGGAACTTTAGGGGTCAAAGTGCGACTCGGGAATACCTGGTTTTTAGTGACCCAGTCAGATGAAAATGCTGTATTTGCATACACAGCTCGTGTAACTAGTTTCTGAATATGTTGACAGTTGACAGGGTCTTGACAATCAAAACCTCTTAGGGTGATAGTGCCGTTAGTGTAGCCTACCTCACGCGGTGCACTGTAGGCATCACTTAAGGGTCTTTACAGCGTCCCTTCGGCCCCTAGCTGCAACCTCTTTCATTTCTTTTACTGTACTTCCATTCATATTCTTTTTCCATCTTACTTTCCACCCTCTCCTGATAATTGATTCCATAGTGCAACTGCTTTGAGGTTTTTCTCCTGTTACACCTTTCAAATCTTTTACTGTCAATTTCAGTTTCAGCGCTGAATGACCTCATAGGTCCCAGCGCTTGGCCTAAATTCTATATTCTATTCATAATCTTTAGTTTAATTAAGATATGTATGTATCATTGTAAATAGATGGAGACAGGTGAAAATTCGCATTAAAATGTAAAGTACTTTAATTACAATAAGTAGGCACCAATACAAACCACAACAAAGCAGAATTGAAACATAGTTACTGACGAAGTACACACAAAAGCAACGACCCACTGTACAGCATTTCTTCTGATACCTTTCACCAATGATTACACCGCTTCTTTTGGCACAAAACCTAGATCATCAAGCATTACAACAACTCAACATTAAATTGATATAAAGGTTGCGCATCCAAAATCTAGTGGCAGCCACAGTTACATCGCACAAGAACGCCTCTTCATTGCTAAACAATACGTTCCCAGTTTTTCTTCTCTTTGGAAACTTAAACACTTTCACTTGTTTGCTGCGACCCCCACCCCCCTCCCCCCAACACCAAAATCATCGTTTTGGGTCTTTATATACCCGAGACTTATAGACTTCATGGACTCAGTATAAAGCCTTTTTATTTCATTACACAATCCTTCGCGACCGCCACCTGATGTCAGGCGTTACTGCTTCTGTTGTTGAACGGTACATTTATTTCATACATTAATATATTCTGCTCTCATCTCTATTTTCTGTATACCAATAAATCATATTCCTTGACATGCAACCCCCCAAGCTTTTAACACTGCGGCTCTATCGTCTGTCCACGCACTGAATCTTGACTTGTACTGTCTGAAACAATAGCCGCTTCACTATTCAGCAATTATCGGAGACTTTCTACTTTAAGACGTTGGCAACAAGCACTCGCTAAATATAAGGTCTGAATTAGTTAACGGCCGTGGACAGAGGGTCCTGCAATAACATTTGCTTTGCCCGCAATATGGTGCATATTAAGATTGAATGGTAGTAATAAAGACCATAAAAACTCTCTTATTGTTATGCATTTGTTGATAAGGTTAATGGGTTATTATCAGTATATACGTCAGTATCAAAACTATTGTGATGTGAATCGAGTCTATTTCAAAATGCATTAAACTCAGAGTTAGACTTAAAGCTTCTTTTTCAACAATACTGTAATTTAACTGGTGGCTATTTGGATTTCTTTGAAAAGTACGCTACGGGGTGTAAAATACCGTTATGTTCCTGTAATAAGTGCACTTGCAAGACACAATGGGAGGCGTTATGCAAATTAGTGAGCACCAAGAGTGACAAAGCAAGGTTAGTCTTCAAACAATTGTCCTTAATTGGTGACCAACAAGTGCAACAGGACAAAAGGAGGTACATGACCCAACCAGTGAATAGGTATGAACAGTGAAAATAAGATGAATTTTCTTTCTAAAAACCTAATTATTTTTAGGTTTTGTATGATTAATAACATGAAATGAATGACTGCAATAAAATGAAAAACTTTAAACGTGAATATTAGTTTCCGCCTGCATTCAAAATATGAATTAACGAAAAAATGGGTGGGTCGGGGATGGCAGGTAAGCAGAAGAGATGTGTGTGTGTGTTTGTACGCGCATATGTCCTTTGTTATATCATGCTGCGTTCGTGTGTCGTTCATGATATACTTTTATCGCTAAGGATATTTATCAGAAACGATAAATTTGTTGACATGTGTGTAAATTGATTTGAAATACCAAAAGTTTCTATCTGAAACATCCTTTCATGATCTGTCGCAAATCAGCTTGCAAAAAGATGCGCCAGTTGAACAAATGCGATCGAGCAACTGACTTTGGGAGGAAAGAGGCCAAAAGAGATTCCCGTAGTTCTTTCTGATGCCAAAGATGCACGGATGACCTTCTCCACTTTTCTTCCTGGACGGTTTAAGGTCAAGCCTCGTTCTCCTCAGATTTTCTCTCTCTCTCTCTCTCTCTCTCTCTCTCTCTCTCTCTCTCTCTCTCTCTCTCTCTACTCTCTCTCTTTCTGCATTCGACAGAAATATGAACAACTGTCTGAATCAATTCTTATCTTTCTCGATGTGACTTGGCAGCCCACTGCTGCTAAATTACCATCCCAATAAAGTACAGGTTTGAATCCTGGTCGAGGTAGGTGTAAGCATTCCAAGGTATATTAAATTTCATGTAGAGTGGTATATATATATATATATATATATATATATATATATATATATATATATATATATATATATATTATATATTGTGTGTGTGTGTGTGTGTGTGTGTGTGTGTGTGTGTGTGTGTGTGTGTAAAAACAACTTTGCAATTGCTCCCTACAAGAAATCTTATTTCCTGAATTCCTTTCAAATTTTTGCCCCCTTCTTTTTATCAGACTTTCTTCTTTCCTCTCTCGCCTTTCTGTTGACTCACTGGTGGCTTCCCTTTAAACCTCAGATAGTCTGCTTTTCGTCCAGCGACTGAACTTTTAGTTTTATTCCCTCTCCACACAAAACTAAAAATCATAGCTGACTCTGGGACTCCATCCAGTTTTTTACACTCATATCCTGCATTCACCTTGAAGCGGGTATAGATAGAATATAGAATTTAGGCCAAAGACCAAGCACTGGGACCCAAGGAGGTCATTCAGCTCTGAAACAGGAAATTGACAGTAAGCAGTTGCACTATAGAAACAATTGTTAGAGGAGGTGGAAGGTAAGATGGAAAAAGAGAATATGAATGGAGTTACAGTAAAGGGAACGAAAGGGATGCAGCTAGGGAACCGAAGGGACGCTGCAGAGAACCGTAAGTAATGCCTACAGTGCTGCATGAGGTACTCTTGCGGCACTACCCCTCTACAGAGGTTGAAGAGGGTGCACAAGCAATTTATATATAAGAATCCCAAGTATCGGAAAGTATCCCCCTTTCTCCATTTTCATCAAGAGAATCAAAATCTTTCCATAAAGCTTCGTGCATAGGGAGACCCCAAGATGCCTCCACTGCCTAATAATAATAATAATAATAATAATAATAATAATAATAATAATAATAATAATAATAATAATAATAATAATAATAATCTTTATTTCGGCTAAGGGCCATATACATGGAATATACAAATACAATACACACAATCTAGATACATAAGGAAACATGATAAAAATAATTATAGGCAGTATCTACACAGTTGCTAAAGAAGTAGAAAAACAGAATTCATAGTAACGGTAATGACAGTAATTACACGGAGAATAATAGGAAACAAATTGAAAATGATAACAATAAAAAATACAGGTTGCAGACGATTAATTTCCATCTGGGGACCTTAGGTGGTTACAGAAGTCAGGTCCAGAAGGCTAAATACGAATATTGAAAATTGCAAAACTCTACAATGATGTTAATCACAGTAATAATAAAAAGTAAAAATACCAAAAATAACAAGAAACTTAGAAAATAATAATAATAATAATAGTAATAATAAAGTAATAATAATAATAATAATAATAATAATAATAATAATAATAATAATAATAATAATGACAGATTCTGAAGATGACACTTTATAATTGCAAAAATAGAGAATAAGTCATTTAATGAACAGACGCCTCATTATTCCATCTTTCCCACAATTTATAAGAAGGAGAGCCCAGGGAACCCTTTTCCCATTCGAAGTCCTGGAGAAATCTCACAACAAAGGTTTGATGCATAAAAATGAGTTTTGGATTACCTCAGTCTGAATGTGACAGGCCCTTGACAGAGCTCACCCTTTTCGGGAAGTTTTCTTTTGGGGAAAACAAACGTCAGTTTGAGCGATCAACTCAGACGACCGAGTCGCTCTATCAGGAAGGATAGAATTATGAGAGAATACAGAACAGTGAACGAGTAAAAAATAAATTAAGCGAGGGTATTTTCATGGGAAATTTCGTCGCAATCTTCAAAAAACTAAGGCAAGCTACTAATTGGTAGATCCTATGGCTAAAATAGCAACATAGTTTAGTATTAAATATTGAATGAGTGAATGAACATTAAGAGGTATCAGTAGCATATTTGGAAAAAAACAGGCGATGGATATGCTCCTCAAATCAAAGAAAAATAGACCACCTATGTATCATTATTCATTTGAATATATATATGTTACATGTGGCTCGAGAAAGCTATAAATATATTTTCTGTGAACTTTTCATATCATTGAACCATGACTCACTTCTTATCTCAGAGATTGGATCAGTGGAACTTATTAAACCTTCTAAAACAGTCGCGCAATTTGCAGGAATTCCTTTATCAGAAAGGTTTGGAGAAACATATTCATATAATGCAGACTTGAGTTATCTATTTTTATCTATAAATTGATTAATTTTTTTTAATAAGTGAGATCTCTTCTTTCCATGTCTCCATTACCTCCTCTTATTTCTTCAATGAACACCATGTTCTTTGGAAGCTTGAACTCCAAGTCAGTGCCTGTGGGCTTCTTCCATATGAATGGTTTCATTTTCTGAATAATAATAATAATAATAATAATAATAATAATAATATTATTATTATTATTATTATTATTATTATTATTATTATTATTATCATCATCATCATCTTGAGATCACCTGTATTAATATATGCACTTGGAATGACAGTCAAGATATATGTAATAGGGCGAAAGTAAAAAAAAAAGTCACATGACCAAAATATCAGTAAATCTCTGAAAGAAAAAAATGAAGATTAATGTTTAATGAACAGTTCCTTGTGTTTATTTTACACAGTCTTCAGCACCGAGAGGATGTGCTGAAAATAAACTCATGAAAACACCTACGTGTAACTTGTACGTATGTATGTATGTATGTACAGTATGCATGTATGTATGCGCAAATAGATAGATAAATAATTGTATGTTTAGATTAATAGTAGATTAAAAATCAGTTACCAATTTATAGATTTTTCAAACTTTTACCCTATCTTTCTTCTTCCAAAGGGAGTGGAAAAAGCAAAGGTGCACCCCCCCTTTTTTTTTTAGTAATCATTCAGGAAATTTGGTGACCGAACAGCCTCATTATCATTGGTGGAATTACCAAAAATGCTTCAGAATCCCATTTTATGCAAGACTGAGAGAGAGAGAGAGAGAGAGAGAGAGAGAGAGAGAGAGAGAGAGAGAGGCCAGAAGCCGGAATGCTGTTTGGAAAGTCGCAGTGACCGCTGACCAGGCAGTTTGACAGGGAAAGGGTTCGTTAATCATGTAGGCGTCCCAAATGTTCTAATAGGGTATCATACGCTTGATCCCCACACCTACTTCCTTGTCTGAACGAATACTGCTCTCCAGCTGTCAGTCCTTCTAGTATCTTTCTTACTACCCAGTCAAAATTCTCAGTCCTTCTAGTTCCTGTCTTACTTCCCAATCAAAATCCCCAGTCATTCTGGTATCTGTCTTACTACCCAATCAAAATCCTTACTCCTTCTAGTATCTCTCTTACTAACCAATCAAAATCCTCAGTCTTTCTGGTATCTGTCTTACTAACCAATCAAATCCTCTGTCCTTCTGGTATCTATCTTACTACCCAGTCAAAATCCTCAGTCCTTATAGTATCTTTCTTACTACCCAATCAAAATCCTGTCCTACCCTTCATCAAAATGCTTTAGTAATGTTGTGATCATATAGTTCTTATTCCCCTGTAACATCTTTCCATAGAAACAGTTATTCCTCTCAACTATTTTTTGGAGCCTCTGCCTCTTTGAGGCGAATCTTACACACCCTAGTCATGCACTAAATTATCCTTTCACCTCACTTATAAACACGCAAGTATTTTTGGTTTCTTTTCATTCTTCAACCTCCTCTTAATTGCTGGCCTTGCATCCCAATTACTTTTCACAATCATTGTTGGCTTACTCCTATTCACGACTGTCACTCAATATCATTTCAAATCTGCCTCATCTATCTGTCATATTTTTGTCTATTTATGAATATTTTGCTTTTGGAACCAAGTATTTCCAACAACGAGTTGCCCTTCAGACTACTTTAGTACTAAATTCTGTTCATTCTCAAAAACTCTGTTCTTGCCAAAAGCCCACTTGCCAAAAACCCAGTCTCTCCCTGTCACCACATTTGCAATTAAATCACCCAGCACAACCATCTTTTCAGATTCTTTCTACCCAGGTAGGAATAGATTGTTGTTCTCTTAAAAACATTTTCTGCCCTCTCAGAATTGGGGAATAAAACAGTGTGTGTTTGTGGGTCATTTTATGACTGGGAGAAGGGGGTTTTCACGTCCAAACCAATGAATTCGCTTTGCAAAATATTGGAGAAAATTAAATGAAAATGAAATAAAAAGGAAATTTAGTGATTGTGGCTGGGCTTGAATGTAGTTCGAATGGCAACTGTACATTGATATGCTAGAGGAGCGTGTGTGCTGGAGATGTGTGGAATAACTGATATGAAAGACAAGTTATCGACTGCGCAGAATGCAGTAAAAAAAAAAAAAGAAAAAAAAAAAAGTAACGGATTCAGGGAATGAATATGGGTAGTGCTTGTTGGTGTGTCAGGAAAACTGTTGGTAGCTGAAAGGACACAAATAAGTTATTCAAAGGATTTTTTAAAGTAAAGTGAAGTGTGGCTGGAGAAAACTTTGTCATTGTAAGAGTGTTTAGTGAAGTAATGAATAGTGACTGGAAGCGGTTTTTAAAGAGAGCCTGAATCCGCATTTTCGTTAGGATGAAGAACAAATGCAAGATGGTTGTGCTGGGCGATGTAAATGCTGTAGAAGACAACAGAGAAAGTAAAATGCAGCAAAATCATGGCTGATAGTATGCAGTAAAAGAGTGAATGAGAATGAGGAGAGACATTCTCTTAAGAAGCAGCTATTATCGTTCAGCAGATTGTGTCGTTTTGCATCAGTCTCGGTTTTCGTCTTTCCTTCATTCGCAGCTGCAGTGGTATTGTGAAGTGGGACAGGCATAACAATGAGTCCAGCAGTCGTTCAGTTGAGGAGACCGAGATGAATAAGATTCTTTGTGGATGTAAAATGTTCTTGCGCTGAGAAAGAATTGATTTTCATTTGGGTGTTCACACTTCGTAGTCACTGATTCAAGTAGGAATTTACATTAAAAGTTTTATTCTTTATGAAAACAAACGATGGCGATGGAAGAGCGAACGCGTTATATTTGAACAGTTATACTGATGCTGAGTATGAATGAAGGTCACAAAATTGAAAAAATGTTGTTTTATTGTATAATTCAATTATTTCTAAATACTAGAAATGGAAAAGCCTTATTTATGTTTAGTGCATTTGGTGCGCTCCTTTATCTAAGAATATTTCTTTATGGTGTTTTATTCTGATGTGCTACACATGTACTGTATATGTCCTTTTATTGTGAAGAATCACTTAGTTTCATAATCCAAATCTCATTCATATCATAATTTTCAGCCTCTTTTTAATAATCATTTCTTATATTTGTTTTCAATTTTATCCTTTTAGAGTTTGAAGGTTTTTATTTGCATTTATGCGTATGTTTGTCTATGGCCATTTGTGTCCGAAATAAAACTTTTGGATCTTTGATTTCAATTTGAACTTAGTGGCTACTGGTTTGGGGTAGTGCCGTCAGTGCACCTCAGGTGTGGTATACTGTACGCATTACTAAGGTTCTTTGCAGCGTCCCTTCGGCCCACAGTTGCAACCCCTTTTTTTCCTTATACTGTACCTCAATTCATGTTCTCTTTTTTCCATCTACTTTCAACCCTCTTCTAGTAATTGTTTCATGGTGCAGCTGCGAGGCTTTCCTCCTGTTACACCCTTGTAACCTTTTACTCAATTTTCCTTTCAGCTGACCTGTGATCATAGGTTCCAGCGCTTGGCCTTTGGCCTGAATTGTATATTCTGTTCTATCCTCTATTTTGCTTAGTGGCTGCTGGTTTGGGGATTTTTCTGCACGGGGATTCGTCCTCCAGATTTTAACAGCACCAGTTTTTGTTCAGCACTTTGTGTATTTCGATTCATATAACGTATGGCTATTGGTAAGCCATACTGGGACTATTATGGTAATACCTGCAGTGGGCGTTACAACTGACCTGGGGCTATTTTGTTTTGATATAAAGAACTCGCTTGGCTGGAGGTTTCTCGATGACAGTTTGTTTTCTCAATTTTGTATGGTAAATCCATTGTAAAAAAACAAGCAACATTCTAATAATCAAGTTTTTATTATTATAAGAATAATATTGATATTACGAGCTTCACAGGAAAATACACATTAGTAAAATTGGGATAAGAACAATCTCCAAAATTCGTTTTATCTCTAATTATCATACAACACCACCGTACTTTCTCGTAACGGCTACTCTATACTAACGAAAAATTACGACCGTTTTTTGCATTTCAGTAATAGTCTTTCACAAGTCGTAACATTATTAAAGCAGATATATGTTACGCAACATCCCTAAATTAAAAATATGATAAAAGGCAACTTTGGGTAAAGCTACTTTTCTGAAGAAAGGACGAGTCTTGGCGAAGAAATATGTTGTGCAGAACAAAATGATTTTTAGTGATCCATTATCTGAATGATAGATGGATGGTAGTGATTGTGTGATTAGAGGATAAACACATAAACAATACCCAATAATCATGTAAAGGTCAACCGGTATTAGGAGTTCAGTTCAAAGGGCCATAAAGCACTGGTGTCAAACTGAATCGTAGGCAAGAACTGGAAGGGAATCGTCGCCTTATTGAAAAGGCAGCTATGAGGGCATGAGGGGACAAGCACCACAGCAAGAGAGGCTGGGGATCTCTCGCAGCACTCAGTCGTTGGCGAAAACAGGTGGGAGGAAGAAGCATTTCTTGGTGACCGGCCCAGACCAGGGGGTCCGAAACCTACCGCAGCTGAACAGGACAGGGACAGAGCAATAATCAACGAGGCTGAGAGACCAAGCTTCACCAACGCTGAGATTACTGGGGAGTGAAAGGGGTCGACTGCAACAGAAGGCCTCTACAACGACGGTGAGGGGGAGACGCCTTCATGCAGAAGGTAGTCACCACCGCACGCCAGCGAAGAAAGATAAATTGACAACAGAGCGTAAAGATTTGAGGAAACAGTTTCCTTTTTCTTTCATCATTCAAGTCTTGTAAAAATTTGGTATAATGGAACTGGTAGAAAAATTTTTAAATAATGTGGTCCAATAGAAATAGTTGAAAAGAAAGATAACAGAAATAATTGCACTCATGCCAAATGCACTTATGACCGTAAGCAAAAACTCCTCCAAAAAGCCAGAATGCAAAGCATTTCGTAGCATGAATACAAGAGACTTGAGTTGTTCCTTGTTTTCTCCTTATTATACAGTTGATGGTAGTTGGTCGTTTGGCAAACTCTATCCTCTTGTTACTTGTCTCATTTAGCGATCTTGTTCCCAAGTTACCATTTCTAGCTGAAGGTAGTCTTCTAGATGTCACTTTGGAGAGCTAGCTCTTCAATGCATGTCGCTGGCTTTCCACTTCTGTTGACGCACGTTTGGCTGTCACCATTTAAAGGTTACAGAGATGAATTTAAGATAGGTGCGCGTCCAAGCGCTTGACCTAATGCTTTAAACTCCAGAGTTACTACTTAGTGGAAAGCCCTTTGTTGGCCGACTCGGTTAAGCTTCAGACTGTCACTCGATGGGCCGGAGTTCAATTCCCGCGGCCGGCTGATGAAGAGTTAGAGTTCTGGTGATAGAAATTCATTTCTCGCTATAATGTGGTTCGGATTCCACAATAAGCTGTAGGTCCCGTTGCTAAGTAACCAATTGGTTCTTAGCCACGTAAAATAAGTCTAATCCTTCGGGCCAACCCTAGGAGAGCTGTTAATCAGCTCAGTGGTCTGGTAAAACTAAGGTATACTTACTTTTTACTACTTAGTGGAGCTACATGACTAAATCTAGTGGAGTGGTATGTTGTCCCTTTCTAAATACATAGGAGCTAAACTTAATATACAAATGTAATTTCTAAAAGGCTGCTTCAGACGAAGTCCATCCGACAATTGACGAGTAACAGTTATGTATGCAGGCACGAAATAGTAGTTCAACAGCAAAGGCAGCTTCGAAAGACCTTCAGAAGGTCCAGACAGACTTGTCCCGGTTATTTCTCAAAACTTAGTCGAACTTCAAATGCCTAAACATTTGTCTATAAAAGTTTTCCCACTAAAAAACTCAAATGTTTCACAAATAAAAGGCTTGCCCTCATTGCGGATTCTTCTTTCAGTTTTATTTTCCTGGTGGCTCAGCTTTGCTGTTAATTTCCTTCACGAAATCGACAGTAGAAATCTATTTTGAAAATTAAGTGGAAAAAAAGATTGCTTCTGCTCATGACGTTTCTTTCATTTTGATGTAAGAAAAATATAATGATAATATATTAACAACTTAGCCCAAGGTAAAAGTCGTCATAATAGCAAATGAATTTGTTTTCTAAAATACGAGTATATACATGTTTCCTACCAATATCACCCTTAAGCAACTGGAGGAGTCGCGGTCTTAGATTTCTTTTTAGACTCAGTAATCGAGAGAAGGCCAGTATATTAGAATAGCTGCTTGGTGGCCTAAGTTGTTTCGTTCACGCATTGTACTTGGTAGACCCAGGGCATGTGGTCAGAGAAAATCAGTTTCCCATGATGGAAATTCACTTTCGGGGAGATAGCTCAATGACTGACTCTGCATATTGTCCCAGCACCGGGTCTAATGGCCTTAATTCCATAGATCTGTCATACCATGTTATATTAGTACCATGATGAGATCTTCATTACCTAGACCAGTAACATGAAGCGAATAAATCAATCTGTTTCAGAACTGCACCTCATTTGAACAAATAGATTTAGTTTTCTGCTGACTGCCGTTGTAAACTTCAGTTATTTGACTGTTGGCAGCTATAAACAGGTTGAGAGAGTGTATTACAGGCCCTTTGCCTATTTCTTTGCATAACCTGATTTATAGTGCCTTCCCTGGCCGTCTAATGCATCCATAGTTGGCGGAGATTGCAACAGCCACTTTCCATAACTGTCTTGAACCTCTGCAAAGGAGCTGTCATGTCTCCTTCTCTCGTCTCGAATTCATCAACTGATCACCTTTTACGTGCATCTTGTCCCCCTCACTCATCTCTTGGTGATTCCACTCTTCGTTAATCTCATGCTTCCATTCTCAGGACTCCTGCGGCTTTTGTGATGCTATCAATGTAGATTTTGAGCCTTTTCCATGACCGAAGAAAAAAGAAGTCAGTGAATTAGTGTAATAATATTTTCTCACGGAAGTCTTTGCGACTATCCTTTAGTATATGATATGTTTGAATCATATCTATTAGTTTGATTAATGTTCTGTTTTTGTAATTATCAGTTGAAAATGTCGTGGAGAAATCATATAAAAGGCTTGGCATAGTTCTGGTTGTAGAAATAACAAATGCGGATCACACATTGCCAGTGCCAGTCAGTAGAGCTTCCTCTATCTCTACGCTGAAGTTTCTGTTCAGGAGGTAACGATGTTTTGTTTGACCTGCCTCCTGGAAGTGCTTTAATCAGAAGGTTACAGACTCGTCCGTAACCGAAGTCTGAACCAGAAAATAAAATTTTCTTCAATGTCTTCTTGTTTGCTCTCTAGTTTATTGTCAACCAGTGTGCTCCATTTTTCATCATCCGTTAGACTTGTAATTTTGTTTATACTTGAAACTAAAAGGGTAATCCAAATTGGATTTTTATTTATAACATCTTTGATTAAAGACGAAAAATTAATTTAGAGTGTTAGTAGAATTACACAGATCAAAATAGACAGCCTCCTTTGTAAAGTTTTATGGATTTTGAACTTGGCTGAATAACTGCAGAACCTGTTTCAGTCAATTTTGCCATGAATCGTCTTTGAGTTAAACTCTGTTCAATAGTACGAGATGTATTACTCTAGTCTCGTTTGGAGATGTCATCACAGACAATGACTTCTTGATCTTCACCCTGCATTCATGTTGCCAGGTAATCCTCAGTTGCATAGTCTTGAACTTCATGAGTCCCCATGCCCCCTGGTGTAAAGATAGCGCGTTTCAGGTAGACAAAAATAAATGTTAAAAGCAAATCATCTGTATTTTGTGTATAATTTACTCTAATGTTGGGAAAAGGATAAAAAAGCCCAAAATAATGCCTAATAAACAAAGGAATTTATTCCTCATTATTTATCCAGTGGTTCCCACCAAAAATAATCGACTGTTATTAGGCAACTCAAGTAGTCGCTGACTTGGATTTTTCAGCCACAGAAATCGAGAGATTTCCAGTACACTTCTGTATGCACTTCTCAGATTTAGGCAGGATAGTTTTTTAGTCTAATTTAGTCCCGCTGACAGAAAAAAAAATGTGTAGCCATCAACGAAGAATCGACGACAAAGTAAGACTTATCACGCAGTCATATTATTATACAAAACTATATAACTTAGCAAAACGAAATCCTATCGGCTTTCTTAAGAAATTAAGGCAAATAGGTATAACATTGATAAGCCATTACATCAAATTTAACTCAGACCTCTCAAATTTATCTGCCATCACTAGGCATAAGTCATGACTATCGGTGCGCATTCAGAATCGCATGGCTGTGAAGTCAGTGTATCCAATTGTAGGGCGATTTTGACAGACTGTTCAGGAGGCAATTCCGTTTGAGCTATTCATATGACACGTGGCTCGACACTAACCTTGTAGGTCCCTCAAGGCTGTAAATGGTAAATGTTGCAAGAAATTCACCAAACAGTTTTACAGGTTAATCGATATCTTTTGGTTTTATTCATGAATTCGGTAAGAATGAGCATGCATATTTATGTAGAATATATGCATATGCCATAACTCGTTAAGAGCCGTGATGGCCTGTATGATTTATCATTATTATATGGAATTATCCATATCATTTGAATTTGCTGTATAACAAACCTCCTCCAAGCTCGCTATGAACACACTGAAACTGAATCATAGTAACAGACAATATTTCTGGTGTTCAGTGAACTCAAGCTACCGAGGATTAAGACAAAGTAATTCAGAAAGAGTTGATGGCTTCGCAAACTTCATCCGAACCCATGTGTGGGAGGAAGCTGGCGATGTATGGCTAAAGACGGATACCATTTATATTTTGCCTGTTAATTTAGAGCTAGTGTCAAATAACTTACTCTTTTATATTTTTGTAGCTCATTTCATTGTAAATGTATCCACAGTATCATGAGCCCACTATATACAGCGATTTATGTAAATAAAGAAAAACAGAGACCTGTGGTGTTACCATAACATTTTCATACAATAGGAACTAATGGGTGAAGGTAGCTGTATCGAAATTCCTGGAGGGAACTTACATTCATCTCCACATTTCCAGTTCCCTACACTTACTAGAATGGTTTTGTGAAATGAGAGGGTATAAATAAGCCCGCAGGCCGTAAAAGCGAAAGAATGAGAATTGAGTTTTATCCTGTAGAAGAAGAATAAAAGTTTCTTAGTGCTTTAATTTTTACTTATTGTGTATTTTCTTAATGATGAAATTTTCGTGAGAAATATTTTGGCGTTAGAGAGGAGAGAGAGGGGGTGGGTGCTGGTGATAAAATATGTTAAACGAAATAACTAATAAAACCGTTAAAACAATGGAGAAAATGACCGACAAATATTTCTATTTTTTTATATAGAAATTAATAATAATAATAATAAATCTGCTCTTGTTATTTACATCTCTACAGATGAACAGTTTACAAAAGACAGCTCTCAGATCACATGCACACAGAAGATGACGCCAGGAGCTATCGAAAGCTGAGAGCAGTATTTTGTGAATTGTTTTTCTGTCATAATTTGTTTATAGTAAGAAGAAAATTGAGACACGAATTTCGCTGAATGGGTCGGTTTGTCCTATTATTAACTGGAGGGCTATTATTCGTCGACTTTGCATCAACAACAACAACAACAACAACAACAACAATAATAATAATAATAATAATAATAATAATAATAATAATAATAATAATAATTTCCTTGAAAAGACAATTTAAATTACAGTAAATTTAATACAGTTCAGAGGACAAACTCCTATGGGCTTTTAACTCGAGATTGTATCCAGTTCTAGTTACACTGCCGAAGTCTGTTGCGACACCACTTAACATTCATCATACAACCATTATGTTTTAAATAATAAACTAGGGTCTCTTATTATAGAATATAAAATTTTGGCAAAAGGCCAAGCGCTGAGAGATGACAGTAAGAAGGTTTGAAAAAGTGTAACAGGGGAAAACCTCGCAGTCGCACTATGAAACAATTGTGAGGCGAGGGTGGACAGTAAGATGGAAGAAAGAGAATATGAACGGAGGTACAGTAAAAGGAGTGAAAGGGGTTACAGTTAGGGCCATTAGAACTTGTTGAGATTAAAGAGACCTCCAAAGGAGCCACCAATTTCTCTCGTGTAAGCCTCTTCCAGCCTCCCTTCCAGGTGACAATGGATGAATGACTCAGGAACTCGAAGCCTCGACCACAAGACGAGGCTCTTTCCGGCACCTTCCTGATTCTGACCCTGAATCCCGTCCGTTGTTTTTCACAACAGCGGTTTTTTTTTTTTTTTTTTTTTGAACGGACCAGGCTTCGACACGAGAGCACCATGTCTGTGGTGGGGAATAAGAAGCTGATGAACAAAAGGAAAGGGTTGGAGAGAGAGAGAGAGAGAGCGGACAGAGTGAACGTGTGAAACAATATAGCATCATAAAGGACCCAGCCCCGTAGGGATCAGTGCATCTCACGCGGTGCACTGTAGGCATCACTTTAAGGGTTTTTGCAGCGTCTTTTCGGACCCTAGCTGGAATCTCTCTCATTCCTTTTACTGTACCTCCGCTCATATTCTCTTCCATCTGACTTTCCACCCTCTCTAAAAATTGTTTCATTGTGCAACTGCGAGGCTTTCTCCTGTTACACCTTTCAGACCTCCTCTACTGTCAATTTCCGTTTCAGCGCTGAATGACCTCATAGGTCCCAGCGCTTGGCCTAGGTTCTAAATGATCATCAGAAATCTTATAAAAAAAGAAGCAGCGAACGTTCAGATCGCAAGCATTATAGAAGAACTGTTGATTTAATTTCACGTTTTTGGCTGCCCTCTTGTAAGTAAGCTTCAAACTGCAAATAGCTTTCTGTGCACTTCGTCGTCTAAGGACCTTAAATAGGCTGGTCATGTCCGGGTTTTGGGTTTTCGCTTTTCTAGGCTTTAGAGGTGCAAATTAGAATCACATGGGAAGGAAGGTCCAGTTATTGTATTTAAAATAAAAGCAAGTTTGAACACTTTTAGCAAGTCATTGTAAATAGAACAGTGAAAGATTGGACAGCTGGAACGCTTCTACTATATATTCATGTAATTAATTTCAAATCAGCGACAGTTATTTTTTTCCTTTCCAGCTCGTTTATTATGGAATTTCAGTTATTACAGTGAAAAGGACTCGTATTACCATAAGTAAGAATACAGAATTAAACCCGAACGCCGAGCCGTGAAAATTATTTGAGGGTAAACAATTCTCTTGCATTGTAAATACCATTGCGAGATTTTTACATGAAATTGCTCTTGCGTCCACTTGAGAGAAATGTGACTGAATGTCAGGTATAATAATCCGTTGCTTATATCTTTGTCAACAAAATCGACGACCAATGTGTGATGGCAGTTTAGCATATTTAATTAATGCTTCTGTCCTCATCTTGATGAACAGCTCATAAAGGATACACATTTCGAATTCAGTTAGAGAACTCGACGATAGCTCGGCCTTTAGAGAGAGAGAGAGAGAGAGAGAGAGAGAGAGAGAGAGAGAGAGAGAGAGAGAGAGAGAGAGAGATCAATTTACAAATGAAAGACACAAAGTAATTTTCAAAAGAACAACTGAAATACCATTCAGATTGATACACAGAATGACAGTAATCCACATAGTAATTACTTCCATCTCCCAAAGTTTCTTTCGGTCTAATATAAAGCTAATGTACCGTCAACAATAAGTAGTTACACCAGTCAGTTTCTAATTGCAGAAAAGTAGTAATTAAAACTCATGATTTTGTGAAACTTCAATTGGTACTCGCTGTCGTGTTCTTTGTCTTAGAGACTTCCTGACGGAGGTTACATTTGGATGAAGAATTTATATTTGATGAGAAACTTTGTACAAAGCACAAATGGCATAGATATTAATTTATTCTTCCATTAGTGGGTCGGATAATTTGCTACTTCGAATACCGATTTGGTATTGCATGTAGGAGAATGAATCCAGTTTTTTTATCAGAAAAATTAAGAAGATTTTAGATGAAAATGAAATCTGATGCCTATGTTCTATTATACTTTCAGCCGCTTGGGCACTGATCATGTTTTTATTATGTTTGGTCTGTGGGCATTGATTGACCTGTCCCTTGCCTCTGCTGCTTATGAGTGCCCTTGGGCCTTTTAAACCATAACTTCGTTTTCTATCTGCGTATGGTTCCAGGTCTTGGTTAAATCTCCCTTTTTAGTTCACTCCCTTTATTTTTGGAGCTGGTGTTTCAGCCACCCTAATTAATAGAGAAAAAGCTTATCCAGTAAGGAAATTTCGTTTGTTGATATTTAATGGAATGAAAAGCGTATGAAGTGCATTTATTATTATAGTCACTGTTTGTGCCTTAACAATTATAGTATAGTATTACATGGCTATGGCTCGTATAAATGAAAGCAATTAAAAGGTAATGATGTTTGCAGGATTATGTGGTCGTATCTCAATAGCCTATGTCCTTGTACCTCCATTCATATTCTCTTTCCTCCATCAAACTTTCTCCCCCCTCTTAACAAGTGATTCATGGTTCAACTGCGAGGTCATCCCCCAGTCACACCTTTCAAACCTTCTTACTGTCGATTTCCGTTTCAACGTTGAATGACCTCATAGGTCCCAGAGCTTGGCCTTTGGCCAAAATTCTCTATTCTGTTCTATTGAGCTGTTTAGCATCCTTAACTTCCAATGTACATTTTACTGCTTTCCCTGAATCGTACTTTGTGAAGGCGGCTTTCAGTCTGTGCACATCAACAGAAACTTGTCTAGCAGAGTCTTGATAGTGAATAAAGAATATAGTCACTCTCACTCTATCTATAGTTCATGTTCCCACAAAGGCAAAGGCTCGATTGCTGGTCAGAACAGGACTGTTTATCATATTATACATCATTCTGTGGAAGTTAATCCCAGAGTTATGTGAATTCATTATTAATTGGTTTTTGCGGCTTCATACGTAAATAAATACATGCTTACATATATACAAATATAATATATATATATATATATATATATATATATATATATATATATATATATATATATATATATATATATATATATATTGTTATTGTTACAGACTGGACTTGGTTTGATAAGAATTTAAACACAAAATTATAATTGATGCTGCCACAAAACCAAGGGAGTGGAAGGTCGCCATATTGGAATTAGAATTCTTTTGCCAATTTACAGGGATTTATTCATAGAAACTTAGAAATCAACCTTAGCAAAGCAACAATTAGACACAATACACCATAATCACTGGGGGGCAGATTCAAAATAGGACACAGTAACAATAATGAGCTGAATTGGCAACAAGCAAGTGGATAAAAAATGGGGCCAATCTGCAATAATCATTTCAGTGATAATAATCCCATTCAGTCTACCCTAATTACGTGAAATAGTAATGCAAATGATGGTGTTCCAGGATGGAGGAATACATAGGAACAGTTGGCCACAACGGAAACTTCTCCAAACTACGACCAGGAATTAATTGGGTGGCAGGTGGGGTATGGAAGCATGGAATTGCGATCATGCCACATGTCCCTCCTGGAAAAAGAGGTTCTGATTTAGCCGTGCTCAACCTAAGGAAATGGAGTCTTCCTACAGAAGATTACCCAACACG
>NC_089766.1:44727184-44729684 GCF_040412425.1 Macrobrachium rosenbergii
TACTTTTCTATAAAAGAAAACTATTGTGCCGGCTTTGTCTGTCCGTCCGCACTTTATTCTGTCCGCAATTTTGCTGTCCGCACTTTTCTCTGTCCGCCGTCAGATCTTAAAAACTACTGAGACTAGAAGGCTGAAATATTTTCTTCTTTAAATTTTTATTGAATAAATTATTGTTAATCGTCCCCCCTTCAATCTCAAATGTACCAAATTGCAGCCCTCTAGCCTCAGTAGTTTTGATTTTATTTAAGGTTAAGGTTAGTCATAATCGTGCATTTGGCAACGATTAACGCCAGGCCACCACCGGGATTTGGTTAGAGTTTCATGGGCCGCGGCTCATACAGCATTATACCGAGACCATCGAAAGATATATATATATTTTCGGTGACCTTAATTATACGCTGTAGCACTGTACAGAAAACTCGTTTCTTCGGCGCATTTTTAATTTTTTTTTATAATTTTATACGATATTATTATTATTATTATTATTATTATTATTATTATTATTATTATTATTATTCAGTAGATGAAACCCATTCATATGGAACAAGCCCACAGGGGACATTGACTTGAAATTCAAGCTTCCAAAGAATATGAAGGTGTTCATTAGGAAGAAGTGGGAGGAAGTTAAAGGAAATAAAGACAGAAGAGATGCCACCTATTAAAAAAGAAAATAAAGACAAATTAATGAATTAATAAACAGATAAAAATGTATCAGAATATAAGAGGAATAGTTTCAGGGCAGTAATGCATTGCACCTTCGCTTGAACTTGTGAAGTTCCATTTGCACGACATACGAACTCCATTAGCGCACATTAGCGCAAATTAATCCCGAGTATGGGAACTCCATAGCTTTCTTTCTTCACACTCCCCGTCCTCGCAGTTTCTTTCGTTCTCAGTTTTCAAAAGCGAACCACCGCAATAATAAAAGCAGATTTCTTACAAAAGCGGAATTCAATCTTTAGCGGGGAAGCGAAGTCAGCAAACGCTTTTATTTATAACCATTCATCCAAAAAGTCCCGGATGGTTGGGTGATTTAGATCAAGCAGGCTTTGCGCCAGCAAGGACCCTTTCCTTAAGTTTGGGAAGGTGTTGAAGGGGATTAAGAGGCCTGGTGTGGTCGTATGGACTCGGACAAACCAACAAATAAGATGAGAATCTTGGAGGAAGTTTCATAGCAAAACATTTGATATTTGATGCGTAGATTGTTTTGTAGGACCTTGCTCTGAATGCATAAGTTCGTATACAAATTAAGCCTTTCCATAACTTTTTAATCGATATAGAAGTTATATAGATTAGATTACAGACGAACAGAACAAGTCATACGACATCAGACGTTTGGACGAGGAAATTCCACAACAAGTTTCACCTCGTGTCACAGAATAGAATGAACCACCAATTCACTATTTATGCAAGTAGAATTTCTATTTAATCGGTCACACTGAAGTTGCTGCAAAAGGAAATATACACTAAGGATATTTATATAAACATTAAAATTGTTTGATTAATTTATGAAATTTAGGCCATCAAGCCAAGCACTGGGCCACTTTCCGCCAGTCTGCGCTTAACAATCAAAAGATTAATATAGACAGGAAATAATGGATGTATAAGGTCCCGAAGTCCAAAATAAGCCATATCCATTGGTTCAGTAAGTCCAGAGGAAGTTAGATCACTATGCTTGCTAAGTCATGAACACCTGATAGATAATCGGACATACTCTTACTGAATTGAATTTTCCTATGCAACACTTGCACAACAAAAGTGATATGAACTCTAAATCTCATTGGAGAATTGCCCACGATTTCTCGAGGGAGTTTTTGCACGAGTGAGGACGATTGCAGTAACCAGAGAAGATCTGTTGCGACATTCAGTACTTGTGCAAACCGTTTCATTAATCCCTGACTCAGTAATTAGACTCTTCAGGCAATGATTTCTCGGCATGATTCTAATAGATTAAAGAGGATGCTCTCTCTTGCTTTACGCTGCACTTATTATTATTGAAGTTGTTTCCATTTCCCGACATCTAGAAAAACGCTGTAAGGATTTATTCATGGTGATTCCACAATGAGCTGTAAATCCCGTTGCTAGGTAACCAATTGGTTCTTAGCCACGTTAAATCTCTTTCGCTGGAGAGCTTTAATCAGCTCAGTGGTCTTTTAAACTAAGATATAACTCATTCATGATGATAAAATTAAATTTCAGAAGAACCACCGTTCTCTTGCTGAAGTATTTATTGAGAATATTTTAATATTAAGAAGATGAAGATGACAACAGTAATAAGAAAGCAAAAAGCTGTTGCTGCTTCTGGTACAATGACTGCAGTTGGTGTGTGTGTGGCTGACGCATTCTAAGTCCCGTGGCCTCACAGCAGCAAATCCTTGTCAACAGAAACACAGCAGTTTCTGTGTCTCTCAAATTCCCTTCAGTTTTCAGTTAAGAAAATTCCCACCTGACTGTTGTCATGGTTTATCTCTATAGTGTTTTTTTTTTTTTTTTTTTTTTT
>NC_089766.1:44734684-44817184 GCF_040412425.1 Macrobrachium rosenbergii
GAAAAGATTGAATGTGGTGAAGGTTACACTACAATTATCAACTCCAGTCACCTCCCCTTGGACTACTCAGTTTCCACGTGTGCATATAAATGATAACATTCCTCGTCTTCTTCTTTTGCACACGACTAAGTCAAGTGCAAATGCTTTTGCTCCTAGAGATTTATGATGAGGAAATTAGTGAGCGGTGGAGAATGCAGTCTCCCATTTATTAACAAATATTGTTTTCACTTTGAAGTGATTCCAATGAATTCCTCCTTTTGAAGTGGCACGTGACCACCTGATAATAATATAAATGAGAGGGTGAGATTTTTGCTATGAATAAACTTCTTCTTTCATTAAAGGTAAATCTCTCTTAATGACACTCAGGTTATGAATGTCTGGAGGTGTACTGTGATAATACCTATTCTAATTAAACTTCCTTTAATTATGCTAATAAAGATTTTAGTTCACTCATGACTTAATCTTCGCTGTATAATTAACGTGGATATAGCCTGGATATAGAAACTTTCGAATGAATTATATATATATGTGTGTGTGTATATATGTTTGAATGTATATTTACGTGCATGTGGCAAACGCAGCATTACCTACCACATAACCTCCCTAGGCAATTAGAGTTTTCCCTATGCCTATTCCCATTTTACTGTCCATTTTTTTTTTTTTTTTTTTTTGGGGTTCCTTTTAGCTCCTCGACTCTTCCTAAGGTTGAGGTTGCAGGAAAGAAAGGCATATGTACTCTGGGTACCGGACTCGTTTTGATTGGAGCTTCTTAGCGGACCTCGGTGACTCCTGGAAGAGGTCATTAATGTTTTCTGATGCTTCGCCTATGCTTCTCACCCTTGTAAGTTTCGACCGCTCCCTAGAAATGCTTTTTTCGGGCTCTGTTTACTGTTTCTGGTGAACTTAGGTCATTAGCGTTGCAAGTCGCTCATTCGGAAAACCAGCGGCATCAGGAAATGCCACTGAGATTTGAAGGCCTGGTCACGATTTTATTTAATGCAGTGTACTTGAATGGGCCATTGACTAGGAACGCTTATATATGATTCCCTTTGTGAGTTAGTTATTTCTCAGGCAAAGACAACGCGATATTGATGGGTTATTTGTGGCTTAATGTTTTAGAGCATAAAAGGCAAATGTGAATGATTGACAAAATTGTCACGAAGGCACTATATAAGCTTAAATTCGACAGGAACATGCTCAGCAGGGATATCTTTGTCACTCTTGGATATAAGATGGATAATGTCACCTTAGTACGTTATCCTGAGAGGCGTGGGTTCGATTCTTGGTCATGGTAGGAATACTTTATCATTCAGAATGCTCGCTGGGTGTAAATTATTGCTAAGTTAAAGAGGAATCGATTTTATTGGGTTATTATGGATTAGGACTCGAGCGCACAGAGATGTGTACAGCAAGAATAACAATGATTAAATAAAAGAAAAATTCCGACGTGACATTCTGAATTACACAAGAAAGTATTTTGGATTTGGAAGAATTCCATTTTTAGTCCTGTTGACGATTCTGTTTTCCTTTATCTCCTGACATTTCCTGCCCTCTAGACTCTGATCATTTGACAACCTTCATACAGTATTCAACTGTTTTGTACGAGTTACTTGACTTTTTGTTGTTGAAGATTTTTAATATATGAAGAGAAAAACAATTTTTAACATTCTTTAAGAGACTGTAAAAGATGTCCATCTGGTTTTAAGATGTTATCCCTAAAGGGAATGACTTTGATAAAATCTATCACTGTAGAGACTCTTAGAAAGGTAAGGTACTATTAAGTCCAGTTATTTGTTGTAGTTGCAGGAAGAGATGTAACTATTATTGTTATTTTCCAGTGTTATTCTTCTTCGTCATTGTTAAATGTAATGGTGGGATATGCCACTGCAGGCTGATACATAAAGTATCTGTGGCTCCTGAAGTTCTGTTGCTTTCGTATAAAATGTATTGCTTCTCAATAGCATGCTCCTCAGAGCATTACTATAGCATTTACCCAATATTTGACCTCATAGAGGCTCAGGCTAAGCTAAGGTTGTGTATCACTGCTGGAACATCTTCATGATTGCAGCTTTTTTTGAGGATGTGAAGGAATGACTTACACTTACGAAATATAACACTGAAATTATTTTGTGATAATTCATTTTGCAAAGGAAAGTACCAATCCCCTATTTTATCATCCCTACCAGCTGAGTTATGCAATGAAGAATATTCACATCCTTAAGTCATTCCATGGAAATCTGGCCCTTATCCAGACTTGTCTTACAAACCTTAGTCACTCACTTGATTTTACTGTCACCACTGTTTGGCAGTGTCTCCTGTGTAACCACGTTGATTTGCAGTGTCTTTCCATTCTTCTACATTTCAACAACTATCCACACATCTGCCACAGCTTCTTCCACATCATTCTCAAACTTACATTAACCCTTTCCATTCTTCCGTTATTCAGCCCTGCCTCTCTGTTTTCCACATTCAGCTCAGCAACTCATTAAACTGCTTATTCCATCAAATCAGAATTTAATTTTTTGGAAGTCTTTCCAATTTTATCATTGATTCTGAGAGCAGTTTGTTCATTAAGCTTTCACTGCATTTATTCGCAAATAGAAGACTTTCTCATTCTTCCTATTGCCCCTGCCCATTTTCTTGTTTCTATTTTTATTACTTACCTTCTTTTTCTTTCTCACCTCTCTTGACTACCTTATCCAGTCTTCTGTATACCTGTACATGATCTTCTCCTCTGTCATGCAGTTGCATCTCAGAGGATGTCCGTGTTCCTAATAAAAGCGTTCATTTCTTTATCTCAGCAATTACAGTTTTTATTCCCTCTTCCTACCTGCTATACCCCAAACACTCCCTGGTGTTCCTGTGATCCCATTGTGGAATATTAGAAACGCATTCTCTCCCTCCACCTCCGTCTCTTGAGCCTTGTCCCACTCTTCCTCTTTCTCTCCTACACTGTTCTCATTGCCTTCTTATCAAACTCTCTTTTTTTGACCACATTTACAGCCACGTTTCCATCCCTTCCTTTCTAACTTGCATTTATGTTTATATTAACTATCGCATCAACCAAATGATGATCCATTGGTCATCTCACCATTATATCCATAAATTTGCATTTCCATCTGCTATATAACAACAGATCATCAAACAAACTCTCTTTGTCATAATTTTCTCTCTCCCAAGTATATAGTAATGAACATTCTTCTTTGAAAACCATGTTCAGTATTTCCAACTGTCAGTCCCATTAAGCACATTTCCATAAAATTCTGCTGTTTCTTGAACTTTAGCGCTTCCACATCAACCAACAACACCATCTCTTTCTATCCTCTACCATTGCATTCATATCACTTAGTGCAAGCACCCTTTCATATACTTCGGACACAACCAGTCCCAGACTCAGACTTTAAAAAAGAATCGCTCTTTCTCTCTCATTTCCACAATTTCCACACGATACACATTCGTTGTCACAGCTCATGGCACATTAGGTCATATCTTCACAATCCACAAACTATGTTAACTCATTTGCATTTCATCACCCATCCCCATAATGTTATGTAGGCTAAAAGTGCCATCATTTTCCAATCTGTTCTTCTATCAGCTATCCCATATACCCTGCCTTTTCATCTCTATTTTCTTAGTGCCAGAAAATGCAGTTATCTCTCCTTAAAAAATCAGCTTTCATGTATTTTTCCTTCTCTGGACCACAATCACACACACTGAAAGCCAGAATTAGTATTTTATTCCTCATTTGCTTAGTTTTGAAATATCACCTTTAGGTTTAGTCTTTTTTCAGCATCCCATAGGATTGGAAAGGATTTGTTACCAATGATGTCGGGGGAAGAAGCTCATCTGATCAGTAGGGAGCATTACCTCCTCCCAGGGTGATCCACAATCCTTTAACAGCCACTTTTCTGTTTTGAGGTACATTATATCTGTACCCCATACCATTGGCTTTATATATATATATATATATATATATATATATATATATATATATATATATATATATATATATATATAAAAATTCCATTGTTTATATATATGTAAAAATTCTTGTTTATAACTGTACTCTAGCCAAGAGATGGCGTTGGTATTGGACGTCTGTCGTTGTTCCTGTTTCTTTTCTTTAAGATCCTTACAGACGTTTGAGTACCATAAAGTTCGTAATTGTTGAGGAGTAAGATATTGCTTGTTTAACAACTAATCCCCTTGTTTTTATGTTTTCTATTCGGGATACCAAGTGGAAGTGGACGGCTCGCAAGAAGTCTAGTGGAGCAGTACGACAGAAGGTATCGGTGGATATAGTTGATCCTGATACAGAGGCCAGAAGCAAGTTTGTCCACCTGTGGTGAGACGATGGTTTAAACGGAGAGAAGGGAATTGTGTGCTGGTTAACAGGAAGGGGTTATACGAATGTATTGACCATGGTCTGATATTGTGCCCTGAGGATTTGGGTAAAGTATACTGTTTTTACTATCCGACGGTAGAAGGAGTAAGCCTGGAATTAGGATAATTCATTTGTGATTGTGTGGCTTAAGAGTTTCCTTCGTCGTGATAGGCTGTGTTTTGTATAACTCGTGTACAGCTGGGTATGCTGTTGTCATTTAAGATCGAGGGTGTAGAAAGCCTTTGATGGTGTTGGTCCAGGTATTGACCAATGTGTTTCCACAGTTAATGGTGCTTGTGGTAATTTAATGTTTTGGCACATTCCCTCTCTCCCGTTGTATTTGTAACTCTGGACCTAAAATTGTTATTATTGATAACTGTCGTACTGTCTTCGGTAGAGTAATTCTTGTAAAGTAACTCGTAAGGTAACTCATAAACGCGACTCTTAAAGTAACTATCACCATCGTATAAGTTTGTACTGGGATCCTCATCATTTAATTGATAATAGTTAATTTTGAACTGTTTAGTTAATGATCTGTTATGTATTCATTTAGTAACCTTATGTTTATATCCATAATCGTTCTTTTGATACTCAACTGAGTACTTGAGAAGTAATTTTGGAAGACCTTGATTATATGTTGTTACTCATAGTTCTATTTAATTTCGTTGGATAATTTTAGAATAAATTGTTATTGTTTTTTTTTGTAATAGTTTTATGTATCCTGTTTTGTAATCCATTATTGGTGCACAGAAAGTTTAAGGGTTGATCAGCAGGAGCAGTATACTCTAAGTTGACAATATTCCTATGTATACATATTCTTTTAAAGTACTTAATTCGAGTAATAATGATTTAACTTTAAAGAATGGAAAGAATCCCGCAGTTATTCAATGAAATGTAATTAGAAAGTTTCATGACTTAAATGATTGACATAAAATTCTTTAGAGAGTTCATATGGAGAATAAACGTTGCATATCAAATAAGTGAAATCGTAACATAAAAGAAAGTGGCATCCTCAGCGGGATGTAAAAAAAACTAAAAGTAAGTTTTTTTTCTTGTCTGTAAAATCGTTTTCTGTGCATTTTGTATTGGAGTGTAAAAGAGGCGTTATTTTTGCATTAAGTCTTTGTCAACATAGTAAAGATGAGTACCATTAGGATTGAGTCAATTGATGAGGTTGAGGAATTTCTAAGTCGTGAAACCTATTTAGCCGACTTGTCCGGTCTGCTGAAAAGAGAGTTGCAATTGGTAGCCCAATATTTAGGTGTAAGATATACCTCCTCCACTAAGAAAGATGAAATGTTAGCTGCTATCGTTAACAAGTTACAGGAAAGTAATGAGGGAGCAGCTAGTGAAGGTGAAGATGGGGAAAGCGCGCAAGGTGATGATGAGTGGGCACAAGGTGAAGGTGAAGAGGCGCAAGAGGAAAGGGCACAAGCTTTAGATGTAGAAGAAAAAGTGGAAGTGAAACCAGAGTTGGGTGATGTTGAGCTTAAACGTTTACAGTTACAAGTGCAACTGAAGAAGATGGAGAAAGAGGTTAAGTTAAAGGAATTTGAATTGGAAACAAAGAGAATGGAGTTAGAATTGGCAGAAAAGGAGAAAGCAAGGAAGTTTGAACTAGAGGAAAAGGAAAGACAAAGGCAGTTTGAACTAGCAGAGAAAGAGAGAGCAAGACAACATGAGCTAGAAGTACTTAAGTTAGGAGGCGGTGAAAGGCCCAGTACTTTTGATCCAGTGCGAAATAGCAAGATGGTGCCTAAATTTAATGAAACAGAAATAAATAAGTTTTTCATTGCTTTTGAGAAAATAGCAGCATCGCTTAAACGGCCAAGGGAATTTTGGGCAGTGATGGTCCAATCTGTCTTAGTTGGGTAAGCGCAAATCACTTTTTCTACGTTGTCTTTAGAGAGGTCAAACGACTATGATGCAGTGAGAGAAGTGGTGTTAGCTGCATATAAATTAGTCCCAGAAGCCTATAGACAAAATGTTAGACAGCTAAGGAAAACTCAAGACCAGACTTATAGAGAGTTTGCACGGAACAAAGAAAGACTCTTTGTAGAATGGTGTGAATCGAGGTCAGTAGATACAAAAGAGGATCTCGAGCAGTTAATTTTATTGGAGGATTTTAAAGAGAACTTGCCTGATGAGATAAAGACACATTTAGAAGAAAAGCAAGTAGTTTCTTTGGATTTGGCATCTACCATGGCAGACGAATATGTGTTAACCCATAAACCTGTTGTTAGAACAGTTAACCGATCTAACTTGTTTTCAGGTAAAGCCAATGTTCAACGAAAATTTTCCTACAGCAAGAATGAACCTAATATCCAGAAAGTGCATAACACAAGTCCGACCCGGAGAGATCGAAGTAACCTAGTATGTTGGGGGTGCGGTAAGGCAGGACATGTGATAGCAATGTGTAGGAGCAGAAAGATGGACAACAAGAAAAAGGTATTGTTATTACAAACTTTAAGTCCTGTACATAATATTGTACCCAGTGAAGAAAAAGGGCGAGATTTGTTTTCACCTTACAAATCAAGTGCTAAAGTGTCCAGTTTAGACAACAAGGTGGAAATAAGTGTACAGGTATTGAGAGATACAGGCGCTTCTCAATCTTTAATCTTGAAGGATGTGTTGCCTGACAGTTTATTAGAAAGGTGTAAAGGTAATGTGATACTAGGGGGTTTCCCTGACACATTATATGTAGCTCCATTACTAGAGGTAGATGTAGATTCAAAGTACTACAAAGGAAATTGTATCTTAGCTATAGTAGACAAAATTCCTGTTGATGGAGTGGTTACTACTTGCAAATGATTTAGTATTGGGAGTGAAAAATCAATTTCCACTAGTAGAGGATGTAATGTTAAGTGAGGAAATTCAGAATGAGGAAAATGGGATTAAGTCAGAGTTGCAGGATGAGTGTAAAAGTAAAAGCGTAGACTTAATTGAAGATAAGCTATATGAAGATGAACTTGGAGGTTGTTTAATAAAGGAGACTAGACCTATTCTAGTGGTAGACAATAACATTGATGAAAGGAAAGTAATTGAGGATAATGTAGGCAATCTAAATTGTACTAGAGAAAATTTGATAGAAGAGCAAAACAAAGATAAAGATTGTAATGCTTTGAAAAGAATATGGAAGAAGGAAATAAACTAGGAAGTCAATTTTTCATGAAGGAAGGGTTATTAATTCGTAAATCTTTGGGTTCCACGAAGAAGAGTATGGAGTGGAAGATGACTAATCAAATTGTATTGCCAGAAAAGTTTAGAGTAAAGGTAATGGAACTTGCTCATAACAACCTATTTGCAGGACATTTAGGCATAAGTAAGACCTTTTATAGAATAGCTAGCAATTTCTTTTGGCCGAAAATGAAGGAGAGTATTAAAAGATTTTGTAAGGGAATGCCATGAATGTCAGATGGTAGGAAAAGTAAAAAGCCCGTCCCAAAAGCTCCGTTACAACCAATATTATCAGTAGGAGAACCTTTTTCCCATATTTTATTAGATATAGTTGGGCCTTTGCCTGTAGCCACGTCAGGAGTTAAGTATTTATTAACTATTTTTGATAGAGTAAGCAGGTATCCTGAGGCTATACCCATAAAATCGGCAACGACTAAAGTCATTGTAAGGCATTTAATAAATTTCTTTTCAAGTAAAGGTTTCCCAAAGACGATTCAAACAGATCAAGGGTCAATTTTCACCTCGGACCAGTTTAAAAAGTGGTTAAGTGACTTTAGAATAGAGCATAAATTATCTAGCCCGTACCACCCTGAATCTCAAGGTACAATAGAAAGGTTTCATCAAACCTTGAAAACTATGCTTAAGAAGTTTTGTATGGATAAACGCAATCTTTGTGTCGAGAACTTGCCGTACTTGTTATTTGCAATTCGTTCAGTACCTAATGATAATTTGGGAATTTCACCTTTTGATATGATTTATGGTCATACTGTAAGGGGCCCGTTAGAAACAATTAGAGAAGGTTGGGAAGAAGAGCGGAGTGAAACTGATATTGTAGAATGGTTTTCTGATAATAAAAGTAAATTGTATAAAGCTTGGGAATTTGCTAAAAAGCACTTGGCTCATTCACAAAAGAGTATGAAGGAAAAATTTGATGTCAAAGCAGTGAATAGAAGTTTTAAGGAAGGAGACTTAGTATTGTTATTGTTTACAAAAACGAGTAATATTGGTGAGAGTAAATTTGTGGGTCCATATTCAGTAATTAAAAAGATTAATAATACAAATTATGTCATTTTAACTCCTGATCGTAAGAAAAAACAAATGGTAGTTCATATTAATATGCTCAAAGTTTATCACGTGGGTGAAGTAAAGCCTACAAATGTAGTGAAAGTAATTCAAGATGAAGTGTATCCCATTGTTGATGTGTCTTTAAAAAGAAATTCTGAAATTTTAAATAACTTGGATATTAAGTTAGCTCATCTGCAACCAGATTTAAGAGAAGAAATGAAGGATATTATTTTGGAACATGCCAGTATTTTTGGAGATAACCCTGGTAGAACTAGTGTAACTACACACGATATAAAGTTAGAGAGTGATGTAAGACCAATTAAACAACATCCTTATTGTATGAATCCTTTAAAGAAAGAACTTGTTAAAAAAGAGGTGGATTATATGTTAAAAAACAAATTAATTTCTCCCAGTAATAGCCCTTGGTCATCACCAGTGTTATTAGTGCCTAAACCTGATGGAGAAGTGAGGTTATGTGTGGACTATCGGAAGGTGAATAAGGTAACTGTTTCAGATACTTATCCACTACCCAGGTTAGAGGATTGCGTAGATCGGATGGGATGTTCTAAATATTTAACAAAAATTGATTTGTGTAAAGGGTATTGGCAAGTTCCATTAACAGAAAACGCCAAGAGTATTTCTGCATTTGTGACAAGTGATGGATTGTTTGAGTGTCAAGTAATGCCGTTTGGATTAAAAAACGCAGCTTCAACTTTTCAAAGATTAATGAATAATGTTATAGCTAACTTAGAGAATTGTATAGTATATATAGATGACGTAGTGGTATATGATGATTCTTGGGAAGAGCATAAGAAACATGTGAAAGCCTTGTTTGTAGCTTTGAAAGAAGCCAATATAACTGTGAATTTAAAAAAAATCGGATTTTTGTAAGGCTTCAGTAACGTATCTGGGACATACAGTTGGTAATGGTACTGTAGCGCCTAAGGATAGTAATATCAAGGCAATTTTGAATTTTGAAAATCCCAAGTCCCGTAAAAATATTCGACAGTTTCTTGGGTTAGTTGGTTTTTATAGGAAATTTGTTCCCAATTTATCAGAAGTAGCAGTCCCATTAACTAATCTGTTAAAGAAGAATGTTAAGTTTGCATGGACTAGTGGATGTCAAGATTCTTTTGAAAAGTTGAAGTCTGTACTAATTAGTAAACCGGTACTTAAAAACCCTAACTTTTTAGATCCTTTCATACTAACAGTGGATGCTTCAGAAATATAATAATGGGGTTGAGCATCCTGTATCATATTACTCCCATAAGCTTACAGATGCCCAACGTAAATACTCTGTAATTGAAAAGGAAACTTTGGCTTTGTGGTCAGCTATTCAACATTATGAGGTCTATCTAACTGGCAATGCTCATGTAATTAAAGTCAGGACTGACCATAACCCTTTAAGGTTCTTGAGCCAATTTAAAAATAAGAACGAGAGGTTAACACGCTGGTTTCTGTATTTACAGCAGTTCAACTTAGAAATTGCCCATATACCCGGAAAAGACAACGTAGTAGCAGATGCGTTGTCCCGATTGTAAATATTATTGATTGTAAGAAAGTTAGGATTGTTAATGTTAAGGTGTGTAAAATTTATTGATCCATGTATACAATAAGAATTGTAGATACTGTATTTCAAGTAATATTATATCCCAGTAATTTTGATACTTGTCAAATGAGTTTATAATTTATAAAGTAAAAATTTTTTTTTTAAAAGAATTTTTCATAGTAGTATGGGGGTGTTACGAACTTTAGTAAAAATTCCATTGTTTATAACTGTACTCTAGCCAAGAGATGGCGTTGGTATTGGACGTCTGTCGTTGTTCCTGTTTCTTTTCTTTAAGATCCTTACAGACGTTTGAGTACCGTAAAGTTCGTAATTGTTGAGGAGTAAGATATTGCTTGTTTAACAACTAATCCCCTTGTTTTTATGTTTTCTATTCGGGATACCGAGTGGAAGTGGACGGCTCGTGAGAAGTCTAGTGGAGCAGTACGACAGAAGGTATCGGTGGATATAGTTGATCCTGATACAGAGGCCAGAAGCAAGTTTGTCCACCTGTGGTGAGACGATGGTTTAAACGGAGAGAAGGGAATTGTGTGCTGGTTAACAGGAAGGGGTTATACGAATGTATTGACCATGGTCTGATATTGTGCCCTGAGGATTTGGGTAAAGTATACTGTTTTTACTATCCGACAGTAGAAGGAGTAAGCCTGGAATTAGGATAATTCATTTGTGATTGTGTGGCTTAAGAGTTTCCTTCGTTGTGATAGGCTGTGTTTTGTATAACTCGTGTACAGCTGGGTATGCTGTTGTCATTTAAGATCGAGGTGTAGAAAGCCTTTGATGGTGTTGGTCCAGGTATTGACCAATGTGTTTCCACAGTTAATGGTGCTTGTGGTAATTTAATGTTTTGGCACATTCCCTCTCTCCCGTTGTATTTGTAACTCTGGACCTAAAATTGTTATTATTGATAACTGTCGTACTGTCTTCGGTAGAGTAATTCTTGTAAAGTAACTCGTAAGGTAACTCATAAACGCAACTCTTAAAGTAACTATCACCATCGTATAAGTTTGTACTGGGATCCTCATCATTTAATTGATAATATTTAATTCTGAACTGTTTAGTTAATGATCTGTTATGTATTCATTTAGTAACCTTATGTTTATATCCATAATCGTTCTTTTGATACTCAACTGAGTACTGGAGAAGTAATTGTTGGAAGACCTTGATTATATTATGTTGTTACTCATAGTTCTATTTAATTTCGTTGGATAATTTTATAATAAATTGTTATTGGTCTTTTTGTAATAGTTTTATGTAATCCTGTTTTGTATTCCATTATTGGTACACAGAAATTGTTTAAGGGTTGATTATATTAGGAGCAGTATACTTCTAAGGTGACAATATTCCTTGTATACATATTCTTTTAAAGTACTTTTTTGTAATTCGAGTAATAATGATTTAACTTTAAAGAATGGAAAGAATCAGCAGTTATTCAATGAAATGTAATTAGAAAGTTTCATGACTTTTAAAGTGATTGACATAAAATTTAACTAGAGAATTCATATGGAGAATAAAGTTATTGCATATCAAATGTAATTAGAAATTTCATAACAATATATTGACATAAAATATTTATATATATATATAATATATATTGCATATAAATATATATATATATATATATATATATATATATATATATATATATATATATATATATATATATATATATATATATATACATACAGCCACACATACATGCACACACATCATACGTACATACATACACACTTCAGCCTTGCTATCATTGTTAATTATGTTAATTATCAGTGTAAAATCAGCCGATATTTTCATGGCACAAGTATATCCGTCATTTCTAATGAGATTTAGTTGTCTGTAGACCGTAGAGGGAGAAGTCCCAGTTCAGTTAACATCTCTGGGATATTGATGGAGGAGAAGGCAAAGGAAAGTTGCTGAGGAAGTTGCAGCCGTTGCTGGAGTCCGTGACGTCAAGTGACCTCGCACCTGTACTCGGGCAGTTCGGTGGCCTCACTTTAGTTCGAGTAGATAATTAGGCACCAAGTATCAGTATTATTGAGAAATGGCGTTAGGCTTATATGATAATTTGAATGTGAATACAGTTTTGGGTAAGATAGATACGGACATCTCTTATATATATATATATATATATATATATATATATATATATATATATATATATATATATATATATATATATATATATATATACACTATATATACATATGTATATATATATATATATATATATATATATATATATATATATATATATATATATATATATTATATAGAAGATATTTGATGCGTAAATGGATTGATGTATTTGCATATAATTTGGGTTGTGCATGGTTGCATGAATATGTGTATTTAATGTGCAAGCAGTATAATTACACAATCAAGTCTGCACACATACAAACAGTCATGTACAACCCCAATTATATATTATCAACTAATATGTTTGTATTTGCGTGTGTATGCATGCATTTGTATCCATGTATGCGAGTATCTCAAGTATGCTACTAATTGAAATACCAAGTAGAATGGCTTGTTAAAATCGATTTTTTATCATTCAACCAAAAGAGAGAGAGAGAGAGAGAAGAGAGTAACATTGATGTAGTATTACCGTATTATCTAACTTTGTTTTGCAACAGTAATTTCATAAAATTATTAAAACAAAAATATGAAAAAAGAAACGTATCCATCCATGGTGTTAGATGAACTAACCTAACCTGCACCCACACACACGCATAATCTCTCTCTCTCTCTCTCTCTCTCTCTCTCATATTCTAATATTACGAGCCCATTAACAACGGCAAAACGCGGACATTAGGTCATTTGAACCTTAGTTAACATAACAGCCCTACCAGAGAACAAAACGAGCGATTCTTAATCTAGTTTTTCCTTCCCACTTCTTCTGTGACGGCCATAGCCCAAGGCCTGAAATGCCCACAGGCAAAACTCAGGAAGAGCGTTGTATGATCTGAATCCATTTCAGATATTACACGCTCACCCAGAAGTGCAGGAACATGCAAGAGTTCGTCTCTATTTTATCATTTCCTCCCTTTTTTTTTGACACTTTCTTTTCGGCTCGAAATGGTTCACAAGACATTTTGATCTTATTATTCAACACACTAGCCTGGATGAAATTTGGAGGCTAGTGAAAAAATGCCAGAATATAGTTAGATTAATTCTCAGATGCACTGTACTGCTAAATATTTACTTATATTTTTACCATGAATAAGTTTTCGTTTAAATTACGTAGATGTTACTTTGGGAGGACTCAAGTATTAGATACTTGTGACTGTATGAACTATTTGTTGCTATGCATAACACAAATGATTCTTGAAGATTCTGATGACATTAAAGACCAAGGATTGAGTGAACTGTTTGTCTGGAAATAACTAAAAAAGTTTAAGGAGTCAGAGTAATCCTCTTGAATAGTGTTTGTAAAAAATTCAGTCTTGGAATAATTTTTCTCATAACAGTTTCCAGAGACTTTAAGTGAGTGTCTGGACTGCTCTAATTCCATAAGAATGGGAGGAAAGGGCTAACCTTCAATTGTGAAATTTGTAAATCTCAGATTTGTGAAAAAAGGAAGAATTTGTGAGCCACATAAAAAAAAAAAAAAAACTGTAATTTGGTTAATGTTTTGTCTGTTAAACACAGGTGTAGTTTTAAGGCAGTCTTCAAAGTTCACAGTGTGTTTGTGCGTGTGTGGGAAAGAGACAGTAATCCAAGCATGGAATCTGACACCTCAGAATCGGCTGTTAAAATTGAAGGATTCCTCAAAGAAGAGTCTTATGAAGATTTTATAAATGAAAGTCCGGAATATGCTACTGAAGATCCATTATCTGAGGATACAAAATGTGGGACTGAATGTAAAGAGGAAAGAAACCAGGATGCTCAGTTGGAAACTGATGCAAAATGTGTCGTATTAGAACAAGGGGAAAATGAATGTGGCCAGAATCCCAAGACGAGCCCAAGCACCAAGCTGTTTAAATGTGAAGAATGTGGAAAGACGTATATCAGGAAAGATAGTTTAAGCTATCATATAAGGACTCACACTGGAGAGAAACCATTTACTTGCGAGGATTGTGGAAAGTCGTATCATCATAAAGATAGCTACAGACAACACATGAAAGTCCACGCAGGACTGAGCTCTTATGTATGTGAGAAGTGTGGACAGTCATTTCATCTGAGGGATACATATAGAGACCACCTGAAATCTCATCAAACAGCGAGGCCAGTTGCATTTAGTGGACATGGCAAGACATTTTCCTCACAGCAAGAAAATGACTTGCGAGTGGACACCACAGACAAACAATTTGTGTGAGATATGTGGCAGGCTGTTTACTTTGTCATGTACTCTTGAACGTCACTTAAGAACTCATACAGAGGACAAGTCGCTTGCATGCAAAGAATGTGGGCAAATTTTTTATTAGAATGAGGATCTTCAAACACACATGAATATTCACTTGAGTGAAAAGCCATTTGTCTGTAAGGTATGTGGGAAAGTTTATAGGCGAAATAGCGATCTAAAAGTTCACATGTGAATTCACACTGGGCACAGACCATTTGTTTGTGAGAAATGTGGCAGGTCTTTCAGGCAGTCGTGCACTTTCAAGCATCACTTGAGAACTCACACTGGAGATAAACCGCTCACCTGTCAGGAATGTGGGAAAAAATTTTATCAGAGTGGGGATCTTCAAAAGCACATGAGAGTTCACACTGGAGAAAAACCTTTTGTTTGCGATGTCTGTGGAAAAGCGCACAGGAAAAACAGGGATCTTAAGGTTCACATGAGAAATCACACTGGGGAGAAACCTTTCAAGTGTAGCATATGTGACAGAACTTTTACTCGTGGTGAGATTCTCAAGAGTCACTTGAGAGTCCACACAGGTGAGAAACCATATAAGTGTGAGATTTGTGGAAAGTCATTTAGTCAAAGTGGGACTCTGAGAGAGCACACAATATTGCACACTGGAGAGCGGCCGTATGTTTGTAAGGAATGTGGGAAGACTTTTAATCAAAGAGGAACTTATCATTGTCATAAAAAACTCCACTTGTGATGTAGACGATAATTGTGAATCGAAATATCTCGACAGGAGAATTTTCTTGATGGGAAGCAAATGTTAACTGATATATTATGATCTGTTGTCCTGAGGTATTAACAAGATCAAAGGAAGATTTTCTTGAAGAACTGTTGAAAAAATTTACGTGTTGAAAGTGAATTTGATAAAGAACCTTGGAAAGATGTCATACTTAGAATGCTCTACTGTAGATCTGCATTTTTATGGATATATTTTAATAGGGATTTGATCAATTCTTACAGCATAATCTTTTGTCTATGAGGGAGTCAGTACTTTTAGGAATTTAAGAATTGTGATGATCTCATCCTATCGTAATGTTCAGTCACTTGCAAATAAAAAACTAAACTATGAATCACTGTCATAAAGAAAGAATGCTGTGACTTACATTTTTAGACAGGGATCACCTGTGTTATTTGGAGCTACTGACTTCCTGTTAGCAGGTTGGTTTACCTAAGAAGCAGTGTTTAGCAAACCTAATTATAACATCCAACTAATGAACTGTAAATTTACTTCATCCCACATTAATACTGTTCAGCAAATCCAATTGTTGTTTCATCGGACAGGCTGCGAACCACTGCGTGAGTTGTGACTTTCAGCTGATAGACTAGAAGTTACTCCACCCCATAAGACAGGTTGTTCAACCAAGCAAATGACATTTAGCAAAACAAGGTTTGACTTCCATTTGACACATGGTTCAGCCACTGCGTGCCATTAGGCAAATTAGACAGACTGGCAAAATTAGTAAACTAAATTTTGTTCTACACTTGACAAACTGGGAGCTACTGTACTGCACCTCATTAGACAAACTAATAAAATGTAGCCAACCAGACTAGGAATTTTGTCTGGCAGATGGTGAACTTCTGCATGACATTAGACCTCTTGATAAGCCTGAATAACAACCTTCAGTAAAAAAAATTCTGACTCCCAACTGACAGATTGAGAGCTTGTGACTTCCATTAGACAGGTTTGTTTGTTGTATATAGAGGACAGACTTCCTATAAATATAGAATGTGTTTGAGACAAAACTGGTTTTTTTTAACTCATTACTTCATGAAAGCCACCAGAAAAAAACCTCCCATCAGGCTGTCTGTGCATCTGGGTTCCAAAACACCTTCAGCTGTAGTGAAATTCATTCCTTGTGTTGTCTGGCCCAACTGCTAGAGAGGAGGGATTGGGAGGTAGTTACTTTTAGTAGTGATAGGTTGTACTTAGGTAAAAAAAAAAAAAGATTTGCTTTAAAAAATCATAATTGTTTTATTACAAACCCATTACTCTTTAGCTTGGAGGTCTCTTGGTAGTCCCCAAAAACTGTCAAATATTCTGTGGCCTCAGAAGCCTGCAAATATCTGGAGTGAAATAACAGGCAGTCCAGAGGCTCTGGACTAACAAGGGATCATGAAATGGACTGAGACATAGTTTGTAAGGTGGTGGGTTGTGCAGTTTTGGGCTAGCCTAATGCAACTAATGCTTCACTTACTCTATTAGCTTAGTGCAGAAGTGAATACCTCAGAATTGTGTTCTATGTGAGCATGATGCATTGCTATGGAGATGATTAAAAGAACCCCTCCTTTTGAAGAATCATTATAGGTTGGCCTGTAGCCACAAGTGACCAATAGAATACATGCACTGTATGGTTTATGTGTCAAGGCTTTTAGATAGAAATTAATATAACTGTTGATCTTATTCAGGAAAGAATATTGATTATGGCATTTGCATCCATGTTCCTTTTCTAGTTACAAGTCTTGGTGATTAGATATAAGGATCCATGAAAGAACCTCTTTCAAAACATTTATTACATGTGACATAATTCACTTGAAGCACCTAAGTCTGTGCTGCTCTATAACCTTTAATTACTGACACAGACAGCTTCCTTGAACAGCAAAGAGAAAAGTAGGAAGTCCATGACAAGCCAGAAAGTAGCAAGGAGTGGATCAGTGTCCTTCCTGTTACATCAAATGCCAAAGACTCTCCTCTTTGACAGATAAGCCTCAATATAGTCTGCGTGCCTTGGTTGGCAGTGACTTCTGCAGCTTCTATGAAAAGCCTCTTCTGATTAGGCAACCAACCCCTGGCATTGACTATTCTTGTATTGTTGGTATATTAATATACTTGGATGATGAAGATGCCACAAAAGTCCTAGGCAACTAAATTCATACTTGCATGAAAATAATTTAGGATGATTTCAAGTAGCTAGGTAACTGTGAAGATGCAAGTATGCATAATTGTGAGAAACTGCAACAGTAACAATGCAGTGTCATTACATATACAAAAAGAAAAAAGTTGATTTACAGATTCTGAGTCACGTACAAGATATTGTGGACCCTGATTGAATGGTTCTTCAGTAATGCCATCAGCTTTAGCTGCATGGGGAGGTAAGACCCCAATTAAAGGCAGTCTCCAGTGTCCACAGTCTGGAATGAAAGGTTGGGTAGATCAAGATCACCCCTTCAGTAGAATAACAGGGTGAGTAGTCAAGGTGAGACTAACTGCCATCTTCTCTACCTGTGGTTTTCCGAGTCTCTCTGAATCTAGTACAGCTTATGTGATCCAAGAAATAAAATTCAAGACACAAGGAAATTTGGGGAGGGTGAAAAAAAGGAAGAAAGAAAATATTGTGGAAATTTCTGTAATTTCCTTTTTTGTCTCTTAACTGGGTAATGATTGAAGAGAGAGAGGGCAGGAATGAAGGTAATTCCAATCTTCTTTCCAGTGGAAGGATTGCCGGAATGAAGCGAGATTAGTGTCACTTGCCAAAATAATGAAAATTGGTTTATTTTGCTTGATAAAAACATAATGAATCAGTCTCAGTCCTAGAACGATATTTCAAACACAGCAAATGTTGCTGATATAAACTCTATACTGTCAATATATAACAAAGAATTTATACAAAAATAAAAAGATATTATTTTTTTTTAGACAAAGTCAGTCCAAGGGCTTACAGCATTCCATGATAATTTAGAGGCAGTTTAACTCCCCAGATATTCTTAAATTAATTGATCATCAGACCTTTTTATTTTATAGATGAACATAGGATATTACTTTATCCTATCCTATATACAAAACTTGTACTCAAGATGTAAGTTGAAAGTTCACTTACTATTAGCCATTCAAGGTTAATGTTATCTACAATGTAACCAAGCTGAAGTCAAGTGAATTTTCATACAGAAGGAAGGAAAATAAATGAAAGATTTATCTGAATGCTGAAGTGGTGTATTTAATTTACCATACAATGATTTGGAGTAAATACTCAAACCAGATTTATTATTTCTTATATCAGAGCAAAGTCTAAAGCACACATCTATAATTCCATGATCAATGATTTTAATCTTTCATGTCAGTCGTGCTCAGATAATTTCATGTAGTTCTTCAGTGGTCCACCCAGTACGTTGACAGTTCTCACGGCCTTGGACAACTTACAGAACTTGCTATGTATGAATTTATCCAAGGAGATAGTCTGAAAAAAATGAAAAATCAATTTAATACACCATTTCCAAAACATCCCTATGATCATTATGACGGTGACAGTGCCCTTCGCCTTACTTTTATGATAATTAGTTTTGAAAGTTGCTCCTTGACAATATGGATCACTCTCGTCTCAAAACGTTCTTATCACTTGCAAGCAAAAGAAGTCATGACTATTTGACAATGAACATTGAGATTTTTATTCATAAGCGAAGAATTTATGTTTTTCTAACTTGCTGATGTTTTCTGTGTGATATTGAAATCATACATTAATTTAACTGTTGAAAGTCGGTTCGGTTTGGAACTTTCATCTCTTTTAAAAGACCTTGAAATACTTTCTTTCATTGTAATTGCATGTTCATTTGCTAATATATTTCCAGTGATTTTTTGTAACCGAGAATTTGGTCTCAAATTTTTCTCTCGCTCTTAATTGCTTATCTGTTTGGTCTAGAAACAACATTTCAATTATATTTAATAGTCAACCTTTACATTGGAAACTGCCACAATTCTCTCTGTCCTTTGGCAAGAGATTGCTTTGAAAATGTTGTTACTCATTTAATTTCCTCTCAACAATAATTCAGATTGATGTGATGGCAGTCTGATGTAAACCAATCAAGCAAAATTCTTGCATGATTTACTTACTTGTCACTCAGGTATAGACCCCAGGATAATTAGGAAGGGCACAACCATTACCCCAGGAGACAATTCCAATCAGAACATTGAATGTTTGAGTTGCGCTGCCTGGAGCCACTAGTGGTCCACCTGAGTCACCCTGAGAATGGAAAGTAATGTTTGGCATCGTTATAGTCGCAGGAAAGTATGGAAAATTGTTTTTTTGGCCGGAACTTTTCATGGGGTGTTGCAAATCTTCATCTGTAGAAGTCTTTAAGCATTTCTTCCGTGTAACTAAAAATGTTTACATACCGAGTCTACGTTAATTTTAAAATGTAAGGCGTATCGTTGACAACACCCCTACCTGACAGGAATCTTTTCCTCCAGCAAGCGGTCCAGCACAAATCATGTTTGCTGTGATGGAAGCAGTTCCATATGACAGGCGGCATTGAGTGTTAGTCAGTGTTGGCACCGTCACCTCTTGTAGTTCATTAGGTTGGATACCACCTGCAGTGGTATGAAGCTATAAATTACTGTCACACTTGAAGGTAAAATCAAAAAAGAAAAATATTCCAAAACAAAGAAATACCAGAAGGAAATGATTCAAGAAACAATGATTCCTTATCATCCCCATAATCTGAGGTGAGCTTTTACCCAGAAAGTCTTGACACCTAATGTCGATCATGTCTTAACCTAGGTTATCAAGGCACTCTCCTCTGGGTATACTGTTAAATCAAGTTAAATTCCTGAAGCTACTGTAAATCGTTAAGCGATGAGAACAGTAGTTCTCATCAAGGTTTAAGGATCTTACATGATATTTTTAGTAACGTTCTATAATTTACATTAGATTTAAGGATCTTACATGATATTTTTAGTAATGTTCTATAATTTACATTAGAAGAGGGGTCTTATTTTACCCTTAAATATGATAATAATAAAAATAACGATATTCCAGTGTTGATTGTGCGGAAGAGAAGATGCACTTTGGATGATGAAAGACAAAGATTTTTTCACAATTTCTTTATGCTGTTTCAAACAAAGACTATGAAAATGTACAATGTTTATCAGTAAAGACAGTAATAGTATACTATGGAAAGGAAGGTTTCTAATGACAATAGCATCATAAAAGGAATTAGGTAAACAGGATGTACATTAGTTATTGGGGGTGGTGGAAAGAAATTGCAAAGACCAGCAGAGGAGTTTGGAAGTACAGTACAGTATTTATAAGAGGAGATAGTTGAGAAGAAATTTGAAGAATCATACCTGAGGTAGTTGTTCCCCATCCAGTAACTACAGCATTCACATTTTCGTATAAATTGCCTGCATCTGGGGAGACATACAGGAGCGATCTTGTTGTCAGGTTGGAAAGTAATTGAGTCATAAGTTTGATCAGTGCGATGTCATTGTCCATAGTGCTACTGCTGTAATTTGGATGGACGACGATCTGTAAGGATATAGATAGGCCAGAACTACTATACTGTCACAGGGCACATTATTTGGACATTTCTGAGATACATGTCATTAAATGCAGCTATGCTTTCACACCAGAAAGGTTATATGGAAGTTATTTGGCCTAGTGTATTTCCATTTACATTTGTTTCATAAAAACATACAAAAACAAGTTTTGACGTAGGAAAAACCTATCTTTAGTAGCCGCTGTGAGTCCTCAAAGGAACAAGTCCAATCTCACATCTAGCAGACTTTTTCTTAGGCTGGGACTTTCTTTGGCTACTCTTTGCAGCCAGCTATCTCTTTCAACAGCACTCAAATCAGAATAAGGAAGGATCTGAGAAGATTCCTTACACAGCCCAGCTTTTCCAGACAACAATTGGAACGAAGTCTGGATCTTTTACTGTCTGGGTTGATGATAGATTTAATCCTGAGAGTGTGGCTGCAGGATTTAAACAGTCTGGCTCTCACATGCCAGGAAAAGGCTTTGAGATCACCTTCATCTGAAAATGGGAAGATACTCTGTCCATGGACCTGGAGGGGATCTCTTGCAAACAGGTCGACCTGACACCACCGTTCCTACGAGGGATAATACATACGGATGCCTCCTTGACAGGTTGGGAAAGCCATTGAGAGGAAGATGGTCACCTACCCTGGGCTATTGGCTGTCTTTCCATCTCAAAAAATTGAAACCTCCAAAAGGCACCCACATTTTGTTGATCCTAGACAATATGGCTGCAGTCTTATATTAAGAGGTTAGGCTCATGCTGAGCTTCTCTCAGTCAGTAAATGCCAACATGCTTCCATAATCCGGAAGTGAACCAGTTTGCCACATACAAGAACTGTCAACTTCCAATGTATGTGTCTCTGAACCTGGACATTCAGGCAAAAGCAAGAGATGTATTCCTACAAGACTGGAACAGATGGAAGATGATATACCTTTTTCCCCTCACTGTCCCAGATTTTGAAAGCTTTGAACAATCTTTTTGCTTTCAGCAGAACTGCTGGCCTAGTAGCCCTGAATGAGTCAAACAGTCATTGGTTCCTTATTTCCTCAACAACAGGCAAGGAACAGATTCCAATGCTTTCCATGTTCTATCCCAGACAGGAGGAGGGGAGTCGCCTATGCATCCTCCTTTCTGAGCTGTGACCTTCATGTGGAATTTTAAATCTAGTCAGCCGTGAAGATTATTTGCCTAAAATTGCTAGGTACCAGTGCAAAACTAAGGACTTAATCTGTCCAACAGACCAGTCTGTATGGAAAAAGTGGTTAGATTACCTTAACACTGGGAGCCCAGTTGAATTCTGTTAAAACAGGTTTACAATTTTTATCTTTTGAAGTCAAGCACCTTGCTATTTCAACAATCATGGCATACAAGGCAGCATTGGCAGAACCCTTGCTTATGGCTTTGGAATTGATTCTAATATTGAATTTGTTAATTCTGTTCTTCAGTCTTTTACACTGCAAAGGTTAGCTCCTACAAAGTTTCCCATTACCTGGTCCCTGAATAAGGTTCTTAGACTCCTGTCATCCCCTCAGTTCATGGGCCCAATACAGCTGTAACTCATATGCTGCAAATGGCAGTCATCTTGACTGCTTTGGCATCAGGAGCTCAGATCAGCATACTGGGCTCTCTTAGACAAGGGCAGCATTTCACAACTCATACACCTAGTTGTCATTTACTGTTGTGTCCTGTACTACCATTCCTGGCCAAGAATGTGGACTTTTAAAGGGAAAATCCCTTTTCTGATGAAGGAACTCAGTATTTCATATAAAATATCATGCCTGGTTAAGCACTTAAGGTTTACCTAGATGTCACAGCGAACAACCCAGATGGTCCTATTTTTAGTACACTTTAGCACAAACAAATAACTGTCTCTACATGAGCTGAGAATTATTCCTTTCCTAAGTTGCATGGCATCCAAAAGGTGAGTACATCATTAACTTTCTTCGTAAATGGTTCCTTTGAAGAATTCTTTGAGTGTATGGAGTGGTTATTAGAGGCACTTTTCCTGAACCAGTGAAGGCAAAATAATCCTGCAGCCATACCTAACAATTAGGTAAGTCACTGTAGAACCACAGTGGATAATACATTTATAGGTTCGTGTGTCTCTGGTTCTGTATTGCTAGACCCTAATCGGTATCCGGAATAAAGAAAACGTTTGATAACCTGTGACTTTACCTTGAACAAAAAATTCCTGAAACACTGTTGCCTTGAGAATGGTGGTAATGCTGAGATATTGCTGGGGAAGGCTCACTAATCCCTAAGCCAGACCCGACATAATTAGGTAAGTCACCTTTGAACCACAAAGAATCACGTATATACTATTGGTTTGTGTGTTGTTTCTTTATTGCCAAACCCTATTAGTATCTGGAGTAAAGAAAATGGTTAATAACCTGTGCTATATCTCAGAGCAAAAATTAACCTGGGTTGTTGGGATTTATTTTTCAGGAGCTAAGCCATTTTGTCACCTGTCAATTTCTTTTATAAGCTCCTTTGAGAACGACAGCAGCTACACTATCAAAAATCAGGTTTTGATGAAGGAAAACCTATTTTGGTAGCCGGTGCGAGTCCTCAAACCTAGCTACATTCCTGATGTAAATGCATTGGACTGGAGTGAACATTTATCTTGCACAGACATGGTATGTAATGAAAATGGCAGCCGACTTATGTCGTTGTCACATCTGTGCAGGGAGAGATGTAGTGAAAGCCGAGGCAGTCATTGTAGGACAAGGGATAGCGCCCGCCTGTCCTGAGTCCTTTATGTTCTATCACTGTGCCAACAAGCACTATTCTGGCCAAAACCAACTGTAAGAGAATTCTTTGTAATTGATTGGCCTGTCTTATGAAGCTGCAGTTGAATGATTGTCTTATTTATTTCTAAAAAAAAATTTTATTATCAGTTTTATGTCCCAATAAGCAGTGGTATAACTACATACTTGAGATGCTAGGATTCTTTGTGTTACAGTAGTTTCAGATGTTGTGGCCCAGTTCTGCTCTCCAACTACAACATTGACACTTGATGCAATAGATCTGAAAAATTAATAGGACTATTATTAGGATTGACAACAGGCTTTTTGTGTACGGAAGAAGATGAAGTCTCATCTTGAGGTTCACTTTTTCTTTAATAAGGAATTGTATTGTCTAGGTTAAATTTTTTTGTTTAATGGGAAATTGTTTTAATATTTTTCTTAGAAGGTCAGTTGGACTTTTGATGGGATGTTCAGTATTGGAGCAGGAGGTTAGATCTGAAACACTGAACGGTTTTTTTATTTGACTGTTTGAGATGCATAAATTCAAGAGATAAGGTTTTAAACAATGGTTGGCTTGTTCAGAATACTAATAATGAGCTCTTAAACCATAGAGAACTTACCTAAGAAGGGAACAAAGGTTAAAGATTAAAAAGTGCATATCTTATTCAGAACATGTTACTCAATTTAAGATCCAAATGCAAGTTGTGTTCGTTACAAGGCCAGAATGAAATGAAATCCCAAATACTGGAATGGGGGTTCACATATGTGGAATGGATGATGACTGATTCAGGTGAGAAAGCATTGATTAAAAAAAAGGAAGGTAGACTTCCTCTTACCCAGTGACACAGTGAGCTGCTGTTACGATCCACTGGTTTGAGACGATAGATCCACCACAGTATGGTCTAGTTCCTGTAGGTGTTGTCAGTCCAACTTGCCAAGGATATTCGTTAACTGTCGTTGTCTGTCCTCCAACTATCCTAATTATAGGATTTCGCCGGCCGCATCCTACATAAGAGGATTGTTTATTTAATATCACTAAAGAATATATAACCTTTGCAGGAAACCTTTTATTGGCAGTTATGGAGATGAAGTTATAGACAGTGACGATCACTTTTAATAGTCAGGCTAAGAGGGGCGGAAAATCTTGAAGTCGTAGGGACTTGTGAGACTCTTTTGAGAACTTGTACTAAGGAAGGGAATTTTTCCCTCCTTCCATATCACTGAATTGAAGCATGATGAAAAGGATTGAAATCTACAGTAGTCATGTTTACACCTAAAAAACATCAACAAAACCCTTAAATTTGTATTTGCTGACATAAGGAAAATGTAACCAGATTAGATTAAGAATGCTTAAGAATGTAGATAAAAACTGACAATTATAGCTCTAATCGTGCTTGAAAAACTTAAAAGATTTTCAAGTACTCTTTCCAGTGCACGCACATACGGAGAGCAATTCAATTTGGTTTAATCTAAAAAGAAATGAAAAAATCTTATCTTCTCCCTATATTAAGCCTTTGACTAAATGAAACTTGTCGAGGAAAGACAGACTTTGGCCTTGATGTGTAGTTCTGCTCCAATTTAGAGGGCTATACCAAAGGCTGTCTTTGACCTTGTGTGTGTGTGTGTGTTTGTGTCTGTCTGTGCGTGCATGCACCAAGAGCCTCTGCTTGAAGAAACCGCTAAGAAAAGTGAGAGAAAAATGGTTGGGGAAATTGTGGAGATGATATTTTGTCCTTGCCCTGTTTGTAATGATACCTCAAAAGATGTGGTGGAAAGCAAAGGATTTTCAACGAAATGAGCTGAGAGAGAGAGAGAGAGAGAGAGAGAGAGAGAGAGAGAGAGTAAGTAGTATAGCTTAGTTTTACCAGACCACTGAGCTGATTAACAGCCTAGGGCTGGCCCGAAGAATTAGACTTATTTTACGTGGCTAAGAACCAATTGGTTACTTAGCAACGGGACCTACAGCTTATTGTGGAATCCGAACCACATTATAGCGAGAAATGAATTTCTATCACCAGAAATAAATTCCTCTAACTCTTCATCAGCCGGCGGAGAGAGAGAGAGAGAGAGAGAGAGAGAGAGAGAGAGAGAGAGAGAGAGAGAGAGAGAGTCTCTAATCCCCGAGAGAACAGGTTCGTCGTGAAATGACCAGCATTCCTGCAGTAATTTCCGAGAGAAGAAGAAGAAGAAGAAGAAGAAGAAGACTGGGCAATTAACTGTAAAATACTGCTTACTTACGGCAAAGGAAAGGCGGTGTAGTTGTTGTCGTCGTTGAAGTCGATGTACTTGTCGAAGTTGACGTAGAGGTTGAAGTTGTTGAAGTCGACGTAGTTGTCGATGTGGTTGTTGGTGTAGTTGTTGTTGTTGTTGTCGGCGTGGTTGTTGAAGTTGACGTATCTGTAGTTGTCGACGTGGTTGTTGGTGTAGTTGTTGTTGTTGGCGTGGTTGTTGAAGTTGATGTAGTTGTAGGTGGCGGTCCTGTTTCAATGGAAAGAAAAAATATAATCAAGCAATCAATCAGAAATTTCCTGTGGCACCCACGGGGATGCATAACCGCCTCAGTGAACTCACGCCACCACATTCTGTCCTGGGCTAACTCCTCCAGATCCCCCCAACACTCATCTCCTGCTTCCTGCCTCAGCGACCTCAACCATGTCTCCTTTGGCCTACCTTTACCTCTTCTACCAAGGGCAACCCACCCCCGTATATCTCATACTATTCCCTGTCTTCTATACATAAGGCCTAGCCACTTCCAGCCTAAGGACCTAACATACTCATCGACCAGTTGCACCCCCAGTTACTTCTCTAAGTCTGTTATTTGATATCTTATCCCACCAATTAATTCATAATATTCTTCTGAGAGTTGTATTTTCAAATGCTAAGAATTTATTATCTGAAGTCACTGTACTGTTCCATGATTCATGCTCATCAATCAAAATAAATGAAAATACTCTAACCATTACCTTAAAAATAATTTAAGTGACTTAAATGATGAAAAAAATACAATTAGACACATTAAAGTTTATTTAAAGGTAAGTGTCATCTTTACCTAAGGCCGTTACTGTGCAGGCGTAATGGCACGGGCGCCCTCTTGTCGATTTGAGGGAGACTTCAACACGTTGTTTTCGCTCTTTTGGGTAAAAGAATCTGTTGATTTGCAGTATCTGTGGAAGAGGATCAAATAATTAGAGATTATGACAGTTTTTGTAACCCTTGATCGGTAGAATTTCAGATCTTTGATAAAAGGTGTGGGAAAAGTGTCTTGAGCCATTAGATTACTTATCCGTAGGCAAATAGCCTACATACATTCATAAAAAAATATATATATATATATATATATATATATATATATATATATATATATATAGGTATATATATACATATATATATATATATGCATATATATATATATATATATATATATATATATATATATATATATATATATATATATATATATATATATATATATATATATATATATATATATATATATATATATATATATATATATATATATATAATATATATATATATATATATAATATATATATATATATATATATATATATATATATATATATATATATATATATATATATATATATATATATATATATATATATATATATATATATATAAACATATATATATATATATATATATATATATATATATATATATATATATATATATATATATATATATATATATATATATATATATATATATATATATATATATATATATATATATATATATATATATATAATTAGCATGAGTTTCTCCATGTCATCGTAACACTAGATCAGTCTAATGTTCAAAAATTTTCTTTGTCTTCAAACTGATTCTGCAAAGAACTCAACAGTAACACAATTGCTGAACTATATACATATTTATTTAGCATTATATTCAGTTTCATCCTCCACTTCACTTTCGAACATCTATTATACAAAGATTGTTTCAAATTTTCCCTTTTAGGGAAAAGCAAAAGAAGGAAAAACACATTCTTACCATGTTTATCACTAATCCTTGTATTTTCTTTCTTTTTTCCTCGCTAACTCTTTTCCTGTAATGTGTCTCATGTAAACAGCTTAAAATTCTCATCATAAAGTTCAAACTATCTCTTATCTTTGCAATCATTTTTCAGTGACATCAAAGAAAATTTCAAAACCCTGTGTGATTTAAAATTATAGGCAGATAGGCCTACTGTACTAAGATTATTCTACTAGGACTCAGGTTGAACTGCAACGTTTTTACTTAATCCTAAGCTTTATGTTAACCTATAATTGTCATGAAAAGTTATACAAACCAATGGACTGGTATGGAAGGTATATAACTTGTTTACAAATTGTATCTTACTTTTCGTAGAGTCCTCTTTTTGTGAATTTGGTGGAAGGATACAGACAGAACCTCTTGGCAGCTCTACTGCAGGTTAATGAGATAGATAAGCCAGGAGTAGGTCCCTGAAAAGGTCAAAGTAGGTAAAAAAAGGGACAAAATTATGATGGAACCGCCTAAATCATGTTTTTAACGCAGAAATAGCCCCAGAAACAACAGAGGGCAAGAAATGTCTTCATAGGTGACAAAAAAAATGCACAGAAACATCAGAGTTTTCTCACTGCCACTTACCTGAAAAGATCCATGTGCAAGGTGTCGGCCTCAAGACGATATTGAATATCTGGCCCAAAGGCATGGTGTAAGTGCCACACGGAAGGGGGAATACTTATGTTGGGAGAGAAAAATAGCAAAAATTAGTCACTTGAGTGTCTAGATAAAATTCTGCCTTTGGAGAACTCTCTCTAGAAAGATAATAAAATCCTCTCATGGTTTTGCTGTTAGGAAATAAAATGGAATGAGGCAGATATGAGAAAGAATAGCAGAGGAGTTATAAAGGACATAATAAGCCTATTGCTTCTGGTTTGATGAGTTCCCAGCAAAAGTGATGAAAGTTAAATATGAAGCAAGCAAGGCATTGGCCTAGCACATTGGTTATCAGATTATTAAAATCCCCATAAAATCTTAAAACAATTTGAGAGCCTCGAAAACTAAGTTGTTTTGATTTTGAAAAAATCTGAATCGCCTCTTTCATTCATTCATGAGACACCAGCGGCAGAGAGCAGGACTGAATTTGCTCCTCGCCCAAATATTTGGAGATCAGGAGATTCAACAACTGCACTAGGCAAACTATACCACTTTTAAAGGGGAAGACTTTTGATTTCCCAAAAGACAGTTAGACTGGACGTTACCTTGTCTATCAGTTTTGGAGTTTTTGGGAACCAAATTCCATTTGGGTTGACCGCTCACATCATTTTTTGCCCCCATTTGAAGAACTTCCTGAAGAGAAAAGGAGGGTACAAGAAAAAGATAAATATGCTGATGTGACTATGAGACAATTAGACATAAGCCTACGTGCATCAACATATGGCTATTTAGAATGTCTATATCCCTGATATATGCTTGAATAAAAATATACTGTAGTCTTATATATCACTGACATGAATCCAAAAAATTTTATACAATAAACACCCTATGCTCGCAGTCTCACTATTCATGGATTTTTCTGTGGAACGTATATACCCATTATTCGTGGAAAATTAGCCCATTTGCGGTATTTTCACTGAGATATATTCACTAATTACTGTATTTTCATATAATTTTTGCGTGACTAAATGCACTTTTGTGACTAAACTATTAAAATACTCAGGTGTAAGCGTTTTATGTGTTTTTCTGTTGAAACTATCAAAATAGGCAGTTCTAAAGTGTTTTTAGAGGAGTTTTAAGTATTCACGGGATTTTAGCTATTCGCAGGGGTTACGGTATAAATCCCCCAGAATATGGGGGGGTTTACTGTATACTGTATATGATTTTATACTTAAAAATTACCAAGGAACATAAGAGGGGAGCGTTGCAGTGCCAAGGAAGAGACAAAAAAAAAAAAAAAGCTTTGCATTGGCTATATCGCAAGCGGTGGAATGCTTGCTGACATTGGAAAGCTTAAACGGGAAATATGTGGCTTATTAAAGAAGTTTCTATTCCTTAGTGTTTCTATTATTATTATTATTATTATTATTATTATTTATTATTATTATTATTGCGACTGTTGTTTGGTTCCCTGTTTCTTCGTTGTCAAGAGTCACATTCAAATTGTGATGTTTTAAAGTAAATAGTTTAAAGTTGAATCCCTGTCGATAAGAAAAAAGGTGAAAGTTGACTCAAAGGTTTTCAATCCTTTCAAAAAACTTTCACATCATCTCACGAGTGTTTAAAAGAACAAATAGCAAACGGAAAAATATGAAAAGACCGACTTACTCTTCGCTCGAAGTGGGGACAGCGTTCGCCAAATAGAAACTCTGAGGATGAAATGTGAAATTATGTTAACATCCCCCTTAGAAAGGTTTCTGTTATGTTATATTAGGTACATGAAAATGGCTTAACAGAAGGCGTTCCTATAGCTCATGAAGCTATAAGTATATATATGACAGTTTCAGCGTGAAGAACTATATTGTCTAGAAGTTGCAGAGGGAGGTGTTCAGTGTGCAATTATATCAATTTCCATCTTGGAAGTTTTTTTTTTTATATTACAAGAAAATTACTTGTTTGTATAGTTCACAAGGTGTTGTATTGATGCTAAATAATGTGATGTGAAGTATATATGACTGCTTCATCGTGAACATTTATACAATGGATTTGGTTGCTAGACCCATGCCCCTTTGACCATAGGAATAATATCCCATTTTCCCATTTCAAAAGGTGAAAATGGCTCATGCAAATGGAACAAGATAAAGAAAACCATCTCAAAAATATACAATAATTAAATTTCTTAGGTTACTGGCCATCAGATAGGCAGAAAACTATCTCAAAAGAGTTATGTCTAGTTCATTTTAGTTCATTTACTTTAAGAGAGCTTTCTTGCTTTTTATAACCAGCGTGACCCTTTGGGCTTAGAATTCTTTTAGACCTGTCTTCTAGCTTATGTGTATGTAAGTAGGCTACATATTCACTTATTTGATTTCTTTAGTTTTTATTAATCAGTCGTCTTTCGTTGTAAGTAGTGTTAACATTGATGATTTAATGATGATGGTATCACACTTACATAAGCTATAAGCCTAGAATGCATATCAATCAGATATTCAATTGCTAAGCCTACTTTTATCTCAGGAACCAATGCAAACCTATTTCACATATAAATGAAATGACAGATTCATGGAAAATATGTAGGCGTATCCTCATCCATGGAAATCTATTCCTAGAAGAGGTGGACTTGTGGTAGCTAAACATTTTGAGAAAAAACAAAATTTGCCCAAACTTACCAAGAGGACTAGACCCAAAGTCAACGGGAAAGATTCCATCCTGCCTCAGTCAACTTTAAAGTGAGGATTCACTCTACGAAGTTCACGACTGAGTCAAAAGTGGAATGACAGGCGAAGTAATAGGTGAGGATAGAGGAGCCACCGCCTCTGAGGTGGTAGTGCCTCTGCCCCGGTTTATAAAGGTCCTGGCCGCACACATGCAAGTCTCTGTGGATGTGGTGTGACGTGTTTCTTGAATAGTTTCAAACACCTGTGGCTGATGAAAACCATTAGCTTGGAATCATTTATGAAAAATGGACTGCCTACACTTTTTTCATAACATTTTCTGGTAATGTCCTCATTTTTTTTCTTTATATATATATATAATATATATATTATATATTATATACACATTATACATATATATATACACAATATATATGTGTATATATATACATGCACATTATATATATATATATAATGTATATATATATATATGTATATATATATATATATATATATATATATATATATATATATATATATATATATATAATATATGTATATATATCAAATATATTTGTGCGTGTGTAAATGTTAGTTTTACTGAAATTTGTGCTATGTATATGTAAATACGTTCATTATGTATCAAACATAATGATAGATATGTAATAAAAATAATCTATACCATTACTTTTTAGTAAATAATAATAATAATAGTAATAACATTTATAAAACAAAGGCTCCCACCACCTAAGTTTATTTTTAAACATTTTCCTTCTGCCTCATTCAAGTCTTCTGTCGAAAATTGGTCGCAAGGGAACTTGGGTACTAAGTCAGTCGTAAAATAATCCTTCAGAGTAAGTGTTTATAAATGCTTTGTAGTCAATGTCCTGTACAACAATTAAGAGGTCTGTAAGATTCAAAACAGTCCCTGGTACAGGAAAATATGTGATTATAGTTATAATTCAATTATGAATCAGTGAATGTGATATAGTTACTTGGTTCAAGAGAGATCCACAGTGGAATAATTTGATTATGAGAGAGGTTTAGTATGGTTTACTGTAGTAGCTTATCTCATCTTCCTCATGATAAATGGAAATATAATCTGTTATTCAAGAGTAATTGACACCTTCGTTATGGGGACGTATTTTAAAAACTCATTAATGCAAAAGTAGTGACTGAATGAACTAACCATAGGCCTATTTTATGTAGCTTTTCTCATTTTTTGCAAAAAGAAAGTAGGTATAGAATATGTCTACAGGTGAAGGTGCATTGTTATTTCAAGTTGTTCCTATTCTGACAAACATTCTTGTTCAAAGAAGAGCACAAGGTGAACAAATCATTAGAAAAATAGTTTTAAAATGACCTGACAAAATGGTGCACCGAAGCAGAAGCTGTCTTGTCGCAGATTTCGCCTCCAAGAAGCTCCTGTGCTGAAAAACTAGACCTAGCCTAAGATTACAGGCATAAATTATAAAAAATTGTCATGAATGTGTTTGTTATTAATCTAGGATTATAGATGTTACTCATTACTGTAGATAATTAGGCATTTTAGAAAGGAACAGTGGATTGTGTAATATCAAAAGGTTTTTAGGCTGAGTACTCAACGTATTATCAGTGGCTTCATCATTAACTCTACCCTACGTAGCAAGGAGTGAGTCAGAAAAGGGATTTTTACCTGGATGATGAAAATGTTGATATTTTATTGCTGTTTGGTATCTACTCACTCCTCAAACCCTTGTTTGGATGAAGAACTTTTCTACCCAAAGTGGCAAGACAGCAGGAATTTTAAGGTCCTGGTCCGAGAAAAGTGCTAAAGAATTGCATTCGATTACGAACACGGCCGATAACTGTAAAGCTGTCCATTCTTCCTGTTAATTTTTGATGGTAGTTTGTTTGGATTTCTGGCCACATTTTATGCAAATTGTCGTCATTTGGTAACCAGTTGTTAGTCAGGCCGTGTGGCTTGCCTATTGCTGATATTTAAAAAAAATGCTTTAGAGAATAAATCAGTGTTACACTGATTATAGTGAAAAACTTATAGCTTCTAGCAAAACTTTTAGCTTTTAGCTAAACCTTTAGCTTTTAGCTAAAACTTTAGCTTTTAACAAACTTTTAGCTTTTCACAAACTTTTAGCTTTTCACAAACTTTTAGCTTTTCACAAACTTTTAGCTTTTAGCTAAACTTTTAGCTTTTAGCAAAACCTTTAGCTTTTAGCAAACTTTTAGCTTTTAGCTAAACTTTTAGCGTTTAACAAAACTTTTAGCGCTTAACAAAACTTTTAGCTTTTAGCAAAACTCTTAGCTTTAGCTAAACTTTTTAGCTTTTAACAAAATTTTTAGCTTTTAGCAAAAACTTTTTAGCTTTTAGCAAAACTTTTAACAATTCATATGAGTACTTCTCTGATGCGCAGTTAACCTCTTATATTAAAAGCTATCAAGACTCAGTTTGGAATTTCTACTCATTTGTTTATTGCAATAATTAGGCAGCATACTCAAATACCCTAGGCCACCCATGAAACCTCCTTCACCAAAATGACCCCGTGCCATTACGGAGACGCGTCACAACATGACCTCATCATGTATCAAAACACATCACTCGCCTTTCAAGCCGACCAATTTATCTCTCAAGCAATAGCTTGGAAATGGTTGATGATTTAGAAAATGAATAAGATACATTTACACTGAAGAAGTGAAATCACATTCCTACGAAGGACTGTATATAGCTGTATACGAAAATATTACTTAATCGTTAAAATGTCTTTTCAGGTCATTTGATGGCGAGAGATATATCGTTCATCAGTATTCATGAGGTGGGAATGTACAAATACTTGCTTTTTTTTTTCTTTCAAACGATTGATGATGTAGTTTTCAAGAGAGAGAGAGAGAGAGAGAGAGAGAGAGAGAGAGAGAGAGAGAGAGAGAGAGAGAGAGACAAATAGTTTATTTGAAAGAGAAAGAGAGAAATTACAAATTAGATGCATAGACTGAGAGAGAGAGAGAGAGAGAGAGAGAGAGAGAGAGAGAGAGAGAGAGAGAGAGAGAGAGAGAGAGAGAGAGAGAGTTACAAGGATTTGGATGTCTCAAAGACTTATTAGTCCATCTGAGGAGACATCATGTGCTCACTTATCTCTAAGAGCAGGTTTTACTGTCTAATGACTTTGTCTGTAGCTTTCTTTTAAACTCTCCCACACTGTTGCTGTTTAACACTTCTGGTGGCAGTTTGTTCCACGTGTCACATATCTTGTATGTAAAGAAGTTGCCACAGTGAGTTGTGTTGTATTTCCTCAGTTCTAGTTTCCATCCATTATTTCTTGGCTGGTTTTTGTTTAATGTGGAGAGGTTACTGTCTACTTTTTTTATGCCTTTCAGTATTTTGAATATTTCTATTAGTTGTCCTCGCAATCATTGTGTTTCTAAGCCATACATGTTCAGGCACTAGTCGTCTTTGGTAACTTATATGCCTGTTGAATGGAATTAAGTTTGTGGCTCTTATTGCTTGTACCCTTTTTAATCCATTTATATCCTATCTAGTGCTGGTGACGAAAACTGTACCGCATATGCAAGTTGAGGTCTTACTATTGATGTGTAGAGCTGCAGCACTGTTTCCTTGTTTCTGTATCTGAACTACCTCTTTATGTATCCCACTAGTTTGTGTGCCTTCTTTTTCAGATTTTATGCACTGTTTTGTGGATTTTAAGTCCTTGATAATAATGACTGCATGGTCCTCTTCTTGTTCTACACTATTTTTGTCATTCCCAAGAACTATGTAGTTGGCATGAGGTTGTTTGTTCCTATTTGTAACACTTTTGACTTAACAAGTTAAAAGGCATTTGCATCTTTTGACCACTCTCTTATTTTCCTTAGATCATTTCTTAAACTTTTCCACAGCGTCTGGTTCTGCTGCATTTTTATGTAGTTTGGTGTCATGTGCAAATTTGGCTATCTTGCTAGGTAAGCCTACATCTATGTCATTAATGTAAATCAAAAACAAGAACAGCCCAAGGACAGAACCCTAAGGAACTCCACTTGTCTCATCTGCCCATTCTGATTCTTCACCATTTATTATGGCACCCTGGTTTCTACAGTATTAGTTAGCCAGTCTTTGATCCAGTTGCTATTTCTCCTACAATTCCTAAAGCTCTAACTTTTGTCATTAGTTTCTTGGGTGGAACTTTGTAAAAGGCCTTTGGAAATCTAAGTTGAGTATATCTATTGCTTTACTACTGTCATAAATACGAAGCTTGTTATGAAAAACTTCAAGAGGTTTGATAGGCAGGATCTGTTTTGTCTGAAGCTGTGTTGACTGTTTGACAATAGGTTGTTTCTATCAATGTGATCCAAAATTTGATCTGACACATGGACTCAAAATCTTACAAGGGACTGACTTTAGACAGATTGGTCTATAATTTCCTGCTTCTTCTCTTGGACCTTTTTGTAGGTCGGGGAACATTATCTAATTTCCATCCTTTTGGTGCCTTTCGTTGTTCTGCAGTTTTTCTGTAGAGTTTATATAGGGTGGGGAACTATCTCCTCTTTTAACTCTTTAATTTCTCTTGGATGAATCCCGAACTTATTTAGTTTTTCTGTTTTGTTTTTAATGTCTTCTGTAAGTGTTATTTTGTCAAGCAGTTCTGGCCCTTTGTATTTTATAGCTGGTTCAGGGACTGAGGTGGTGTCTTCAGTTGTGAAAACGCTAGTCAAAAACTTATTCACTAACATTACTTTTTCCAAGTCTGAGTTCACTACATTTCCTGTATTGTCTCTTAAGGGACTTATGCTATTTTTTATTGGTTTCCTTCTATAAAAAAAAAATAGGAGAGAGAGAGAGAGAGAGAGAGAGAGAGAGAGAGAGAGAGACAGAGAGAGACAGAGAGAGAGAGAGAGAGAGAGAGAGAGAGAGAGAGAGAGAAATATTTTATTTGAAAGAGCATGAGAGAAATTACAATTTAGATACATCCATACAATTAGATTGTATACCAAGTTTTTTGCATTATTGGACAATAACGCTCTTGTGCTTTGTTATATCATTAGCTTCATCGTTAAGTATTTTATTTACTTGTGTTACCTCTTGTTCGTGAAAAAGTGCCCACTCTGATCTTTCAAACAACTTGAGATCCTTTGTTACTCAGTCAATAGAAATATTCTTTCGCGAAGCCTGATGCAAAAGAGACCGTTTTTCCTACCTTTCTGATGCGTTGTCTTCTTAACAAGACTCCAGGGATAGATAAAGTATTCGATGCAAACTTAGGAGAAAATAAATTCATCGAGCAGCGAACGTTGAAAAATTGCGGTTAAAGAGAGAGAGAGAGAGAGAGAGAGATCACGTAAGATGTATTTATTGCAGTCTTCATCTAAATTTATATCATATACTAATGCAAGATATATCCAAGTGCAATAAATACATCATCTCTCGTGATCTCTCTCTCTCTCTCTCTCTCTCTCTCTCTCTCTCTCTCTCTCTCTCTCTCTCTCTCTCAAAGTGTAAGTATTTTTGTATGATCAGCACCATAAGGATGTTTATAGCCTGCACAAGGCGATACATATTGCCATCGGCGCTTCACAGCATTACCTATTCGTCTGTATTTGGCCAGCATCTCCTCTTTGCCATGAAGGTGTTGTGAAGAGGGAAGGGCAGGTCCAGGAGATGAATCAAAGTTTGTATGATATTCTTTTTGGGAATAAGACTAGATCGATGTATTCTGACTTTTCACATTTAATCAATTTTCCATCGCATTATCTTTATTTCTTTTAAGGTTTTAAAACATACATTTTGCTGGTAATATGTATGGTATATTCAATGCATATGTATTTGTATATGTATTTGCATATGCATATGTATATATATATATATATATATATATATATATGTGTGTGTGTGTGTGTGGTGTGATTACAAATTTACATTAAGGTCACTACTCATCAGAGATACTGGAACTGATTATTATTAAATGAATCAATATATCAACTGGTTAATCTTTTTCCAAATCTTCACTTTGGCGTTGTTCTGCTGCTTGACGTCACCAGTCTTTGATTGGTTTAAGATCAAGTTGATTTATTTTTTCCGCTGCCCTGACATTTCTCCATTCTGAAGGCCGTAGCAGTGAAATGACAAAATTGAGTTTTTTCTGAAGGTTTTTCGAGTCTTTTTGATAGACGATTATTGTAAGTTACGTTCAAGCGTTTTATTCTTCATACAGTTGCCCTCTGACTCTGCTAGCAGAAAATGGTTTGAAATTAATTATGTTTGACTGTCAGTTAACTTATCTATGTAAGAAAATGTTTCAACTGTCTCAAAGGTCTTGGTTCCTAAACACAAAAACATTGTAAAACCTTCAGTTGAATCCGTGACTGTTGGCCTCAGTTATCTGAAGTACTTTTCATTTTCACAGTTTCATGAATTTCCAAAACACCGTTTTCAGATTAGTTGTCCAGCTCAGTGCAATAAAAGCCGTTAGATGGAATATACAGCTTCACTTACTGATTTTACACGTTATGCATTTAAAGGTTTTGATGTGATATGTGATTGGAAATTGGTTGGCCAGCGAAATTATATTAAAGTTTGTTAGAAATTTTTATATTTAGAGAGAAATGCGTATCACCATTTTGACGATTTTTGCAGCTGTTGTGACTTTGCAAGCTTAGAAATAGAAATATGTTAAATCATGTAAGTCGAAATGGTTTCAAATATCGTTATGCTTATTCCTTAGGTATCAGAAGAAAGGATGAAAGCAAAAAAAAAAACTTACGAGAAACTGCATTAGAGAAAGTTAAGATGAAAACAGAAACAGGTTTGCAGGAGAGAGAGAGAGAGAGAGAGAGAGAGAGAGAGAGAGAGAGAGAGAGAGATGGGAAGCAGATTCAACATGGTAGCACAAGAATGATTCTAAACTGGGCTACGGATTTATCACGAGAATTCAGAAATGATTCACTGTGAATCAAGGATCCATTTTTAATAAGTCTTAAAAATATTGCAAATATTTGTGTATGCTATAAGTCATCGTTCTTCATTTGATGAAGAATTGGGTGGTTTTGTTGTACAGTGAAATTGTACAGGACAAAAGTGTTCGAAATCGCTCAGCTTCTCAAGTACATCACCGATGAAAAGATGTTATTCCCATTGAGAGCCTTTGCAGAGTTCTCCGCATTCATTAAATATGGAAAACTAATTAAAGTTAACCGTGAAAATGTAGTTGGAAAAGGAAGAGCAAGTTCAGAGTGGAGCAGACGCTAGAAAGATGACAGCCAGAATATGCAGATGAAGCTGATTTAATCAGGGAAACATCACAAGATTTGCAAGGCCAGCTTAATACACTTTTATCATGCATCTAGAGAGATGGGAATTAAGGTAAATTTTATATAAAAAAAATGAGGGAAAGTGCACAAAAGGAAGAAATAGAACTGAGACTCAAATATTTAGGAACAGTATCCAGTACAGGTTCTCTTTAGTTGGAATTTGTTGAGGACACAAAAGACAAAACGGGCAGCCTGAGTTAGATTTGGAAATTAGATAGACAAACTGTGTACAAAAGTAAGATGTATGTTTGTTAGTCAAGCACAGTTTATATTTGTATACACTCATAAAACTGTCTAAATATCTAGCTGATTTGTGAATAAAGCTTTAAGAAAAATATTAGTTGTCAGATACTAGGGCAGTTTTTAGAAATATAGAAATAATACCATAAGGGAAATGGCGGAAGTGCCCGATATAGATGAGGTACTGAAGAATGGGAGATGGCTTGAACATGTCCTTCGCCCAACCAAGGGGAGAACAGTATGTAATAGTATCAGCTGGGAATAGTTGTCTGAAAGGGAACGTCAATCTTACTAGCATGAAAGTGGCTTCTTCAGTCGTTTCTCATAGGAAAATCGAGAAGTTAAGGTATCAGTGTGGCTATCAATAACACGTCCAAACATTTTTCAACATTCAAACTTTTCTCCAAAAAAGAGGCGTACGAGAAAATACAAGACAATGATCACTGCTACATTCATACTCTCATGATTACTGAACCGTTTGTGTGCACATGTATGGAAATTATAGGCTTGAAAAGGCTTGAATAATACACAGAGGATTACCGCATCACAATAGCTAATATGTACCATGTGGCAGACAGTTAATTAAAAAACGACCTTTTCCTCTTATTATTTTTCGGGAACACCGAAGCCCTTCATCATGTGAAGCATAATTTCCTTTCACTGAAAACAGCAGAACCTGAGAACTGATGAGTAACTCGTATCCTGTGCTGATGAAAACATTGTGCTTTGGCTCGCAACCCATTACATAATATTCCAATATGAAGCCGGAACACTTTTCAGTTAGAAACTTTATCCAGTGATTGCTGTACCAATTTCACAGAACCATTATTGCAGTTTACATTCTCCTGTTATTCAGCTACTATTACTTTCACAAAGGAATGGGGTTAAGCTTTCATATATATTTAAGTAAAGGAGTAATTCATCTAGGAACTCATAAGCAAAGTCACATGAAATTAACCAGGTATCAATTTTGCATGAATAGTTAGCCAAGCATTATTTTAATTTATAAGCTTTAGTCAAGAGGGGAACATGTCTTTAGTACTCATTTCGTATTAATGTTGAGTGTAATATATAAGTAAAGAAATGAAATATCTTCAAGGATTAAGGATTGTCTTTGTTGGATAACAAAAAAAAACTCTTTCCAATATGAAAATCTGATCTTGGGAAGCTCAGTTATACATTCTGTTAGTTTATTCATTACATTTGAGAACAGCATCTGCAATTGCGTTTCAGATCCTTTGTCAGAAATTTTGCAGGGTGAAACAAAATCAAAGTACAGTAGAGGCGTTTCCTTAATCAGGTATAATGTACACAGATACTCAATATAATGTTTCTGAGCTATGAAAGTGTGATGTTTAAGGTGCAGCTTTCAGAAAAGTACAGCTTTCTGGTTTACCTGATAGTCTTGAGTGTGAGGTTGCTAGCCTTGTACCCTCTTCTTTGACACAAGCAGATGTTGGTACCTATTTATAGTTGGGTTGACTGGTGGACAGTAGCGTAGGATAAATTTATCAGTTAATCTTAATCTTTGCATTTAAATCTGTGTGAAATGCTTTTATTTTCTCTACAGTTCCTTTTCATCTCCTCCCCTCTGTTTTTATTACATGTCTTCTTTCCTCTCTCGTTGTCTTCTTGACTACCCTGTAAATCCTCCTGTGTGCTTGCAAATGGTTTCCTCGTCTATCATTCAACTCCGCCGGCGACGAAACCCCTACCAGTCATAATTCCCCCCTGGGTGGAAGTTGTTCCCCAGGGATACTGAAATGGATATTATTTGTATATAAAAAAAATGTCACGTGTGTATGAATGATAATATATATATATATATATATATATATATATATATATATATATATATATATATATATATATATATATATATATATATAAATTTCAATAAATAGGAGGTTCAGTAGTAATAAACATGTGCATGGAGAGACCGAGGAATAATAGAAGACCATAGATAAAAATGTTTAAAAGTTTAATATCCGTCTATAAGGTTTTTATCAACCTATGATCAAAGTCATCTAAAGTCAGAGTAAAAAGTAAAGTCAAGTATTGAAAAAAATGGAGAGCTAAAATCCTTGTTCGTTTCTTGATTATGTGGAAAAGAGAATAAAATTGGCCCAAAAAGCGAAGTAACTTCCACCCCAGAGCTTCCAGATGCCCTGAAAGCCTCTGCAATAGAATGAGGACGACAGAGGCCTCAAATGTTCCCTGACAGCAGAGAGTCTTGGTAAGCTTCTAATTGATGTTATCCTAGGTTACTACTCACCAGTCAACCTGGGTCTTCCAAATGATACCAACATCTGCTTGTGTCAAAGAATAGGGTACCTAGCAATATATATATATATATATATATTATATACATATATATATATATATATATATATATATATATATATATATGTATGTATGTAGTTGTGATGTATGTATGTAGCAGATGTATGTATGTATGTATGTATGTATATATACATATATATATATATATATATATATATATATATATATACATACATACATAATATATATATATATATATTACATATATATATATATTATATATATATACATATATACATATATTATATATATATCAAAGTTGCTATAAAATAGTATTGGAGAGACGAAAAATACAAGATCATATTTAAAAATATATATTACTTATTATCTGTTCCAAGGTACTTATACACTGTCCTTTATACTGGAATGATTGTAGAAGATTATTTTTTCAGACCGCTTATTTAACCCAAGTGTATGCAAGAAGGGCCTAGATTCAAAAAAACTGAAAAGCCGTGTCCGACCAAAAAGAACTTTTTTAGAGAGATAAAATAAGAAAATGCAGACTTCCACGATCATAGCAAATTAACCACTTTCATGGAAATAGTTTGAATGAAAAATTCCATCTCTACTCAGCTTCATTGTAAAAAATTTCCAATCAGTAGGACCTCAAACCCTTCACACAAAATATTGACACCAATCTTACATGAAAACTCGCTTCTTTGTTGTTAAGACCCCTCTTTTCCAAAACCTCTTACAACCATTTATCCAGTAATTTCCAGGTTTTCCTCTTTTTTTTTTCTTTCAAACACTTCCAGCTGACGTACCAATAAACAACATCAACAATCTTCCCATGACCAGACCATCTAAAAACAATCGAATTAATGTTTTCTCTAAAGCCTCTTCATCACCTGCTCGTTTCTTCTTATTTTTTCTAACTTTTCGATTTTAATTAAAACACTTCTTCTAACAAACTCTTTCCCAACCCTCAGTCTTTTTTTTCTTTTAATTCAACAGTTAAGCTTCACTGAGTCCTTTAAAAGTTTTTCGTTTCTCTTAATTTAACAGTTAAGCTTCTTGCTTCCTGAAAACTTATCTGGCTCAACAATCCCCTTTATCCAACTGACTCTACATCGAAATATATAGGATGGGAATTATTACTTTAATTAAACGTTTGTTTTAATGTTCATGAATAGAAAAAAAAATCCGATTGTATGTCATTTACAATTCAGATGTAGATTTATATGCATATATATATTATATATATATATAATATATATATATATATATATATATATATATATATATATATATATAGAATATATATATATAGCACAAACATAGTCATATTTCAACATATGTTGACGCCAATAAATATTATGGAGGAAAGGAATAAAAACTCAAGCAAATCGGAGGATAAAGACCCCTTCAGCACCTCTATATATTCAAAGGTCTAATGCAATTGTGCAACCAAAAAGAGATGGAGGTTCGATTTTGAAAACGAAAATTTTATGATCAATTTCTGACTTACTGAAAAGAAAGACTTAGGGAACAAATGTTGACAAAACGCCATACAAATGTTTTCCTTCCCGCTGAAACAATCAGAAAAATGATAGCCAGTTTTTTTGAGGTCGATGCTCTGATAATCTCATTTTTCAGAATTAAAAAATTAACACAGGTAATCTATAAAATATGTTTTTACAAATCTCTTCTGATTTTCACAGATTTCTCTCTGTCTCATCTATGAACTTCATCTCAGAAAATGGCAAAGGCAAGGTTACGTTTTCTGCCACAACATCTGTTTCAAAAAAGTACTTGGATGGAACATTTTGCATTTTGTTTTTTGCCTAGATACAACAAATTTCCGTTGTTCCTGAATAAGTAAAACAGAGAACAAAGTTACACAAAACTGAAGATCAGTATTGAGAAATAGACAAAATTTCATTAATCTCCTTCAATGAGTCAAGGGACTTCAGCCATAAATTGGTCTAAAATTCGTCCTGGCGACATCTCAAAAGGCTTGCAATTTCTTTCGGGACAGGATTATTCCATTTACAATTCTGCGATATTTGTGCAGCAAACAAAGCTTTTACCAAGAAGCGTTACAGCCAAACAAATTGTCAATGTGGGTCCTGGACGATGATATCTGAAATGACTCTTGACCACTTTCACCTCGTCCGGAATAACGCTGACGTTCTGATTGGTTTGGAAATGATCGAATTTCGAAATCCTTTTCCAAAACGAAGGGAAGGGAAATCTCACTCATTTCCCGTCAAAGACCAAGAAAGTCAGCTGAAATATTATTCTGAAAATATAATTCTGCATAAAAGTTGCGACTTAGTTATCTTATAGTCAGTTACAAATTATTTCTTATTTAAAACAAAAAAGCACAAACACGCCGACGTCGACAGGGAAAGTTAGATGCTCCAAGAAATATGAAATTGCAGATACTTCCCCGCTACTCGGAATATGTTGAGAAACGGATGGAACGGTTCATGGACAGATGGCAAACACACGGGTGGGAGGCAATAAATAGTTCCTCTGTGTGATGGGACGTTATGAGAGCAGACTAAAAGAGATTATTCTCTGCCAAAAATGAATATTCTACCATGTTTATGGTAAGATTTTAATTGAAAAATAACTTGACAAAAGAATGGTATAAAGAACAACAGTGTGTTTTTAGGAAAAAGTGAGTGGATCAGCAGCTATGAAACAGTTAATAAATCAGAAAATTTAAAGACTTGTACATTGAGCTTTGTAGTGACAAACGTATCCAAAAGGTGTGGAGAATTCTAAAGCTCAGAAGGAATTCTGGTTACTACAATTGCATACGTATCTGGTACAATGTGACCAGCAGATACTATAAAAGTATTTCAACCTAAACTTTTTAAAAGAAAACGATGTACGTTTTGGCATTTTTGAGGATGGGTCTATTGTTCTAACAAATGCATCTGAATTCCCAGGTAATGGAAGCTTATGTTCGGCGATTAACTTATTCTTTTTAGCGTTTTAACGTGACCTCGTTCTGATATCAGATTGAGTTCAGACCCTGCTACCGGACATCAGAATCACTTCATATTCTTGCATTTTGGATCTAAGGCCACCTCCTGAAGGATCGAATGCACATAATTTATTGTGCAGCGCCTGGGACCGAAACTTTGGGTCGGCAAAAAAAAAAAAAAAAAAAAATCAAAAATCACATCAATAAAAGAAATGAAGCATATCGTTTAAAAATCTAAAAATTTTCCCTATGATTTATATTTTGAAAATGACAAACAAATACAGCCCATTTACCAAGACAATCGTAAATTTTACAAACAGTTTTTCTAATAAATACATTTTTAATTTCATCACACAATAACAACAACTTTTTACTTTTAAAATATTTAGTTTAAGAAGATTCCATTCCTTCTTTTATCTTTTCATATTTTCTATAAAATATTTACCTCTGACACATACTATACCCCTTTTATATTTACAAGCAAATTTTTTCCAAAAGAAAGAGTAGGAACTGTCACCTTTTGATCGTCAAATACCTACGTCTGTATAGAAAGTTGCCATTAGTGCTGAAATATTATTTTGGAAAATATTAATCTCAGTTGCGTGTAAAAGCGCAATCCGTCCACCTCTGAAACCTGTTTTACTTCAGAACGCTCAATCGCGTCTAAGGGTTTTAGATTATTTCAAATTTTTTGTCTGTTTTAAAAAAAAATTGATGAATTTTCGAGACAGCGCCATGAAGGAAAAGCTTCCGTCTTCAGCCACCCAGAAACAAAGAAATAAATGACGGAACGTCTTTATAAATTCGTCTCTCTGACCTGTTGATGAGGTGAATTGACTATTCTTAGCCTTTGGGTCTGCTGACAGATCAATCCTTCCTTAATGGCAACTGGATTAGGTTGATATATAGGGATTAAAAGTCATCTGGTTCGTCTATGGACACGGATTGGATTATCAAATTTACAGCCAATGGGCCAAGCGCTGGGACCTAGTGCTCATTCAGTGCTGAAAGGAAGCTGAAAGATAGTCCCATGGGTGGTTTGATTTTTAAAAAGGTGCAACAGGAGGAAAACCTCGCACTTTTTAGAAACAATTGTTATGAGAGGATGGAAAGAGGATGGAAAAGATTATGAATGAAGGTACAAAAAGGACTGAAAGGCTTTGCAGCTAGGGGCCAAACGGACACTGTGAAGTTTGTAGAGAATGTAATGCCTACAGAGCAGCACGTGAGGTACACTGACCATTGCACTACCCACCTGGGGATTTTGGACATGTAGAAATTTTAAATAAAGTCAGCCCCTATGGATTTATGACAACTTGGCTTTCCTTCCTTCCAGGGATGTCTTGGATGGAAGTTGAGTTGTTCTGTTGGAAATTTGCTCTGTTCTGTTCTCTCTCTTCCTGTTCTAGTGAAAGACCTCCTCGCTGTTGCTGTCATCAGCCTCAGATAGGGCCTTCTCAGAAACTCTGAATCTGTTGGCTGATGGTGACTGACATGATTTGATTGACTGACTACCGCATTCTTCAACACAGTCTATTTATAATACTTTTGAAAATTATAGTTTACCTTCGGTCGTTGACCGATACAAGTTTTAAACATGAAGTTATTCTAGAATGGCCCTTTCCATACTGAAGTTGAGATAAATTACTAAAAATAATCGATATTTGCAAAATCGGAACCGGAGATTTAAGTTCACTATCTGCATCCGGCTGCATAGGCTGTGACTCGATTCACTTTGGTGGAAAAGCCTTATAAATATTAATTTAATAAGTGAGTGAAGTGCCCTCAGAAGAGCGTCAGAATCACAAAATTATTCTTTTATAGAATACAAGCGCTAAAGAAAAAAGAAGTTGTGTCAGAAAGTCATCCTTTGAAATAAATTACATCTCGTGAATGGAGTGGAATTAATTTTATTGCTCCATATAAATCTTTCCAGTTTAAATCATATATTTTCATTCCTGATTACTGGCATCATCTCAGATAACCCGGTTTTCAAAAGAGGGATAAAAAAATGAGAGAAATGTTTAATTTGGAATTTCTGTTCATTCCAGTATTGATTCACTCTTCCAGCTAAGACCGGACAACATCGGAACCTGGCGTTTCCGGAGAAATGTCTTTCGTATTGACAATCTTTCCAGAATTTCCTCAGACAACCAAATGCAGAAATGTCAATATTGACGACGCCTTTAGGGGGATCTCAATGGCTGCTGTTCACCAAGTAACAGCGCATTACATATAAAGCAGTTCCTGTAAATCACTTCTCCCCAAGACGGTCATGTGACTGCATACCAGATGGCCCAGAATTTATTTTATTTCGTTCGTATACAACCCGGTCTTGTAAGTATTAAGATATCCTTTTATTCCTTGTTTTATCAAAAATAGCGTAAATATATGCATATCTATATCTCCAAGGTCCAGGCGATATGTTTAAAATGAAACATTATTCTGCATAAAAGCAAAATAAAAATAAATAAATATATATTGTCTATATGGATAAATTTTACAGTCTTGGAAGACTGCTTCTTATAATTTATGAATTAACCTTCATATAATTTAAAAATCCTTGAAACTCCTGCCGAACAGCATAGGAACTATCACACTGCAAAATAAATTCTACAAAATCTGTAACAAAGAAATTCATTTAAGGGTGTGTTCATCTTAGTTCTCATTACCATCATTCTTAGTTCTCAATTATAATCATGACGCAGTTTAGTAAAATTTCTATTTATTGGGTCTGATTCCTGTTGTTAGATAAAAGATTACAAGGTAGCTACCATAATGAATTTTGCCATTAAAATGACCTACAACTATCAATTCCAATGGAAGTAAGCTGGTCTAAAATAATAATAAAGGTATCATAAATAATAGAGTTTAAATTTAGATAAAAACCGATGATAACTCTTAGTATTCAAAATGTTCTCTCATCTCACCAACAGACCCAGCTAACTGCCCTCTAAAAATGAGCGCAGCTGAAACCCCTGGGAGTGATGAACTGAAAAGGCGATAGGTGAGGTCAGAGCTAATCAAGCATCCTTGATTTTTGGCAACCCACCTGGCGTAACATCAGAAAAGAGATGAAATTGAAAATGTTCATTCATTAATGAATGCTATTCGATATAGCATTAATGTAATAGGATCTCTGATGGAAGGGATTAAATTTTCTTGGTTGCTGGATGTTGCAAAGCGTTGGGGTATCGGTGGCTTTGCAAACGGAATTAATTTCTGTCAATATAATAGAAATATCCCCAACCCTGATCCTCCGCAGAATCGTGTTCTCTCCCTCTTATTGGTTTTGTCTTTCCCCTGTCATCGCTAACATGTCAGTAAATATAGATAGTATGCATTTTGTTTGATTGACAGACATTATATTTGTTCTATAAAATCAGGTTTAAAATATTCTTTCTGTGAGGTGTTTTCAGAGTAATTTTTATAAGCATAAGTACTTGCGACTTTATATTATAGTGTTTACTCTTACTAATAAATTTGAAAGGCAATATTTCAAAGTAATTTATCCGAATGTTCATATTTACTCGGCATTTATTTTTCACCATTCGTTTCGATGGGTTCCCAGATATTCATGGACGAAAATGGAACAAAACTCTAGACTGTGCATTCAGCCAGCAAATGGCCTATTCACAAGGTGACAAAATAGTCAATGGAAAATTGATCAAATCCCCTAGACAGAGAAACTTGACCTTCAAATGTCCAACAGAAAAGGTTTACACAAATTTCAGTGGAAAAGATTCAGTTTCCCTTCGCTGCAAACTTATCCAACAAGTGGCCTACAAACATGGTAACAAAACTGACAATTGAATCAGATCAGTTCCCCAAATTGGAACAATTAATCTGCAAGCCTACTGCGTCCACGGGAAAACCATCAGTGGAAAAAGGGATCAAATCACCTACATTGGGACACGTAACCAACATCTGTCCTTCAAACAAGGTGACAACAAAGTATATAGAAAATGTTTCAGCCCCCAGACTGGTGTACTTACCCAATGAGTGGTCTGCAGACAAGGTGGCAAAATAGTCAATAAAAAATTGTTGGGGTTCCCCCGTAAAAAGGCACTGTGTGCATGGCCATTCATCTCTTAGGTATAGCAAACTACTCCCATGAGAGAGCTGATTTGGTATGTCCAACATTTTCTGGATTTGCATTTCCTTTTTGCATCTTATTTTTGCCTTGAAAGATATTCATAACTGACAGAGGTGTCCTTCTTGGTAAGTATTTTCATGTTATGTCCCTCCAAGTTAGTCTGACTTTTCTTTGTCCTTCACACCTTTGTGTGTAACTCCCCATCCCCCCCAAATAAAATCAAAATTACGACTCCATCAAAAACAGCCATTAAAGTCCCAGCAGTCAATTCCAAATATCTCAGTGATAGCAGAAGCTATTTTTCTGGAATGTGTGGATAATCTATGAATGCTATGAATGGGGATTGTATGTGGAAATCACATAGACACTAGACAGGGGTAGGTACTGGATACTGCACGACCATTTAAGGTTGATGTTAGTAAAGGAAAGGAGGGGGGGGGGGTTAGAAAATGACCAGCTAGGCCTCGAAGAGACCAACTCCATTTAGGATTATAGTCTCAAGTGCCTTTAAATTTGAAAGCAGAATTCATTTTGTTAAATTGGATATTTCATTTCACTGAAATCACTTATGAGCACAATATATTATTATCGTTAAACTTTATGACTAAATTTACTTAAAATTACTTTTAAACATCACCCAAAAGGTAGGTAGCTTAAAATAAAACATTATATTATAGACAGAACATTATCTGTATCATTTAAGAAAATATCCTTGTTAAATATGCCGTCCTCATTGAATCATGCAGCACAGAGATGCACAAAAGCCTCAGAAAAATGCAAGATTCACCAAAGCGACTTTCCACGAAAGGCAAGTAAGTAAATAAGTAAGTAAGTAGGGAAAGTCTCCTCCTCTGCCTTCCTGGAAACGAGGTTAAAAAGGCCGAGTGCATCGTGGAACTTTGCTTGAGGAAAAAAACGGGCAAATGAAATAATAATCTCCCTCCAAGACTCTCTGCTGTCAGGAACATTTGAGGCCTCTGTCGTTCTTATTCTGTTGCAGAGGCTTTCAGGGCATCTGGAAGCTCTGGGGTGGGAAGTGACTTCGCTTTTGGGCCAATTTTATTCTCTTTCACATAATCAAGAAACGAACAAGGATTTTAGCTCTCCATTTTTTTGCAATACTCTGACTTTAGATGACTTTGATCTAGGCAGGATCGAATAAATTTATATCTGATTTTCCTTACATTAAAATATTACAAATCAAAACGAACGTATAATCATCATAGGTTGATAAAAAACTTATTATATGATTGATATTAAATGGTTTAAACATTTTTATATAAGGTATTCTATTACCTCTTATCTCTCCATGCAAATATTTACTGCTACTGATACATCCTATTTATTATAAATATATATATATATATATATATATATATATATATATATATATATATATATATATATATATATATATATATATATATACATTATATATATATATATAATACATATATTTATAAATCAGCTGAAAATATATATACATATTTACATATATACATTTTATATATATATATATATATATATATATATATATATATATATATATATATATATATATATATATATAAATATTTATCATTTAATATTCATAAACGTGACATTTTTTATATTTACAAAATAATATCCATTTCAGTATCCCTGGGGAACAACTTCCACCCAGGGGAATTATAACTGGTAGGGGTTTCGTCGTCGGCGGAGTTGAATGATAGATGAGAAGACCATTTGCAAGCACACAGGAGGATTTCTAGGGTAGTCAAGAAGACAACGAGAAGGGAAAGAAGACATGTAATAAAAACAGAGGAGGAGATGAAAAGGAACTTTAGAAAAAATAAAAGCATTTCACACAGAATTTAAATGCAAAGATTAAGATTAACTGATAAATTTATCCTACGCTACTGCCCACCAGTCAACCCAACTATAAATAGGTACCAACATCTGCTTGTGTCAAAGAAGAGGGTACAAGGCTAGCAACCTCACACTCAAGACTATCTGGTAAACCAGAAAGCTGTACGTTTCTGAAAGCTGTTTCTGAAAGCTGCATCTTTCTGAAAGGTGTACCTTTTGCAAGCTGTATCTTTCTGGTGCTATGTTGTTTTGTCACATTCTAGTTTGATTCCCATTCTTTGCAATGAATACGCTTGTTTTTGAACCTTAATTTTCGTACTTCTCTCCATGAAATTTTACCTAGAAAATTATATAATTTAATGCACAGAAAGTCATCAATAAAACGTCATACTTTCATAGCTCAGAAACATTATATTGTATATCTGTGTACATTATACCTGATTAAGGAAACGCCTCTCCTTTGATTTTGTTGCACCCTGTAAAATGTCTGACAAAGGATCTGAAACGCTGCTGCAGATGCTGTTCTCAAATGTAATGAATAAATGAACAGAATATATAACTGAGCTTCCCAAGATCAGCTTTTCAATTGGAAAGAGTGCTTTCTTGTTATCCAACAAAGACAATCCTTAATCCTTGAAGATATTTCATTTCTTTACTATATATATTACACTCAACATTAATACGAAATGATTACTGTAGACATGTTCCCCTCTTGACTAAAGCTTATAAATTAAAATAATGCTTGGCTAACTATTCATGCAAAATTGATACCTGGTTAATTTCATGTGACTTTGCTTATGAGTTCCTAGATGAATTATTCCTTTACTTAAATATATATGAAAGCTTATTCCCATTCCTTTGTGAAAGTAACGGTAGCTGAATAACAGGAGAATGTAAACTGCAATAATGGTTCTGTGAAATTGGTACAGAAATCGCTGGGTAAAGTTTCTGACTCAAAAGTGTTCCGGCTGGGCATTGGAATATTATGTAATGGGTTGCGAGCCAAAGCACAATGTTTTCATCAGCACAGGATACGAGTTACTCATCAGTTCTCAGGTTCTGCCCAGTGAAAGGAAATTATGCTCCACATGATGAAGGGCTTCGGTATTCCTGAAAAATAATAAGAGGAAAAAGTTTTTAATTAACTACTCTGCCACATGGTAAATAATATTAGCTATTATGATGCAGTAATTCTGTGTATTATTCAAGCCTTTTCAAACCTATAATTTACATACATGTGCACACAAACGGTTCAGTAATCATGAGAGTATGAATGTAGCAGTGATCATTGTCTTGTATTTTCTCGTCCGCCTCTTTTTTAGGAGAAAAGCTTTGAATGTTGAAAAAATGTTTGGACGTATTATTAGCAGCCACACTGATGTCTTAACTTCTCGATTTTCCACATGAGAAACAAATGAAGAAGCCACTTTCATGCTAGTGATTGACGTTCCTTTCAGCCAACTATTTCCAGCTGATACTATTACATACTGTTCTCCCCTTGGTTGGGCGAAGGACATGTACAAGCCATCTCCCATTCTTCAGTACCTCATCTACATCGGGCACTTCCGTCATTTCCTTATGGTATTATTTCTATATTTCTAAAAACTGTCCTAGTATCTGACAACTAATATTTTTCTTAAAGCTTTATTCACAAATCAACTAGATATTTAGACAGTTTTATGAGTGTATACAAATATAAACTGTGCTTGACTAACAAACATACATCTTACTTTTGTACACAGTTTGTCTATCTAATTTCCAAATCTGACTCAGGCTGCCCGTTTTGCCTTTTGTGTCCTCAACAAATTCCAACTAAAGAGAACCTGTATTGGATATTGTTCCTAAATATTTTAGACTAATAATCCCTCCTCCCTTCAGTTCTATTTCTTCCTTTTGTGCAGACTTTGCCCTCATTTTTTTTTATATAAAATTTACCTTAATTCCCATCTCTAGATGCATGATAAAAGTCTATGAAGCTGGCCTTGCAAATCTTGTGATGTTTCCCTGATTAAATCAGCTTCATCTGCATATTCTGTCTGTCATCTTTCTAGCGTTTGCTCCACTCTAAGCCTGCTCTTCCTTTTCCAACTATATTTTCATGGTTAACTTTAATTAGTTTTCCATATTTAACGTGAATATGGAGAACTCTGCAAAGCCTCTCAATGGAAATAACATCTTTTCATCGGTGATGTACTTGAGAAGCTGAATGATTTCGAACACTTTTGTCCTGTACAATTTCACTGTACAACAAAACCACCCAATTCTTCATCAAATGAAGAACGATGACTTATAGCATACAAAAATAATATTTGCAATATTTTTAAGATTATTAAAAAGGATCCTTGATTCACAGTGAATCATTTCTGAATTCTCGTGATAAATCCGTAGCCCAATTTAGAATCATTCTTGTACTACCATGTTGAATCTGCTGCCCATACATTCTCTCTCTCTCTCTCTCTCTCTCTCTCTCTCTCTCTCTCTCTCTCTCTCTCTCTCTCTCTCTCTCTCTCCTGCAAACCTGTTTCTTTTTCATCTTAACTTTCTCTAATGCAGTTTACAAAAAGTTTTTTTTGCTTTCATCCTTTCTTCTGATACCTAAGGAATAAGCATAACGATATTTGAAACCATTTGGCTTACATGATTACGACATATTTCTATTTCTAAGGCTTGCAAAGTCACAACAGCTGCAAAAATCGTCAAAATGGTGATATGCATTTCTCTCTAAATATAAAAATTTCTAACAAACTTTAATATAATTTCAATGGTCAGCCAATTTCAATCACATATCACATCAAAACCTTTAAATGGATAAACAATAAAATCAGTAAGTGAAGCTGTATATTCCATCTAACGGCTTTTATTGCACTGAGCTGGACAACTAATCTGAAAAGGTGTTTTGGGAAATTCATGAAACTGTGAAAAATGAAAAGTACTTCAGATAACTGAGGCCAACAATCACGGGATTCAACTGAAGGTTTTACAATGTTTTTGTGTTTAGGAACCAAGACCTTTGAGACAGTTGAAACATTTTCTTACATAGATAAGTTAACTGACAGTCAAACATAATTAATTTCAAAACCATTTTCTGCTAGCAGAGTCAGAGGGCAACTGTATGAAGAATAAAACACTTGAACGTAACTTACATTAAAATCTATGAAAAAGACTCGAAAAACCTTCAGAAAAATGTCAGGGCTCAATTTTGTCATTTTATTACTAAGGCCTTCACCAATGGAGAATAAATAGAAATGGACGTCTGGCAGCTAAAAATAAATCAACTGCTGACGTTGCAAACTCAAAGGTTTTAAACCAATAAAGGCTGGTGACGTCAAGCAGCAGAACAACGCCAAAGTGAAGATTTGGAAAAAGATTAATCAGTTGATATATTGATTCATTTAATAATAATCAGTTCCAGTATCTCTGATGAGTAGTGACCTTAATGTAAATTTGTAATCACATCCACACACACACACACACACACACACACACATATATATATATATATATATATATATATATATATATATATATATATATATATATATATGTGTGTGTGTGTGTGTGTGTGTGTGTGTGTGTGTGTATGTGTTTATATACAAACACAAATGCATATGCAAATATATATACACATACATATATAGGGCCAATGGATTAAGGCGTACCATCAAAATGTATGTTTTAAAAAACCTTAAAAGAAATAAAGATAATGCGATGGAAAATTGAATAAATACGAAAAGTCAGAATACATCGAAGTAGTCTTATTCCCAATAAAGAATATCACACAAACTTGAGGAGGTGATTCATCTCCTCCGCCTTCCTTCCCCGACTTGTTCTGCCCTTCCCTCTTCACAACACCTTCATGGCAAAGAGGAGATGCTGGCCAAGTACAGACAATAGGCAATGCTGTGAAGCGCCGATGGCAATATGTATCGCCTTTTTGCAGGCTATAAACATCCTTGTGGTGCTCATCATACAAAACACACTTGCAGGGGAGAGAGAGAGAGAGAGAGAGAGAGAGAGAGAGAGAGAGAGAGAGATCACGTATGACGTATTTATTGCACTTGGATATATCTTGCATTAGTATATGATATAAATTTAGATGAAGACTGCAATAAATACATCTTCCGTTCTCTCTCTCTCTCTCTCTCTCTCTCTTTAACCGTAATTTTTCAACGTTCGCTACTCGATTAATTTATTTTCTCCTAAGTTTGTATCGAATACTTTATCTATCCCTGGAGTCTTGTTGAGAAGACAACGCATCAGAAAGGTAGGAAAACGGTCTCTTTTGCATCAGGCTTTCATGAAAGAATATTTCTATTGACTGAGTAACAAAGGATCTCAAGTTGTTTGAAAGATCAGAGTGGGCACTTTTTCACGAACAAGAGGTAACACAAGTAAATAAAATACTTAACGATGAAGCTAATGATATAACAAAGCACAAGAGCGTTATTGTCCAATAATGCAAAAAACTTGGTATACAATCTAATTGTATGGATGTATCTAAATTGTAATTTCTCTCATGCTCTTTCAAATAAAAAATATTTCTCTCTCTCTCTCTCTCTCTCTCTCTCTCTCTCTCTCTCTCTCTCTCTCTCTCTCTCTCTCTCTCTCTCTCTCTCTCTCCTATTTTTTTTTATAGAAGGAAACCAATAAAAAATAGCATAAGTCCCTTAAGAGACAATACAGGAAATGTAGTGAACTCAGACTTGGAAAAAGTAATGTTAGTGAATAAGTTTTTGACTAGCGTTTTCACAACTCACAAGTCCCTGAACCAGCTATAAAATACAAAGGGCCAGAACTGCTTGACAAAATAACACTTACAGAAGACATTAAAAACAAAACAGAAAACTAAAAATTTCAAATCTCTGGCTGGGATTCATCCAAGAGAAATTAAAGAGTTAAAAAGAGGAGATAGTTCCCCACCTATATAAACTCTACAGAAAAACTGCAGAACAACGAAAGGCACCAAAAAGGATGGAAATTAGATAATGTTCCCCTGACTTACAAAAAGGTCCAAGAGAAGAAGCAGGAAATTATAGACCAATCTGTCTAAAGTCAGTCCCTTGTAAGATTTTGAGTCCATGTGTCAGATCAAATTTTGGATCACATTGATAGAAACAACCTATTGTCAAACAGTCAACACAGCTTCAGACAAAACAGATCCTGCCTATCAAACCTCTTGAAGTTTTTTCATAACAAGCTTCGTATTTATGACAGTAGTAAAGCAATAGATATACTCAACTTAGATTTCAAAGGCCTTTTACAAAGTTCCACCCAAGAAACTAATGACAAAAGTTAGAGCTTTAGGAATTGTAGGAGAAATAGCAACTGGATCAAAGACTGGCTAACTAATACTGTAGAAACCAGGGTGCCATAATAAATGGTGAAGAATCAGAATGGGCAGATGAGACAAGTGGAGTTCCTTAGGTTCTGTCCTTGGGCTGTTCTTGTTTTTGATTTACATTAATGACATAGATGTGAGGCACTAGCAAGATAGCCAAATTTGCAGATGACACCAAACTACATATAAATGCAGCAGAACCAGACGCTGTGGAAAGTTTAAGAAATGATCTAAGGAAAATAAGAGAGTGGTCAAAAAGACAGGCAAATGCCTTTTAACTTGGTTAAGTCAAAAAGTGTTACAAATAGGAACAAACAACCCTCATGCCAACTACATAGTTCTTGGGAATAACAAAAATAGTGTAGAACAAGAAGAGGACCATGCAGTCATTATTATCAAGGACTTAAAATCCACAAAACAGTGCATAAAATCTGAAAAGAAGGCACACAAACTAGTGGGATACATAAAGAGGTAGTTCAGATACAGAAACAAGGAAACAGTGCTGCAGCTCTACACATCAATAGTAAGACCTCAACTTGAATATGCGGTACAGTTTTCGTCACCAGCACTAGATAGGATATAAATGGATTAAAAAGGGTACAAGCAATAAGAGCCACAAACTTAATTCCATTCAACAGGCATATAAGTTACCAAAGACGACTAGTGCCTGAACATGTATGGCTTAGAAACACAATGATTATGAGGACAACTAATAGAAATATTCAAAATACTGAAAGGCATAAAAAGTAGACAGTAACCTCTCCACATTAAACAAAAACCAGCCAAGAAATAATGGATGGAAACTAGAACTGAGGAAATACAACACAACTCACTGTGGCAACTTCTTTACATACAAGATATGTGACACGTGGAACAAACTGCCACCAGAAGTGTTAAACAGCAACAGTGTGGGAGAGTTTAAAAGAAAGCTACAGACAAAGTCATTAGAACACTGGGAATGAACAGTAAAACCTGCTCTTAGAGATAAGTGAGCACATGATGTCTCCTCAGATGGACTAATAAGTCTTTGAGACATCCAAATCCTTGTAACTCTCTCTCTCTCTCTCTCTCTCTCTCTCTCTCTCTCTCTCTCTCTCTCTCTCTCTCTCAGTCTATGCATCTAATTTGTAATTTCTCTCTTTCTCTTTCAAATAAACTATTTCTCTCTCTCTCTCTCTCTCTCTCTCTCTCTCTCTCTCTCTCTCTCTCTCTCTCTCTCTTGAAAACTACATCATCAATCGTTTGAAAGAAAAAGAAAAGCAAGTATTTGTACATTCCCACCTCATGAATACAGATAAACGATATATCTCTCGCCAGCAAATGACCTGAAAAGATATTTTAACGATTAAGTAATATTTTCGTATACAGCTATATACAGTCCTTCGTAGGAATGTGATTTCACTTCTTCAGTGTAAATGTATCTTATTCGTTTTCTAAATCATCAACCATTTCCAAGCTATTAAGCTTGAGAGATAAATTGGTCGGCTTGAAAGGCGAGTGATGTGTTTTTGATACATGATGAGGTCATGTTGTGACGCGTCTCCGTAATGGCACGGGGTCATTTTGGTGGAGGTGGTTTCATGGGTGGCCTAGGGTATTTGAGTATGCTGCCTAATGTCTTATATTGCAATAAACAAATGAGTAGAAATTCCAAACTGAGTCTTGATAGCTTTTAATATAAGAGGTTAACTGCGCATCAGAGAAGTACTCATATGAATTGTTAAAAGTTTTGCTAAAAGCTAAAAGTTTTGCTAAAAGCTAAAAATTTTCCTAAAAGCTAAAAGTTTAGCTAAAAGCTAAAAGTTTTGCTAAAAGCTAAAAGTTTTGTTAAGCGCTAAAAGTTTTGTTAAACGCTAAAAGTTTAGCTAAAAGCTAAAAGTTTGCTAAAAGCTAAAGGTTTTGCTAAAAGCTAAAAGTTTAGCTAAAAGCTAAAAGTTTGTGAAAAAAAGTTTGTGAAAAGCTAAAAGTTTGTTAAAAGCTAAAGTTTTAGCTAAAAAGCTAAAGGTTTAGCTAAAGCTAAAAGTTTTGCTAGAAGCTATAAGTTTTTCACTATAATCAGTGTAACACTGATTTATTCTCTAAAGCATTTTTTTAAATATCAGCAATAGGCAATCACACGGCCTGACTAACAACTGGTTACCAAATGACGACAATTTGCATAAAATCTGGCCAGAAATCCAAACAAACTACTATCAAAAATTAACAGGAAGAATGGACAGCTTTACAGTTATCGGCCGTGTTCGTAATCGAATGCAATTCTTTAGCACTTTTCTCGGACCAGGACCTTAAAATTCCTGCTGTCTTGCCACTTGGGGTAGAAAAGTTCTTCATCCAAACAAGGGTTTGAGGAGTGAGTAGATACCAAACAGCAATAAAATATCAACATTTTCATCATCCAGGTAAAAATCCCTTTTCTGACCCATTCCTTGCTACGTAGGGTAGAGTTAATGATGAAGCCACTGATAATACGTTGAGTACTCAGCCTAAAAACCTTTTGATATTACACAATCCACTGTTCCTTTCTAAAATGCATAATTATCTACAGTAATGAGTAACATCTATAATCCTAGATTAATAACAACACATTCATGACAATTTTTTTTATAATTTATGCCTGTAATCTTAGGCTAGGTCTAGTTTTTCAGCACAGGAGCTTCTTGGAGGCGAAATCTGCGACAAGACAGCTTCTGCTTCGGTGCACCATTTTGTCAGGTAATTTTAAAACTATTTTTCTAATGATTTGTTCATCTTGTGCTCTTCTTTGAACAAGAATGTTTGTCAGAATAGGAACAACTTGAAATAACAATGCACTTTCACCTGTAGACATATTCTATACCTACTTTCTTTTTGCAAAAAATGAGAAAAGCTACATAAAATAGGCCTATGGTTAGTTCATTCAGTCACTACTTTTTGCATTAATGAGTTTTTAAAATACGTCCCCATAACGAAGGTGTCAATTACTCTTGAATAACAGATTATATTTTCATTTATCATGAGGAAGATGAGATAAGCTACTACAGTAAACCATACTAAACCACTCTCATAATCAAATTATTCCACAGTGGATCTCTTGAACCAAGTAACCATATCACATTCACTGATTCATAATTAAATTATAACTATAATCACATATTTTCTGTACCAGGGACTGTTTTGAATCTTACAGACCTCTTAATTGTTGTACACGACATTGACTACAAAGCGTTTATAAACACTTACTCCGAAGGATTATTTTACGACTGACTTAGTACCCAAGTTCCCTTGCGACCAATTTTCGACAGAAGACTTGAATGAGGCAGAAGGAAAATGTTTAAAAATAAACTTAGGTGGTGGAGCCTTTGTTTTATAAATGTTATTACTATTATTATTATTATTTACTAAAAAGTAATGGTATAGATTATTTTTTATTACATATCTATCATTATGTTTGATACATAATGAACGTATTTACATATACATAGCACAAATTTCAGCAAACTAATATTTACACACGCACAAATATATTTGATATATATATATATATATATATATATATATATATATATATATATATATATATATATATATATATATATATATATATATATATATATATATATATATATATAAGTGTATGTATATATATACACATATATATTGTGTATATATATATGTATAATGTGTATATAATATATAATATATATATTATATATATATAAAGAAAAAAATGAGGACATTACCAGAAAATGTTATGAAAAAAGTGTAGGCAGTCCATTTTTCATAAATGATTCCAAGCTAATGGTTTTCATCAGCCACAGGTGTTTGAAACTATTCAAGAAACACGTCACACCACATCCACAGAGACTTGCATGTGTGTGCCCAGGACCTTATAAACCGGGGCAGAGGCACTACCACCTCAGAGGCGGTGGCTCCTCTATCCACACCTATTACTTCGCCTGTCATTCCACTTTTGACTCAGTCGTGAACTTCGTAGAGTGAATCCTCACTTTAAAGTCGACTGAGGCAGGATGGAATCTTTCCCGTTGACTTTAGGTCTAGTCCTCTTGGTAAGTTTGGGCAAATTTTGTTTTTTCTCAAAAATGTTTAGCTACCACAAGTCCACCCTATTCTAGGAATAGATTTCCATGGATGAGGGATAGGCCTACATATTTTCCATGAATCTGTCATTTCATTTATATGTGAAATAGGTTTGCATTGGTTCCTGAGATAAAAGTAGGCTTAACAATTGAATATCTGATTGATATGCATTCTAGGCTTATAGCTTATGTGTGATACCATCATCATTAAATCATCAATGTTAACACTACTTACAACGAAAGACGACTGATTAATAAAAACTAAAGAAATCAAATAAATGAATATGTAGCCTACTTACATACACATAAGCTAGAAAACAGGTCTAAAGAATTCTAAGCCCAAAGGGTCACGCTGGTTATCAAAAAGCAAGAAAGCCTCTCTTAAAGTAAATGAACTAAAATGAACTAGACATCTAACTCTTTTGAGATATTTTTCTGCCTATCTGATGGCCAGTAACCTAAGAAATTTAATTATTGTATATTTTGAGATGGTTTTCTTTATCTTGTTCCATTTGCATGAGCCATTTTCACCTTTGAAATGGGAAAATGGGATATTATTCCCTATGGTCAAGGGGCATGGGTCTAGCAACCAAATCCATTGTATAAATGTTCACGATGAAGCAGTCACTATATACTTCACATCACATTATTTAGCATCAATACAACACCTTGTGAACTATACAAACAAGTAATTTTCTTGTAATATAAAAAAAAAACTTCCAAGATGGAAATTGATATAATTGCACACTGAACACCTCCCTCTGCAACTGCTAGACAATATAGTTCTTCACGCTGAAACTGTCATATATATACTTATAGCTTCATGAGCTATAGGGACGCCTTCTGTTAAGCCATTTTCATGTACCTAATATAACATAACAGAAACCTTTCTAAGGGGGATGTTAACATAATTTCACATTTCATCCTCAGAGTTTCTATTTGGCGAACGCTGTCCCCACTTCGAACGAAGAGTAAGTCGGTCTTTTCATATTTTTCCGTTTGCTATTTGTTCTTTTAAACACTCGTGAGATGTTGTGAAAGTTTTTGAAAGGATTGAAAACCTTTGAGTCAACTTTCACCTTTTTTTTTATCGACAGGATTCAACTTTAAACTATTTACTTTAAAACATCACAATTTAAATGTGACTCTTGACAATGAAGAAACAGGAACCAACAACAGTCGCAATAATAATAATAATAATAATAATAATAATAATAATAATAATAATAATAATAATAATAATAATAATAGAAACACTAAGGAATAGAAACTTCTTTAATAAGCCACATATTTCCCTTTAAGCTTTCAATGTCAGCAAACATTCCACCGCTTGCGATATAGCCAATGCAAAAGCTTTTTTTTTGTCTCTTCCTTGGCACTGCAACGCTCCCTCTTATGTTCCTTGGTAATTTTTAAGTATAAAATCATATACAGTATACAGTAAACCCCCCATATTCGCGGGGGATGCGTACCGTAACCCCCTGCGAATAGCTAAAATCCCGTGAATACTTAAAACTCCTCTAAAAACACTTAGAACTGCCTATTTTGATGGTTTCAACACAAAAAACTAAAAACGCTTACACCTGAGTATTTTAATAGTTTAATCACAAAAAGTGCATTCAGTCATGAAAATTACGAAAATACAGTAATTAAATATATCTCAGTGAAAAATACCGCAAATAATTTTCCACGAATAATGGGTATATACATTCCACAGAGAAATCTCGAATAGTGAGACCGCGAAACAGGGTGTTTACTGTATATTTTTTTGGATTCATGTGTCAGTGATATATATGTTACAGTCAACACGCGTAATGACTGAAATTTCAGTCATCACGTATGTAATAAGCCAGACATTTGAAAATACTAAACACGGCGAAACAGTAGTGAGACTGTTTCGCCGGGTTTAGCATAGTCCCTGGGGGTCAAATGTATTTTATGTTTAGTACTGGCTCTCCTGGGGATCAAATGTCCCTAAATTGCATTATGCATGATGACTGAAATTTCAGTCATTATAAACGTAATGACTGATTACGCGTGTTGACTGTAACGTATATAAGACTACAGTATATTTTTATTCAAGCATATATCAGGGATATAGACATTCTAAATAGTCATATGTTGATGCACGTAGGCTTATGTCTAATTGTCTCATAGTCACATCAACATATTTATCTTTTTCTTTACCCTCCCTCTTTTTCTGTTCAGGAAGTTGTTAACATGGGGGCCAAAAAATGAAGTGAGCGGTCAACCCAAATGGAATTTGGTTCCCAAAAGCTCCAAAACTGATAGACAAGGTAATGTCCAGTCTAACTGTCTTTTGGGAAATCAAAAGTCTTCCCTTTAAAAGTGGTATAGTTTGCCTAGTGCAGTTGTTGAATCTCCTGATCTCCAAATATTTGGGCGAGGAGCAAATTCAGTCCTGCTCTCTGCCGCTGGTGTCTCATGAATGAATGAAAGAAGTGATTCAGATTTTCTCAAAATCAAAACAACTTTGTTTTCGAGGTTCTCAAATTGTTTTAAGATTTTATGGGGATTTTAATGATTTGATAACCAATGTGCTAGGCCAATGTCTTGCTTGCTTCATATTTAACTTTCATCACTTTCGCTGGGAACTCATCAAACCAGAAGCAATAGGCTTATTATGTCCTTTATAACTCCTCTGCTATTCTTTCTCATATCTGCCTCATTCCATTTTATTTCCTAACAGCAAAACCATGAGAGGATTTTATTATCTTTCTAGAGAGAGTTCTCCAAAGGCAGAATTTTATCAAGACACTCAAGTGACTAATTTTTGTTATTTTTCTCTCCCAACATAAGTATTCCCCTTCCGTGTGGCACTTACACCATGCCTTTGGGCCAGATATTCAATATCTTCTTGGGGCCTCACCTTGCACATGGATCTTTCAGGTAAGTGGCAGTGAGAAAACTCTGATGTTTCTGTGCATTTTTGTCACCTATGAAGACATTTATTGCCCTCTGTTGTTTCTGGGGCTATTTCTGCGTTAAAAACATGATTTAGGCGGTTCCATCATAATTTTGTCCCTTTTTTGACCTACTTCATTGACCTTTTCAGGACCTACTCCTGGCTTACCTCTCTCCTTAACCTGCAATAGAGTTGTCAAGAGGTTCTGTCTGTATCCTTCCGCCAAATTCACAAAAAGAGGACTCTACGAAAAGTAAGATACAATTGGTAAACAAGTTATATACCTTCCATACCAGTCCATTGGTTTGTATAACTTTCGTGACAATTATAGGTTAACATAAAGCTTAGGATTAAGTAAAAAACGTTGCAGTTCAACCTATGAGTCCTAGTAGAATAATCTTAGTACAGTAGGCCTATCTGCCTACAATTTTAAATCACACAGGGTTTTGAAATTTTCTTTGATGTCACTGAAAAATGATTGCAAAGATAAGAGATAGTTTGAACTTTATGATGGGAATTTTAAGCTGCTTACATGAGACACATTACAGGAAAAAAGTTAGCGAGGAAAAAAGAAAGAAAATACAAGGATTAGTGATAAACACGGTAAGAATGTGTTTTCCTTCTTTTTGCTTTTCCCTAAAAGGGAACATTTGAAACAATCTTTGTATAATAGATGTTCGAAAGTGAAGTGGAGGATGAAACTGAATATAATGCTAAATAAATATGTATATAGTTGAGCAATTGTGCTACTGTTGAGTTCTTTGCAGAATCAGTTTGAAGACAAAAAATTTTTTGAACATTAGACTGATCTAGTGTTACGATGACATGGAGAAACTCATGATAATTATATATATATATATATATATATATATATATATATATATATATATATATATATATATATATATATATATATATATATATATATATACATATATATATATATATATATATATATATATATATATATATATATATATATATATATATATATATATATATAATATTGTATATTTATGAATGTATGTAGGCCTATTTGGCTACGGATAAGTAATCTAATGGCTCAAGACACTTTTCCCACACCTTTTATCAAAGCTCTGGAAATTCTACCAATCAAAGGTTACAAAAACTGTCATAATCTCTAATTATTTGATCCTCTTCCACAGATACTGCAAATCAACAGAGTCTTTTACCCAAAAGAGCAAAAACAACGTGTTGAAGTCTCCTCAAATCGACAAGAGGGCTGCGCCCATACGCCTGCACAGTAACGGCCTTAGGTAAAGATGACAATTACCTTTAAATAAACTTTAACGTGTCTAATTGTATTTTTTCATCATTTAAGTCACTTAAATTATTTTTAAGGTAATGGTTAGGAGTATTTTGATATATTTTGATTGATGGGCATGAATCATTGAACAGTACAGTGACTTCAGATAATAAATTCTTAGCATTTGAAAATACAACTCTCAGAAGAATATTATGAATTAATTGGTGGGATAGGATATCAAATAACAGACTTAGAGAAGTAACTGGGGGTGTAACTGGTCGATGAGTATGTTAGGTCCTTAGGCTGGAAGTGGCTAGGCCTTATGTATAGAAGACAGGAATAGTATGGGATATAGGGGGTGGGTTGCCCTTGGTAGAAGAGGTAGAGGTAGGCCAAAGGAGACATGGTTGAGGTCGCTGAGGCAGGAAGCAGGAGATGAGTGTTGGGGGGATCTGGAGGAGTTAGCCCAGGACAGAATGTGGTGGCGTGAGTTCACTGAGGCGGCTATGCATCCCCGTGGGTGCCACAGAAAATTTTTGATTGATTGCTTGATTACATTTTTCCTTTCCATTGAAACAGGACCGCCACCTACAACTACATCAACTTCAACAACCACGCCGACAACAACATCGACAGCAACAACAACTACACCAACAACCACGTCGACAACTACAGCGACGTCAACTTCAACAACCACGCCGACAACAACAACAACAACTACACCAACAACCACATCGACAACTACGTCGACTTCAACAACTTCAACCTCTACGTCAACTTCGACAAGTACATCGACTTCAACGACGACAACAACTACACCGCCTTTCCTTTGCCGTAAGTAAACAGTATTTTACAGTTATTTCCCCAGTCTTCTTCTTCTTCTTCTTCTTCTTCTTCTTCTCTCGGAAATTACTGCAGGAATGCTGGTCATTTCACGACGAACCTGTTCTCTCGGGGATAAGAGACTCTCTCTCTCTCTCTCTCTCTCTCTCTCTCTCTCTCTCTCTCTCTCAGCTTATTTCGTTGAAAATCCTTTGCTTTCCACCACATCTTTTGAGGTATCATTACAAACAGGGCAAGGACAAAATATCATCTCCACAATTTCCCCAACCATTTTTCTCTCACTTTTCTTAGCGGTTTCTTCAAGCAGAGGCTCTTGGTGCATGCACGCACAGACAGACACAAACACACACACACAAGGTCAAAGACAGCCTTTGGTATAGCCCTCTAAATTGGAGCAGAACTACACATCAAGGCCAAAGTCTGTCTTTCCTCGACAAGTTTCATTTAGTCAAAGGCTCAATATAGGAGAAGATAAGATTTTTTTCATTTTTTTTAGATTAAACCAAATTGAATTGCTCTCCGTATGTGCGTGCACTGGAAAGAGTACTTGAAAATCTTTTAAGTTTTCAAGCACGATTAGAGCTATAATTGTCAGTTTTTATCTACATTCTTAAGCATTCTTAATCTAATCTGGTTACATTTTCCTTATGTCAGCAAATACACATTTAAGGGTTTTGTTGATGTTTTTAGGTGTAAACATGACTACTGTAGATTTCAATCCCTTTTCATCATGCTTCAATTCAGTGATATGGAAGGAGGGAAAAATTCCCTTCCTTAGTACAAGTTCTCAAAAGAGTCTCACAAGTCCCTACGACTTCAAGATTTTCCGCCCCTCTTAGCCTGACTATTAAAAGTGATCGTCACTGTCTATAACTTCATCTCCATAACTGCCAATAAAAGGTTTCCTGCAAAGGTTATATATTCTTTAGTGATATTAAATAAACAATCCTCTTATGTAGGATGCGGCCGGCGAAATCCTATAATTAGGATAGTTGGAGGACAGACAACGACAGTTAACGAATATCCTTGGCAAGTTGGACTGACAACACCTACAGGAACTAAACCATACTGTGGTGGATCTATCGTCTCAAACCAGTGGATCGTAACAGCAGCTCACTGTGTCACTGGGTAAGAGGAAGTCTACCTTCCTTTTTTTTAATCAATGCTTTCTCACCTGAATCACAGTCATCATCCATTCCACATATATGAACCCCATTCCAGTATTTGGAATTTCATTTCATTCTGGCCTTGTAACGAACAACAACTTGCATTTGGATCTTAAATTGAGTAACATGTTCTGAATAAGATATGCACTTTTTAATCTTTAACCTTTGTTCCCTTCTTAGGTAAGTTCTCTATGGTTTAAGAGCTCATTATTAGTATTCTGAACAAGCCAACCATTGTTTAAAACCTTATGTCTTGAATTTATGCATCTCAAACAGTCAAATAAAAAAAACCGTTCAGTGTTTCAGATCTAACCTCCTGCTCCAATACTGAACATCCCATCAAAAGTCCAACGACCTTCTAAGAAAAATATTAAAACAATTTCCCCATTAAACAAAAATTTAACCTAGACAATACAATTCCTTATTAAAGAAAAAGTGAACCTCAAGATGAGACTTCATCTTCTTCCGTACACAAAAGCCTGTTGTCAATCCTAATAATAGTCCTATTAATTTTTCAGATCTATTGCATCAAGTGTCAATGTTGTAGTTGGAGAGCAGAACTGGGCCACAACATCTGAAACTACTGTAACACAAAGAATCCTAGCATCTCAAGTATGTAGTTATACCACTGCTTATTGGGACATAAAACTGATAATAAATTTTTTTAGAAATAAATAAGACAATCATTCAACTGCAGCTTCATAAGACAGGCCAATCAATTACAAAGAATTCTCTTACAGTTGGTTTTGGCCAGAATAGTGCTTGTTGGCACAGTGATAGAACATAAAGGACTCAGGACAGGCGGCGCTATCCCTTGTCCTACAATGACTGCCTCGGCTTTCACTACGTCCCCTGCACAGATGTGACAATGACATAAGTCGGCAGCCATTTTCATTACACACCACGTCTGTGCAAGATAAATGTTCACCCCAGTCCAATGCCTTTACATCAGGGAACGTAGCTTGGTTTGAGGACTCACAGCGGCTACCAAAAATAGGTTTTTCCTTCATCAAAACCTGATTTTTGATAGTGTAGCTGCTGTCGTTCTCAAAGGAGCTTATAAAAGAAATTGACAGGTGACAAAATGGCTTAGCTCCTAAAAAAATAAATCCCAAACAACCCAGATTAATTTTTGCTCCGAGATATAGCCACAGGTTATTAGCCATTTTCTTTACTCCAGATACTAATAGGGTTTGGCAATAAAGAAACAACACACAAACCAATAGTATATGTATGATTCTTTGTGGTTCGAAGGTGACTTACCTAATTATGTCAGGTCTGGCTTAGGGAGTATTGAGCCTTCCCCATCAATATCTCAGCATTACCATCATTCTCAAGGCAATAGTGTTTCAGGAATTTTTTGTTCAAGGTAAAGTCACAGGTTATCAAACGTTTTCTTTATTCCGGATACCGATTAGGGTCTAGCAATACAGAACCAGAGACACACGAACCTATACGTGTATTATCCACTGTGGTTCTACAATGACTTACCTAATTGTCAGGTATGGCTGCAGGATTATTTTGCTTTCACTGGTTCAGGAAAACTGCCTCTAATAACCACTCCATACACTCGAAGAATTCTTCAAAGGAACCATTCATGAAGAAAGTTAATGATGTACTCACCTTTTGGATGCCATGCAACTTAGGAAAGGAATTATTCCCAGCTCATGTAGAGAGAGTGATTTGTTTGTGCTAAACTGTACTAAAAATAGGACCATCTGGGTTGTTTGCCGTGACCTCTAGGAAAACCTTAAGTGCTTAACCAGGCATGATATTTTATATGAAATATTGAGTTCTTTCATCAGAAAAGGATTTTCCTTTTAAAAGTCCACATTCTTGGCCAGGAATGGTAGTACAGGACACAACAGTAAATGACAACTAGGTGTATGAGTTGTGAAATGCTACCCTTGTCTAAGAGAGCCCAGTATGCTGATCTGAGCTCCTGATGCCAAAGCAGTCAAGATGACTGCCATTTGCAACATATGAGTTACAGCTGTATTGGGCCCATGAACTGAGGGGATGAGAGGAGTCTAAGAACCTTATTCAGGGACCAGGTAATGGGAAACTTTGTAGGAGCTAACCTTTGCAGTGTAAAAGACTGGAGAACAGAATTAACAATTTCAATATTAGAATCAATTCCAAAGCCATAAGCTAGGGTTCTGCCAATGCTGCCTTGTATGCCAAGATTGTTGAAATGGCAAGGTGCTTGACTTCAAAAGATAAAAATTGTAAACCTGTTTTAACAGAATTCAACTGGGTTCCCAGTGTTAAGGTAATCTAACCACTTTTTCCATACAGACTGGTCTGTTGGACAGATGAAGTCCTTAGTTTTGCACTGGTACCTAGCAATGTTAGGCGAATAATCTTCACGGCTGACTAGATGTAAAATTCCACATGAAGGTCACAGCTCAGAAAGGAGGATGCATAGGCGACTTCCCCTTGCCTGTTGTTGAGGAAATAAGGAACCAATGACTGTTTGGCTCATTCAGGGCTACTAGGCCAGCAGTTCTGCTGAAAGCAAAAAGATTGTTCAAAGCTTTCAAAATCTGGGACAGTGAGGGAAAAAGGTATATCATTTTCCATCTGTTCCAGTCTTGTAGGAATACATCTCTTGCTTTTGCCTGAATTTCCAGGTTCAGAGAGACATACATTGGAAGTTGACAGTTCTTGTATGTGGCAAACTGGTTCACTTCTGGATTATGGAAGCATGTTTGCATTTACTGACTGAGAGAAGCTCAGCATGAGCCTAACCTCTTAATATAAGACTGCAGCCATATTGTCTAGGATCAACAAAATGTGGGTGCCTTTTGGAGGTTTCAATTTTTTGAGATGGAAAGACTGCCAATAGCCCAGGGTAGGTGACCATCTTCCCTAACTGACAATCCTCTCAATGGCCTTCCCACCTGTCAAGGAGGCATCCGTATGTATTATCCTCATTTTTGAACGGTGGTGTCAGGTCGACCTGTTTGCAAGAGATCCTCCAGGTCCATGGACAGAGTATCTTCCCATTTTCAGATGAAGGCGATCTCAAAGCCTTTTCCTGGCATGTAAGAGCCAGACTGTTTAAATCCTGCAGTCACAATCTCAGGATTAGATCTATCATCAACCCAGACTGTAACAGACCCAGACTTCGTTCCAATTGTTGTCTGGAAAAGCTGGGGTGTGTAAGGAATCTTCTCAGATCCTCCCTTATTCTGATTTGAGTGCTGTTGGAAAGAGATAGCTGGCTGCAAAGAGTAGCCAAAGAAAGTCCCAGCTTAAGAAAAAGTCTGCTAGATGTGAGATTGGACTTGTTCCTTTGAGGACTCACAGCGGCTACCAAAAATAGATTTTTCCTACGTCAAAACTTGTTTTTGTTTGTTTTCATGAAACAAATGGAAATGGAAATACACTAGGCCAAATAACTTCCATATAACCTTTCTGGTGTGAAAGCATAGCTGCATTTAATGACATGTATCTCAGAAATGTCCAAATAATGTGCCCTGTGATAGTATAGTAGTTCTGGCCTATCTATATCCTTACAGATCATCGTCCATCCAAGTTACAGCAGTAGCACTATGGACAATGACATCGCATTGATCAAACTTGCGACTCCAATTACTTTCCAACCTGACAACAAGATCGCTCCTGTGTGTCTCCCAGATGCAGGCAATTTATACGAAAATATGAATGCTATAGTTACTGGATGGGGAACAACTACCTCAGGTACGATTCTTCAAATTTCCTCTCAACTATCTCCTCTTATAAATACTGTACTGTACTTCCAAACTCCTCTGCTGGTCTTTGCAATTTCTTTCCACCACCCCCAATAACTAATGTACATCCTGTTTACCTAATTCGTTTTATGATGCTATTGTCATTAGAACCTTCCTTTCCATAGTATACTATTACTGTCTTTACTGATAAACATTGTGCATTTTCATAGTCTTTGTTTGAAACAGCATAAAGAAATTGTGAAAAAATCTTTGTCTTTCATCATCCAAAGTGCATCTTCTCTTCCGTACAATCAACACTGGAATATCGTTATTTTTATCATTATTATATTTAAGGGTAAAATGAGACCCATTTTCTCATGTAAATTATAGAACATTACTAAAAATATCATGTAAGATCCTTAAACCTTGATGAGAACTACTGTTCTCATTGCTTAACGATTTACAGTAGCTTCAGGAATTTAACTTGATTTAACAGTATACCCAGAGGAGAGTGCCTTGATAACCTAGGTTAAGACATGACCGACATCAGGTGTCAAGACTTTCTGGGTAAAAGCTCACCTCAGATAATGGGGATGATAGGGATCATTGTTTCTTGAATCATTTCCTTCTGGTATTTCTTTGTTTTGGAATATTTTTCTTTTTGATTTTACCCTCAAGTGTGACAGTAATTTATAGCTTCATACCACTGCAGGTGGTATCCAACCTAATGAACTACAACGGTGCCAACACTGACTAACACTCAATGCCGCCTGTCATATGGAACTACTGCCATCACAGCAAACATGATTTGTGCTGGACCGCTTGCTGGAGGAAAAGATTCCTGTCAGGTAGGGGTTGTCAAAGATAAGCCTTACATTTTAAAATTAACGTAGACTCGGTATGCAAACATTTTTATTTACACGGAGGAAATGCTTAAAGACTTCTACAGATGAAGATTTGCAACACCCATGAAAAGTTCCGGCCACAAACACAATTTTCCACACTTTCCTGTGACTTTCACGATGCCAAACATTACTTTCCATTCTCAGGGTGACTCAGGTGGACCACTAGTGGCTCCAGGCAGCGCAACTCAAACATTCAATGTTCTGATTGGAATTGTCTCCTGGGGTAATGGTTGTGCCCTTCCTAATTATCCTGGGGTCTATACCCGAGTGACAAGTAAGTAAATCAAGCAACAATTTTGCTTGATTGGTTTACATCAGACTGCCATCACATCAATCTGAATTATTGTTGAGAGGAAATTAAATGAGTAACAAAATTTTCAAAGCAATCTCTTGCCAAAGGACAGAGAGAATTGTGGCAGTTTCAATGTAAAGGTTGACTATTAAATATAATTGAAATGTTGTTTCTAGACCAAACAGATAAGCAATTAAGAGCGAGAGAAAATTTGAGACTAAATTCTCGGTTAAGAAAAATCACTGGAAATATATTAGCAAATGAACATGCAATTACAATGAGAGAAAGTATTTCAAGGTCTTTTAAAAGAGATGAAAGTTCCAAACTGAAGCGACTTTCAACAGCTAAATTAATGTATGATTTCAATATCACACAGAAAACATCAGCAAGTTAGAAAAACATAAATTCTTCGGTTATGAATAAAAATCTCAATGTTCATTGTCAAATAGTCATGACTTCTTTTGCTTGCAAGTGAAAAGAACGTTTTGAGTCGAGAGTGATCCATATTGTCAAGGAGCAACTTTCAAAACTAATTATCACAAAAGTAAGGCGAAGGACACTTTCACCGTCATAATGATCATAGGGATGGTTTGGAAATGTTGTATTAAATCGATTTTTCTTTTTTTTCAGACTATCTCCCTTGGATAAATTCATACATAGCAAGTTCTGTAAGTTGCCCAAGGCCGTGAGAACTGTCAACGCACTGGGTGGACCACTGAAGAACTACATGAAATTCTCTGAGCACGACTGGACATGAAAGATTGAAATCATTGATCATGGAATTATAGATGTGTGCTTTAGACTTTGCTCTGATATAAGAAATAATAAATCTGGTTTGAGTATTTACTCCTCAAATCATTGTATGGTAAATTAAATACACCACTTCAGCATTCAGATAAATCTTTCATTTATTTTCCTTCCTTCTGTATTAAAATTCACTTTACTTCAGGTTGGTTACATTGTAGATAACATTAACCTTGAATGGCTAATAGTAAGTGAACTTTCAACTTACATCTTGAGTACAAGTTTTGTATATAGGATAGGATAAAGTAATATCCTATGTTCATCTATAAAATAAAAAGGTCTGATGATCAATTAATTTAAGAATATCTGGGGAGTTAAACTGCTCTAAATTATCATGGAATGCTGTAAGCCCTTGACTGACTTTGTAAAAAAAAAAAATCTTTTTATTTTTGTATAAATTCTTTGTTATATATTAACAGTATAGAGTTTATATCAGCAACATTTGCTGTGTTTGAAATATCGTTCTAGGCCTGGGACTGATTCATTATGTTTTTATCAAGCAAAATAAACCAATTTTCATTATTTTGGCAAGTGACACTAATCTCGCTTCATTCCGGCAATTCCTTCCACTGGAAAGAAGATTGGAATTACCTTCATTCCTGCCCTCTCTCTTCAATCATTACCCAGTTAAGAGACAAAAAGGAAATTACAGAAATTTCCACAATATTTTCTTTCTTCCTTTTTTTCACCCTCCCCAAATTTCCTTGTGTTTTGCTATAGCTCCATTCTTGAATTTTATTTCTTGGATCACATAAGCTGTACTAGATTCAGAGAGACTCAGAAAACCACAGGTAGAGAAGACGGCAGTTAGTCTCACCTTGGACTACTCACCCAGTTATTCTACTGAAGGGGTGATCTTGATCTACCCAACCTTTCATTCCAGACTGTGGACACTGGAGACTGCCATTAATTGGGGTCTTACCTCCCCATGCAGCTAAAGCTGATGGCATTAATGAAGGACCATTCAATCAGGGTCCACAATATCTTGTAGGTGACTCAGAATCTGTAAATCAACTTTTTTCTTTTTGTAAATGTAATGACATTGCATTGTTGCTGTTGCAGTTTCCTCACAATTATGCATACTTGCATCTTCACAGTTACCTAGCTACTTAGAAATCCTAAATTATTTTCATGCAAGTCTGAATTTAGTTGCCTAGGACTTTTGTGGCATCTTCATCATCCAAGTATGTTAATATACCAACAATACAAGAATAGTCAGTGTCAGGGGTTGGTTGCCTAATCAGAAGAGGCTTTTCATAGAAGCTGCAGAAGTCACTGCCAACCAAGGCAAGCAGGCTATATTGAGGCTTATCCGTCAAAGAGGAGAGTCTTTGGCATTTCATGTAACAGGAAGGACACTGATCCACTCCTTGGCACTTTCTGGCTTGTCATGGACTTCCTACTTTTCTCTTTGCTGTTCAAGGAAGCTGTCTGTGTCAGCAATTAAAGGTTATAGATCAGCACAGACTTAGGTGCTTCAAGTGAATTATGTCACATGTAATAAATGTTTTGAAAGAGGTTCTTTCAAGGATCCTTATATCTAATCACCAAGACTTGTAACTAGAAAAGGAACATGCATGCAAATGCCATAATCAATATTCTTTCCTGAATAAGACCAACAGTTATATTATTTTCTATCTAAAAGCCTTGACACATAAACCATACAGTGCATGTATTCTATTGGTCACTTGTGGCTACAGGCCAACTTATAAAGATTCCTCAGAAGGAGGGGTTCTTTTAATCATCTCCATAGGAATGGATCATGCTCACATAGAACAGAATTCTGAGGTACTAACTTCTGCACTAGGCTAATAGAGTAAGTGAAGCATTAGTTGCATTAGGCTAGCCCAAAACTGAACAACCCACCACCTTACAAACTATGTCCCAGTCCATTTCATGATCCCTTGTTAGTCCAGAGCCTCTGGACTGCCTGTTATTTCACTCCAGATATTTGCAGGCTCCTGAGGCCACAGAATATTTGACAGTTTTTGGAGACTACCAAGAGACCTCCAAGCTAAAGAGTGATGGGTTTGTAATAAAACAATTATGATTTTTGAAAGCAAAAAAATTTTTTTTTACCTAAGTACAACCTATCACTACTGAAAGTAACTACCTCCCAATCCCTCCCTCTAGCAGTTGGGCCAGACAACACAAGGAATGAATTTCACTACAGCTGAAGGTGTTTTGGAACCCAGATGCACTGACAGCCTGATGGGAGGTTTTTTTTCTGGTGGCTTTCATGAAGTAATGAGTTAAAAAAATCAGTTTTGTCTCAAACACATTCTATATTTATGGGAAGTCTGTCCTCTATATACAACAAACAAACCTGTCTAATGGAAGTCACAAGCTCTCAATCTGTCAGTTGCGAGTTAGAATTTTTTATACTGAAGGTTGTTATTCAGGCTGATCAAGAGGTCTAATGTCATGCAGAAGTTCACCATCTGCCAGACAAAATTCCTAGTCTGGTTGGCTACATTTTATCAGTTTGTCTAATGAGGTGCAGTACAGTAGCTCCCAGTTTGTCAAGTGTAGAACAAAATTTAGTTTGCTAATTTTGCCAGTCTGTCTAATTTGCCTAATGGCACGCAGTGGTTGAACCATGTGTCAAATGGAAGTCACACCTTGTTTTGCTAAATGTCATTTGCTTGGTTGAACAACCTGTCTTATGGGGTGGAGTAACTTCTAGTCTATCAGCTGAAAGTCACAACTCACGCAGTGGTTCGCAGCCTGTCCGATGAAACAACAATTGGGTTTGCTGAACAGTATTAATGTGGGATGAAGTAAATTTACAGTTCATTAGTTGGATGTTATAATTAGGTTTGCTCAACACTGCTTCTTAGGTAAACCAACCTGCTAACAGGAAGTCAGTAGCTCCAAATAACACAGGTGATCCCTGTCTAAAAATGTAAGTCACAGCATTCTTTCTTTAAGACAGTGATTCATAGTTTAGTTTTTTTATTTGCAAGTGACTGAACATTACAATAGGATGAGATCATCAGAATTCTTAAATTCCTAAAAGTACTGACTCCCTCATAGACAAAAGATTATGCTGTAAGAATTGATCAAATCCTTATTAAAATATATCCATAAAAATGCAGATCTACAGAAGAGCATTCTAAGTATGACCTTTCCAAGGTTCTTTATCAAATTCACTTTCAACACATACATTTTTTCCACAGCTCTTTAAGAAAATCTTCCTTTGATCTTGTTAATACCTCAGGACAACAGATCATAATATATCAGTTAACATTTGCTTCCCATCAAGAAAATTCTCCTGTCGAGATATTTCGATTCACAATTATCGTCTACATCACAAGTGGAGTTTTTATGACAATGATAAGTTCCTCTTGATTAAAAGTCTTTCCACATTCCTTACAAACATACGGCCGCTCTCCAGTGTGCAATATTGTGTGCTCTCTCAGAGTCCCACTTTGACTAAATGACTTTCCACAAATCTCACACTTATATGGTTTCTCACCTGTGTGGACTCTCAAGTGACTCTTGAGAATCTCACCACGAGTAAAAGTTCTGTCACATATGCTACACTTGAAAGGTTTCTCCCCAGTGTGCTTTCTCATGTGAACCTTGAGATCCCTGTTTTTCCTGTACGCTTTTCCACAGACATCGCAAACAAAAGGTTTTTCTCCAGTGTGAACTCTCATGTGCTTTTGAAGATCCCCACTCTGATAAAATTTTTTCCCACATTCCTGACAGGTGAACGGTTTATCTCCAGTGTGAGTTCTCAAGTGATGCTTGAAAGTGCATGACTGCCTGAAAGACCTGCCACATTTCTCACAAACAAATGGTCTGTGCCCAGTGTGAATTCGCATGTGAACTTCTAGATCGCTATTTCGCCTATAAACTTTCCCACATACCTTGTAAGGTGTCAAAGAAACGAGCAGGTAAAAGTTACTGCTACTTTATTACGTTGTTGTATTGTATTATATTAAGCCTACAGATCCAGGCAGTTTATATAGCGGCCGACTGACGCCGGCCTGCGAGAGACAATGGAATTGACTGTGACCTGAGGTCGAAACAATAAACAATAATATGCAGTGAACGAGTACAAATTACAATACAAAACCTACAGAACTACAATATGGATACAGTCTTGATGCTTGTGAAGGAAGAAACATGTGATACACAATGTGTGACATTTGTATAAATACGCATAAAGTAAAAATGATTAAAAATGCGTGACCTGGCACGTTTTAGGCGTGACTAATTGAGTTTGAAGAAAATGGGAAGTCACCAAAGAAAACATGCTCAGCGGAGACTTAATTAATGGCGCCGCCGAAACACTACGCTGGCGCCGATGTGGTGACTTTACAACCTTACAGACAAATGGCTTTTCACTCAAGTGAATATTCATGTGTGTTTGAAGATCCTCATTCTGATAAAACATTTGCCTACATTCTTTGCATGCAAGCGACTTGTCCTCTGTATGAGTTCTTAAGTGAAATTCAAGAGTACATGACAAAGTAAACAGCCTGCCACATATCTCACACACAAATTGTTTGTCTATGGTGTCAACTCTCAAGTCATTTTCTTGCTGTGAGGAAAATGTCTTGCCATGTCCACTAAATGCAACTGGCCTCGCTGTATGATGAGATTTCAGGTGGTCTCTATATGTAACCCTCTGATGAAATGACTGTCCACACTTCTCACATACATAAGAGCTCAGTCCTGCGTGGACTTTCATGTGTTGTCTGTAGCTATCTTTACGATGATACGAGTTTCCACAATCCTCGCAAGTAAATGGTTTGTCTCCAGTGTGAGTCCTTCTATGATACCTCAAACTATCTTTCCTGACATACGTCTTTCCACATTCTTCACATTTAAACAGCTTGGTGCTTGGGCTCGTCTTGGGATTCTGGCCACATTCATTTTCCCCTTGTTCTAATACGAAACATTTTGTATCAGTTTCCAACTGAGCATCCTGGTTTCTTTCCTCTTTACATTCAGTCCCACATTTTGTATCCTCAGATAATGGATCTTCAGTAGCATATTCCGGACTTTCATTTATAAATTCTTCATAAGGCTCTTCTTTGAGGAATCCTTCAATTTTAACAGCCGATTCTGAGGTGTCAGGTTCCATGCTTGGATTACTGTCTCCTTCCCACACACGCACAAACACACTGTGAACTTTGAAAACTGCCTTAAAACTACACCTGGAACACAAGAGTGTCATTACAGCACTGTACAGATAAAGTAGGCAAAATTTAAAAGTGGTACTTACATTAGTTACCAACTGTATTATTGGAGTTGAATTTCCATTATCTTGAAGGTACATTATTCACATAAGGAAGTCTGCTTGGTTCTCTTGCTGACTTTATTTTAATTTGACACACAAAAGTGATTTCTGCCCATGTTAAGAATCTGAAGGAAAAAGATGGTTGAGATAAGAAAGTTAGGAAAAACACTGAATAAATACAGTCCATGCAAGTATAATTATAGAAATACAAGTTAAGTAAACAAACTTACCATAATACAGTACTCAGGCTACCTTCAGCTACTTATTATTACAGTATATACAGGCATTCATTACAGTGACAAATCATCAACCATAGAACTCTAATGTCAACCTGCATTCTCAAAACATTTCCCATTTGTGATATGATTCCTTCTACCTATCAAAGACTTCATCTAAACTACAAAATTACCAAGTCAATAGTAGAAAGAGCACATTCCTTCTTATCCTGCAAATATAGTACAGCATATATACTTTGTGCTAGGCTAGGATTTAAAAGACTTCAATTTTATTTCCCATTACGAAACCTCTGCCACTGAATTACTGCACAGGCTACGAAAACTTTGAACCTTCTACAGTCCACAATTAAAATAAACCAAACATTTTCAGAAAATTACCTTAAAACATTGTTAAGTCATTGCAAGTCTCTACACAGAAACATTTCTGGAGTTACTATAATTGCAGTATCTTTCACAGTCAATGGTAAAAAACTATTTCCTAAAGCGAAAACTTAATACATTAGGCAAATTAGTCAAAAGACGTATAGCCTAAGACCACAGTAGCTGGGGGCACTCATCACCTCTCAGCCAATTATTTCTGGAAATGCTTAATTACACATCCCATTTTGCCCAAAAATTATGGGGGACCTGTGCTAGTGTTTGGTTCTGTAGTAGCCTTGCTATAGGAATTTTAGAAAAACCTGGCTCCTATGTGCACAAATATAAAGGAAACTCCAATATATCGTTATATATGTGTGTGAATGTGTGATTTTGCTATTAAATTACGTTTTTATAATAAAATAAAGTTTTATATATATTTACCAAGTAATTACATAGCTATTAGCTCACTTACATGGCAGCTTGAATTCAAAATTTAGCAGGTAACACTTCACATGTCTGCGTAGGTGACCAGTTCTGCCCACTAGCAGGAATATTAAGAACGACTTTAGCAGATAACTTCAATCTGTTAATGCCTTATGTCCATCAGCAGGGAGGAGGGTGGGCTCCAATCATGTAATTACTTGGTAAGTATATATAAAACTTTTATTATAAAAATGTCATTTTTATATAGGTAACTTACCAAGTAATTACATAGCTGATTCCCACACTGATAGGAGGTGGGATACATGGACATATTCTACACCAAAAACATCAAGGAATGGAGGTGGAAAGTTCCAGCGCTAAACAGAAGATAAGAAGGTCATAAAAATGAATAATTCATTGGCCTTGAACTAAAAATGCCAGAATATCCCAACTAAATGATAAAATGGGAACAATATGAGAGCCAAATCTTTCTAAAAAAAGCTCACCTTCTATTAAACTTAACACGATTCAGTAACTATAGACTAACAGACCCTAGGCAAAGGTTAAATAAAAATTAGGACGCCAGTAAATGCACACACTCAAAATATATATATATATATATATATATATATATATATATATATATATATATATATATATATATATATATATATATATATATACATACATACAGCACATATACATACATATATATATATATATATATATATATATATATATATATATATATATATATATATATATATATATACATATGTGTGTACGTGTCGAAGGAAATCCCCATACAAATTTACAAAGGAGAGGAGGGAGCCCCACCCTTTAAGGACTGGGGTAGAGAGAGCATCCGAAATCTATGGATCTTTTGTTCCTCCTTTTGTTTTATTTATTTGAGTATTTACTTGTCATTGTATTTGTTTTTACTGTTTTCAACGTTCCTTTTACTGTACCCCCTTTCATATTCTCTTTCTTCCATCTTACTTTCCACCATCTCCTAACAATTGATTCATAGCGCAACTGCTTTGAGGTCTTCCTCCTGTTACGCCTTTCAAACCTTTTGCTATCAATTTCTGTTTCAGGGCTGAATGACCTCATAGGTCCCAGTGTTTGGCCCTTGGCCTAAATTCTATATTCAATTCAATTCAACAAAGAATTTATTCACATAACATATGATAAAATATATATCTAAATTTTATTCATATATAAAATTTATATGTAACTGTATATATATATATATACATATATATATATATATATATATATATATATATATATATATATATATATATATAGATATATATATATATATATATATATATATATATATATATATATATATATATATATATATATATATATATATATATATATATATATATATATATATATATATATATATATATGAGTGTATGTGTCTTCAGCAGCTGAATGATTCTCTTCTCAGTTCTTTCACGCTGGCAGAAAGGTGTTCTATCTTCGGTATGTGGCTGAAAAAATCCAATTGTTCAATAAATTCAAGAATTTTTATTTTTGTTTCCAAAATATCTCTAAACCTTCACTGTTCTATCACTAGAGGAGGCTCAGTAAAAGAAGCAAGACAAAATGGGGGAAGACCAGATGTGCCAATCACTTGCACTGGAAACTTACATTATATTTTGCCTACAAACAAGATGACACAGCAGGGGAAAATCACTAGTCTCTAATACTGAAAACTTAACAAGATTCACACGGAAAAAGTGACGATGGAAAATGGCTTAATTACTCCAGACTTGGACACAAACAACAAGTGTCCTACACACAGTGTGACAAAATACTCAATGGAAAATTACTAAAGTTCCCACAGACTGGGCCACAAGAGTCCCAGAAACAAGGTGACAGAACAGTTAATTGAAAACTGATCAAGTCCCCTACATTGGGTCGTTCAACCAACAAGCGTCCTGAGAGTATCTGACAAAACGGTCAGTGGGATCAGATCAGTTCCCCAAACTGTGACACATAATGAACAAGCCACTACAGCCAAGGGAAGGCAGCTAGTGGAAAAAGGAATTAAAGAACCTAATTTGGAACGTGTAACCAAAGCCTTCTCTATAAGCAAAGTGATAAACAGTAAATAGACTGGTGCACTTACCCAAAGAGTGGCCAGCACACAAGGCGACAAAGCACTCAATGGAAAGTGACTGAGGTTCCCAGGCATTGAAGACCCAAGCGTTGAGTGAATGGCCAGTAATCTCCTTGGCGTAGTCAAGTAATCCCATAGGAAGGCTGATTCATTTTCTGGGTTTGCATTTATTTTTTGGTAAATAGTTTTATGTCATGCACTCCCAGTTTGTCTGATTTTCCTTCGTCTTTCACAACTTGGTGTGCAATTACTCAGAAAAAAATAATTTAAATACTACGAGTGTCAAAAACAACCATGAAAAGTTCCAGTAGTCGATTTCGACTATCTCAGAGATAGCAGATATTAAATTTTCTGGGATAGCGTGGATGTACGAAGCTATCAAGGCGTACTGTATGTGGAGTGACTTGGCAGACGATAAGGAGGTTGTAAGTATTGCATCCGGCACGACTATTTAAGGCTGTTGTAGTCAAGGGAAAAAGGGAGGAGGGGCAACACCTTGAAGGGACCAACTCCATTTAGGATGATAGTCTCAAGGAACTTTAACATTTGAAAGCAGAATTAATTTTGCTTGATTGTCTTATTCATTTTACAAAAATCAATTATGAGCAAAATAAATATAGAAATATTATCGTTAAACTTTTAACAAAGTGACTTGCAATTCCTTCAAAAAGTTACCCAAATTACAAGGAACTCGAAACCGTTTTATAGACAGAGCTTCAAAACCTTAATTATTTGTATTGGTTACTTAGTAAGAATAGATCCTTGTAAGGTTATCATATCATTTAATCATGTAGTATAATACAGATGCACAAGATCCTCCGAAGAGCGTGATTCACCAAAGCGACTTTTCGCGAGGCAAGTGAGTAAGGAAGTAAGTCTTCTCCTCAGCCATCCTGGACGCGATCTCAAAAAGGCCGAATGCACCGTGGAACTTGCTTGAGGAAGAAAACGGGGCAAATGAAATAATAATCTCCCTCCAAGACTCTCTGCTGTCACGGAACATTTGAGGCCTCTGTTGTCCTCATTCTATTGCAGAAGCTTTCCGGGCATCTGGAAGCTCTGGGGTGGAAGTTACTTCGCTTCTGGGCCAATTTTATTCTCTTTTCCACATAACCAAGACACGAGCAAGGATTTTAGCTAGTCATTTTCTTTCAGTATTCTGACTTTAGATGACTTTGATCCAGGCACCATCGAATAAATTTAGTATCTGATTTTCCTGATATTAAAATATTACAAATCAAAACGAATGCATAATTATCATAGGTTGATAAAAAAACTTATATGACGGATATATTTTTATATATGGTCTTCTATTATTCCTCAGTCTCTCCATGCAAACATTTATTGCAACAACCATCTTATTTACTGATATATATATATATATATATATATATATATATATATATATATATATATATATATATATATATATATATATATATATATAAAGTTTTTATCACATCATATGATTCATATACAAGCATTAAGCTACAAACGTCCTTTAATATCCAAATTGGATATTAAAGGACGTTTGTAGCTTAATGCTTGTATATGAATCACAATGATGTGATAAAAACTTCATAATATGGCTACGTGCGACAAACGCATTACACGGTCAACATGGCAGAGGTGGGTGGATATCGTCTCCAAATACAAACACCCGAGTTCGACGGGTGATTTGTACATGGGAGCCGATATCCACTTATACCTCTCTCGTGGCCGCGCGGGTTAATGCGTCCCTGTAGTCCTGAGTTCCTGTCCTTCGCTGGTTCGACCCATGGAACGGCGTACTTATTATCAACTAAAAATTTCCTTCTGTAACATATATGAAAATATATTATTTCCGAGGTAGAGCGAATTGGATATTAAAAGGACGTTTGTAGCTTAATGCTTATATATATATATATATATATATATATATATATATATATATATATATATATATATATATATATATATATATATATATATATATTACTAGCCTGGTACCCTCTTCTTTGACACAAGCAGATGTTGGTATCCATTTATTGTTGGGTTGACTGGTGGGTAGTAGCCTAGGATAAATTTATCAATTAATCTTAATCTTTGCACTGACCTCCGTGTAGAATGCTTTAGTTTCCCTAAGGGTCCTTTTCATCTCCTCCCCTCTGTCTTTATTACATGTCTTCTCTCCCCACTCAATGTCTTCTTGACTCCCCTACAAGGATGAAAAGGAACTTCAGAGAAAATAAGAGCATTCTACACAGAGGTAAATGCAAAGATTAAGGTTAATTGATAAATTAATCCTAGGTCCACTACCTACCGGTCCACTAAACTATAAATGGATACCAACATCTGTTTGTGTCAAAGAAGAGGTACCAGGCTAGCAACTTCATCACTCTAGACTACCTGATAAACCATAAAACCGTACGTTTCTGAAAGCTGTACAGCTTAAGGTGTACCTTCCTGTAAGCTGTCTCTTTCTGGCCCTATGTTGTTTTGTCACATTCTAGTCCCTGATTCCCATTCTTTCGCAATGAATACGTGATTTTCTTGAACATGTTGGCTTTTCGAACCTTTTTCCATGAAATTTTACCTAGAAAATTATATTTTATGCACAGAAAGTCACCAATAAACGTCACACTTTCATAGCTCAAAAATATTATATTGTACATCTGTGAACTTTATGCCTGATTAAGGAAACGCCTCTACTTTGATTTTGTTTCACCCTGTACAAAATGTCTGACAAAGGATCTGAAACACTGCTGCAGATGCTGCTCTCAAATGCAATGAATAAATGAACAGAATATATAACTGAACTTCCCAAGATCAGCTTTTCATAATGGAAAGTGAGTGCTTTCTTGTTATCCAACAAAGACAATCCTTAATCCTTGAAGATATTTCATTTCTCTGGTTATATATTACATTCAACATAAATTCGAAATGACTGCCACAGAAATATTCCTTTCTTGACTAAAGCTCTTAAATTATAAGAATGCTTGGCTAACTATTCATGCAAAATTGATACCGAGTTAATTTCATGTGGCTTTGCTCATGATTTCCTAGATGAATTATTCCTTTACCTAAATATACATGCAAGCTTAGCCCCATTCCTTTATGCAAGTAACGGCAGCTGAATAATAGGAGAATGTAAACTGCAATAATGGTTCTGTGAAATTTGTCCAGAAATCGCTGGATAAAGT
>NC_089766.1:44822184-44857184 GCF_040412425.1 Macrobrachium rosenbergii
AGTTCCTCTTAGCAGGCTTAAAAAGTACATATTAAACTAGGATTAAACTAGGAAGGGTTTGGTGAAAGGTAGCGCTCGCTCGCTCGCTCTCTCTCTCTCTCTCTCTCTCTCTCTCTCTCTCTCTCTCTCTCTCTCTCTCTCTCTCTCTCTCTCTCAATTAGATGGATGGCAGAGGAAGAGAAGCAGTTAAACAAAGAGATAGAAAGAGAAATAGTTTTAATAAAGGAGGAGATGGTTTCAGTAGCCAAGGTTGTAATTCACCAACTTTAAACAAAATTGAGTGAAGGCTGCAGAGATATGAAACAGGTCAAATGAAACAAAACGGAAAAGCTGTATTTGGGAGACAGGATGTGAATAGGCAGAGGTTATATGATGCACTAAAGGAATGACTGGAGACCAAACCACAAAATAATGTCAGAGAAGAACATGAGAAAAGTAGGAGGTATATCCCTTAACAAAACTCTTCACAGACCTACAGGTATTTTTATTCTTCACGTATGGTACATTCAAAGCTATTCCAGGGATTCTGTAAGCCCCACTATGCATCAGTCTTTATTTTAAATTATTGAGGAAGCAGGGAAGTACGATGAAATTTAAAGATGCCAAATGCCCAGTTTTGTTAAAAATATAAATAGGCAGGAGAAAGCAAAAAGAACATGCCAGATCATCCAGTGAATGTGTGGACAAAGAAAGAATACCTTAAATGGCTCACTGACTTTGTATGTATGAAGTCTGTTTGATAACAAAGAAAATAACATTATTGAAAAATAGATGATGGATTACAGATAAGTTGTAAAAACTAGTGATGAGTTCGAAAGAATCTACTATTAGTTCCTAAGGATGTCTACCATATACAAATCAGCCAGAAGCTCTGTTGTGTAAGAAACGTGTATCTGACCTGACCAGCTAGAATTTGGTCAATTTCTGCTAGGTGGAAAAGGATAGATAAAGGAAGAGAATACCAAAGGCACCATTCTTTCACCCAACTTTTCACCACCTTAAACCTTAGGTAAGATGCTTCTCTGTCACAGACGAGCTTGGGCAGCTATACATGTTGAGCAACCACCACAGGCCCTATTGAGAAGTTTCCAAGCACTTATAGGTAGGAAGAGGTAAGGGTGTTTTGGCTTTGCCAGACATCTGCTCTCAGTACTTGTGACACCAAGAAGTTCCTCCTGAATGGTGGGGACAGAACAATGGCCCTGACTCCATGAGCCCTCATACAAAACATACAGCTGTTATTCACTGAACAATTATTTTTCCTACTAGATTAAGATGTTGTTCTTGGATACCTCCTTCTGTACCTTCTGTACCTACAAAGGCCTGAATTTGCTGAATGGCTAAGCAGTAGCCTTTTCAGTAGAAACAGAGAAGAACTTGTCCCAGCAGAAGTAAATGAAAAACTCTGCAATCTCCTAAAGGCAGTCTAATTTGTCTGAGATCTCTGCTGCAGACTGCCTGACAATACCTGCCACCTCCACAACCCTGCACAAAATGAGATGCTGGACAGTTTCCTGCTGCAAAATGCAAGTGACTCCACGGCTTGGTGGAACCTTAGCGGATGTGCCTGCCAAAGCAATATGGGTCAAAGGAGTAGTTCCCACAGCATCTTGATAAGGCCCAGCAGACCACAGGCCACTCAGCTTGTGGCCAATGAGGAACCACCTAAAACATCCTGAAACAGGTTAATCAATCAGTGGATGGGGCTGAACGGAAGTAAATCACACATATTAAGGTTATCCCCAAGGTTCCTGGAGGATATGTTCAATAGCAGCCCAGGAGCTAGGAGCTTCTTTGCTTCATTGCAAGGTGTACACATCATTCACTGGGTTTCCCTAAACCTTAACAGCCTGGCCCTGGTGGCAAATAAGGTGGTCTAACATCACATTCCAACATTCTGTGACGTATTTGGCTGACAGTTCAATGTCAAGGTGAACCACCCACTTGCATGCCTGCCTTACCAACGCACAGATAGATCTGCCTGTGAGGCACAAGTTCCTACAAGGAAGACAAGTGATCAAGAAGGATCGCCAAAGTTGCCCTGTAGGAAGGTAGGGCCATTAGTGCACCCAGTGTGGTGCAATGTAGGCATTGCCCAATGGTGATTTGCAGCATCCCTTTGGCTTCTAGCTGCAACCACTTTTTATCCTCTACTGTACCTCTCTTCCCACGTCCTTTCTTCCATCTTGTTGTCCAACCAACCCAACTCAGTCTTTTCATTGTTATAAGTGTTGAATGACTGGAAGTGCCCAATGCTTAGTGCCAATGTCAAACTGAGTGGGTGTTCCTGTCATGATGGGAACTGCACTGATAATTCCCTGAACTTGAAACTCCAAGAGCCCCTGGGATGGTCCCTTGCTGCTATCTTGCTGATCAGCATGTCCATCTAGATCTTCCTTACACCAAGAACCTTCAGAACTTTGTCTTATCTTCCTTCAAAGAAGACACCAGAAAAGCTGAAATTCACCAGTGTATTGAGCCATTGGCTTAACCACTATGAAGCTTGGAATGAAGGCAAGACAACCAACTCGTATCACTCCTGCTTTGGCAGCCAAGAAAAAATCCCTTCTGCATGAAGCTGTTCAAAAGAAAGATTGTTTATCAGTCCACAGACTTAAAAATACACCTGTGAGGTTTGGTCTCGGCATCCTCTGGAATAACAAGTTTGCTGCCATGTCAGAGGCGGGGAAGCAGCTTGGATAAGCAACAGGAGAAAGATAGTTCTCTGGCCTGGATAGTCTGCCTGTAAGGTAAGGTCTCAGTAGGGAGTAATATTTCTGCTGCCAAGTAGCTTGGATAAGCGAAGGTGGAAAGATAGTTCTCTTGTCTGGATATCAGGAAATCTATCACCTCAAAAACGCCATTCATTATTTAATGGATGGATTGATGCGAGAATTAGGGGAAGGGCATCAGACGTAGCCATAACATTGTGGGATGAATTTGAAGGCGGTGAATGTATTGTGGAATGGCCAATATTGGCAGATAATACGGTGATGACTGGAGATATTGAAGGGAAACTGAAGAAGTAAAACAACGTGAGCATATGAGAAGTTTATATTTTTGATATGGTGGAGGTGTTTTGCAATTGTAATGTACAAGCCTTCTGGGAATTCTGCCCTATAACATGTTTTTGAATCAGAGAAGAACTGCTAGAAAGATGACAGAAGTGGGTGCCAGTGATTTAACCATATCATAGTGACTCAACCATATCACAGTGACTCAACCAAACCATCCATGTTGGAAGCTGTTATAGGTTCCTAAATATAATTTTCATATCTATAATTATTCCTGTGATAAATAATAATGTCAAATCCTCACAGTAGATGTAACCTAAACTAATAACTGAGCTACAGAAAAGCAGCAGTAGTAAAACTAGGAATATTTAAAAAAAAAAAATCCCATCCACGAATCTGATAAGAATTTCATTGATAAGGAGCGGGTCTCCGTGTAATTTCATTTATTCTAATTTCAAGAATAAAGAGAGAGAGAGAGAGAGAGAGAGAGAGAGAGAGAGAGAGAGAGAGAGAGAGAGAGAGAGAGAGAGAGAGAGAGAGCTTTCCATCAAGTCTATTGTCTGAGGAATGAATTTCCGGGGTTTCAGTTGGGTTTCTTCCCTGTTAACGGGGATTTCCCGCATCACCTCCAAACGGGATTCGGTTTCCCAGATTTCCTTCTGTTTCCTTCCTTACTCCACATTTCGAAGCTTAATGTGGTTCCTTATTTTCCCTGAATTTAAATCAACAAAATATTACTGCGTTCATTCGTATCTCTCACGAGATCAAAAAGGAAATCGTCAAACCAGGGTTTATGAAGACGGAGATAAAAATACGAACCAAAGGAACAACAAAATGGTCTAAATTAATTATAAGAATCCTAGAAATGATTACTCTTGCGCTGCATAGGACAGGAGGAAAATATCTTTGTTCATTTGATAACATAACAACTGAGGAAAATGACTGTCTCACGCGTTAACTGGATCAAAGGCGACTTCAATAAATCCCTCAAAAATTGTTATAATAACATCTTCATGTAATGCACAGTCCAGAGGCTGTTTCTTGCACTCTTATGTCATCCTTTGGAGCATCCATGAGCAAAATAAATAAATAAATATATAAATAAAATATATAAAAAATTAAAAATTAACAAGGAAAGAAGGTATTTTTTCCGCTGGTTTCAAAAGCACACTTTAGCTGCATTAATCTAAGCGATCATTTTATCTTCATCTGGGTCACGGGAATCAGGTCAACAATTATATGAACATTGGAGAAGTTTATTTTCATTGGCTGAAGAAAGACTGACTTTACCGGAGAAAATTTTAGTCAAATAGTTTCTGTAATTTATCAGCTTTATATCATACAAACACAAATATTAAGAACATTAAAAGGTTTTCAAAGAAATTTCTTCTTCCAGTCATCATTGATCAATATTTGTATGACCGTTATTGTAACCGACATTTTGACAATGTAAAAAAACGCCCAATTCTACGGTACCTTAATTGTTTTCACAATTAAGGTAGAATGATTTTAGCCCTTCGGGTTTAACGCTATTAAATGAACTTAGAAGAAACTTCTGAGATTTTTCGTCCAAATGATAGCCTAAATTCTCCTTGCTAAGACTCTGGTTATATAAGGATTATTTCTTTAGGTGTCCGAACTTTTGGGCGGAATTGTGCATGATTAAAAGAACATTTGCATGGCTTGTTTCTTGGTGCTAACTTTTAGACGTCCAGCCCGCTTGTATGAGGATTTTATTTAACCTTTCCTTCCTGTGTTTAAGTAAGGTAAGATACTTATACTATTCTTTTTTTCAAGTTAGTCGGTAAAATGCAAATACAGTTGTTTGATTTTACCCTGACACTTGTGATATCAGCAATTCTGTTGTCCTTCCCTCGAACCACGACAAGATACTGTTGACCATTTTGAACAGTTGTGAGTGGTGGAGGACCTCGACAACAAAGAATGCTCATTAGTCAAATCACTCTATCTATGAAGATCAACTAGACCATCGCATTCTACCTAAGATACACGTTCTTTGACTATCATGCTACCTTGAGTGGGTTCACACAAACATTCTTCCTGAACCTGAAGTCCTCTCCCATTGGCTATGTCCGTATTTTTTTTCTTATGCAATTAAAACCTCCATTATAAGGAAAGCTCGTCACTTTCTCCATCAAAGAAAAGTGTAGAGTTCTACCAGCCTTAACACACTCCAGTAGATGCCTGCAATGGTGGATGAGATCTATATAGGCTACTTGTTTATGGAGACCATCATATTGAGGTCTCACAACAAATGGAACAGTTTAAGAACTACTGGAGGACAGAGAGAAACACATGCTACCATCATTGGGAACCCAGACTTAAGAAATTTATGCCAAGGTCTGCTAGAATCACTGGAAACCCACACTTAAGAAATTTATGCCACGGTCTGCCAGAATCACTGGAAACCCACACTTAAGAAATTTATGCCACGGTCTGCCAGAATCACTGGAAACCCACACTTAAGAAATTTATGTCAAGGTCTGCCAGAATCACTGGAAACCCACACTTAAGAAATTTATGCCACGGTCTGCCAGAATCACTGGAAACCCACACTTAAGAAATTTATGCCACGGTCTGCCAGAATCACTGGAAACCCACACTTAAGAAATTTATGCCACGGTCTGCCAGAATCACTGAAACCCACACTTAAGAAATTTATGTCAAGGTCTGCCAGAATCACTGGAAACCCACACTTAAGAAATTTATGTCAAGGTCTGCCAGAATCACTGGAAACCCACACTTAAGAAATTTATGCCAAGGTCTGCCAGAATCTCTGGAAACCCACACTTAAGAAATTTATGTCAAGGTCTGCGTCACGGTCCGCCAGAATCACTGGAAACCCACACTTAAGAAATTTATGTCAAGGTCTGCCAGAATCACTGGAAACCCACACTTAAGAAATTTATGCCACGGTCTGCCAGAATCACTGGAAACCCAGACTTAAGAATTTTATGCCAAGGTCTGCCAGAATCACTGGAAACCCACACTTAAGAAATTTATGCCACGGTCTGCCAGAATCACTGGAAACCCACACTTAAGAAATTTATGCCACGGTCTGCCAGAATCACTGGAAACCCACACTTAAGAATTTTATGCCAAGGTCTGCCAGAATCACTGAAACCCACACTTAAGAAATTTATGTCAAGGTCTGCCAGAATCACTGGAAACCCACACTTAAGAAATTTATGTCAAGGTCTGCCAGAATCACTGGAAACCCACACTTAAGAAATTTATGCCAAGGTCTGCCAGAATCACTGGAAACCCAGACTTAAGAAATTTATGCCAAGGTCTGCCAGAATCACTGGAAACCCACACTTAAGAAATTTATGTCAAGGTCTGCCAGAATCACTGGAAACCCACACTTAAGAAATTTATGCCAAGGTCTGCCAGAATCACTGGAAACCCACACTTAAGAAATTTATGCCAAGGTCTGCCAGAATCACTGGAAACCCACACTTAAGAAATTTATGTCAAGGTCTGCCAGAATCACTGGAAACCCACACTTAAGAAATTTATGTCAAGGTCTGCCAGAATCACTGGAAACCCACACTTAAGAAATTTATGCCAAAGTCTGCCAGAATCACTGGAAACCCACACTTAAGAAATTTATGCCAAGGTCTGCCAGAATCACTGAAACCCACACTTAAGAAATTTATGCCAAGGTCTGCCAGAATCACTGGAAACCCACACTTAAGAAATTTATGTCAAGGTCTGCCAGAATCACTGAAACCCACACTTAAGAAATTTTTGTCAAGGTCTGCCAGAATCACTGGAAACCTAGACTTAAGAAATTTGTGTCAAGGTCTGCCAAAATCACTGGAAAACCAGACTTAAGAAATTTATGTTAAGGTCTTCCAGAATCACTGGAAACCCACACTTAAGAAATTTATGTCAAGGTCTGACAGAATCACTGGAAACCCACACTTAAGAAATTTATGTCAAGGTCTGCCAGAATCACTGGAAACCCACACTTAAGAAATTTATGTCAAGGTCTGCCAGAATCACTGGAAACCCACACTTAAGAAATTTATGTCAAGGTCTGCCAGAATCACTGGAAACCCACACTTAAGAAATTTATGCCAAGGTCTGCCAGAATCACTGGAAACCCAGACTTAAGAAATTTATGTCAAGGTCTGCCAGAATCACTGGAAACCCACACTTAAGAAATTTATGTCAAGGTATGCCAGAATGACTGGAAACCCAGGCTTCAGTAAATTTACGACAGGATCTGCTAAAATATAATCTTGTCAGATATCCACTTCACCAACGACTGTTTATAAGCTGATAGTTTGCAAAATATTTTGGAGGATTTCAACAAGTTGTGGAACATAATTCACTAGCTTTCTTTTTCACATCAAAAAGTTGTGACCTATGAAAATTTGGTTCTGTACAAGGCTGCCAAATCTTCAAGAAACTCAACCCCACAAGAGTCATACATTAAGAATTAATTTTTGTTGCTTGTGACTGAATAACAAGGTAGTTCTGAATTATTATGATTATTATTTAGTAGACGAAACCTATTTATATGGAACAAGCCCACAGGGGCCATTGACTTGAAATTCATCCTTCCAAAGAATATGGTGTTCATTAGGAAGAAGTAAGAGGAAGAAAGGAAACTATAGAAAGAAGAGCCCCACTTATTAAAAAAGAAAAATAATTAATAAATAGATAAATAGATAAAAATGTACCAAAATGCAGGAAGACTAGTATTAGGGTAGTAATGCATTGCATTTTCGCTTGAACTTCTCAATTTCCAACTGCACGACATCCTTTGGGAGGCTGTTCCACAGTCCAAAGGTGTGAGGAATAAAGGACCTCTTGAACCGAGAAGTTCGATAGCGAGGCACAGTTACTGCATATTGGTGCTGCTGTTCAGCAAATCTGGTTCTCTCGGCAGATAAAGGGGATCAGGGATCAACTGTGAATATGAAAGATCTCTGTTGAAATAAACTTATGAAAAACGGACAAACAAGAGACCATCCGTCAATGGTGCAAGTCATAACTGCTCCGGAAACCTACCACCAAGAACCACTCTATCTAAAAGAGATAAATCTCTGGCAGATGCAGACATCCACACCAGAGAACAGTATTCCAGTGAAGGAAGTACAAATGACCTAAAACAGGTTGCACTTATTTTATCACTGTCATAAATATATGAGGTCTTACAAACAATACCTAACTTTCGTGCGGCATTTGCTGAAACTTGCATAGACGTTTTTCAAAAGTTAAATGTGAGTCAAAAGTTACGCCTAGAATAGTTAAAGCTTCAGACTCAATCAGCAAAGTTCCATCCACCTGAAGGGGAGGATGGGGTGGGAAATCTGTATGAGATCTGCTAATCAATAGTGTTTTCATTTTACTGGAGTTCAGCCTCAAACCCCACCAACTGCACCATTCCCTGATCCAGTCCATGTCCCAATTGGAGCTGAGGGCGGCTTCATTCCTCATAAGTGGAGACTTTATTACACCTACAGGCCCACAACCATATTACTTGTATACACTAAAAACAACAGATGACCAAGAGCACTGCCCTGTAGAACTCCAGAAACAACAGGTCTTGGTTCACTAAAGATCCCATCCACAGCAACTCACTCACTCCAAGATCCTGAAGTTTATAAATAAGTGACTTGTGATTTACTAAATCGAAAGCAGCACTAAACTCTATTTGAATTACTCTGCGTGACTCAAAACTCTTATTAAGGGTCCCTTCCAAATGGCAAATGAAGTCTGTGAACTACACTGGATTCAATGTCAACATTCCAATGATGAAACAATTAGCCATAGATGGATATCCAAGGTACTCATGTTCCTTTTCCTGGGTAAGTTCAGTGCCAATACATACAGTTGTTCAATTAGTTAGCAAGAATAGAAGAAAAAGCTAAATTTGGTTTAATAATTTACATTTACTGGGATTTATAGTTTCGTACAGTTTCTGGTGAAAACTAATATATGCAGTCCTCAAATCATAACCACTGAAAGAGAGCGGAATCTTCCCCGGCAAAACCTGTTTCCTGGGTTACAGCACTTATAGTGCAGCAGATAATTGCATATTTCATAAGAATCGTTCAGATAGTGAAACAAGCATGAAATTTTGCACAAGTGCTCTTTAAAGTTCCTCTATCAGAAAAGGGCGCTGGCCACGCAAAAAAATTTAATATGGCGGCCAAATTCCAAGATGGCGGCCAGTATCGACAATTTTGGCTAATTTTTCACTAGAATGGCATGTATTTGCTTCTAGCAATATGGTAAAGCTCTTCCATACTATTTCTTGTGAATATTATGTTTCTGTAGCTTCCCAGTACAGTTTACCTTTTAAATATGGGGGCTATATGGCTGCCAAGAAAAGGTAGAAACAATAATTATAATGAGAAATAATGCCCGTTCAACAATTATCGTTTTTAAGCATGGATCTTGGTTTCTGTGGTTTTAGATCCTAATGAGGCCATCTCTTTCGAATAACTCATCAATTTTGAAGGAAAATTAATAAATGTAAAAGAGTGTATGTCTGCACACAACCAGGGCACACTGGTGACATCACTGCTGTGTAACTCAGCATGGGGTTCAGTGCCAGCTAATCCAGCTTTACTAATCCTGTAGTCTTAGACTAGTAGTTGTAGTATAGTTTAGTTTAGTGTCCCAAATGCTTTCTAACAGCCCCAGACCAGCTATAGTTAGATAGCCGCACCTGAATAGACAGGATGTGCCAGGGAGAGCCGAGCCAAGGGTATGGGGGCTGTACATGATGGTTCATGTACTTACCCGGATGGTGTACAGATCACACGGGACTTAAATGGCACTGGATGAATGATTGGGCTAGGTGTGGGAGACCGAACCTAGTTGAATCCCATACAGGAATGTGTGCTTTGTTTAAGGTGGTAAAAGGATAACCCCTCGGCCTTAATCAAAAGTGAAATCATGGCAGAATGTGATGCCAATCCAATATTGAGCAGTAGAAAAACAAACTGGAGTTTGTGTTGTCTTTGTCAGAAGGACAAAAGAGGTGAGCACTTGACATCACCTCCAAGTCATCATGTCTAGACCATGATGGGTACACAATGCTGGCAAGGAACATTCCCATGTTCAGTGAAATTAATGAAATGCCACTGATAATGGATCCAGCAAGGCTGGATGAAGGTGATGGCATAGAGGCCACTCTCAGGAAAAATGCAGCAAAATACCATGTGAACTGTCGCTTGTTGTTTAACAACACTAAACTGGACCGTGCAAGAAAGTGACAATCAATGACCAGACCAGCAACACTGAGACTAGTCATTGCAAAACTGCGCCGAACCAGTCATGACAATGAAGTTTGCATTTTCTGTGAGAAAGTGGCACCTGCATCTGATCTCAGACAGGCTAGTACTAAGGGCCTTGACTTGAAATTGCGTGAATGTGCAGAGATACTTAGTGATGGCAAGCTCCTTGCTAAGTTGACTGGTGGGGATGTCATTGCACAGGAGTTTAAGTATCACACCCAGAGTTGCACAAGGAGTTCAAGGCTAGCAACTTTGTTGTGCACAAGACCAGTCGCCAGTTCTCAGCAATGGCTCTTGACCAAGCTCATGAGCAGACCAATGCCTTTATAAAGGCTGATGGCGGAGCCATTGGGCTGACTGAAGATCCGTCAGCACTCAGAAGATGGATGGTGGCTGGCCCAGAGATCATCCGCTTGGTGTCTGCATACGAAACAGAGGTTCAAAGTAAGGAGTCTAATGAGCAGACAACACACCATGAACAAACACCTCATGCGCAGAAGACATTCTTGGAGAGAGTCAGCAAGCTGTCATTGGCTTTGCAACACTTGGGAAGTCCTTTTCAGGGAAGAGAGCCAGGATCTGTATTCCAGTGACAACAAAGACATTGCCCACCCCAGCTCAGCAGAACTTCTACAGACACACCTTGACAGAGGCCGCACTAAATTTCAGAAGTTTTCAGACTCTTTGGCAAACAATGCAGTCTCCTTCTATGAGCCGATAAAGAAGAACAGAACTGACTTCTTCAGGCAAGAAGCTGCTCCTATTAGAACAGTCAAAGCAGAAACTTCTGAAGGAGGATTGCCAGCTTTTCTCAAAGCTATTTATATCCTGTCAGAGCCGTGAATGTGATCTGCAGGAATTCTTCCAGCACGAGAATCAAACATTCCCAGCTTCCCTTAGTGAGGGTGGTAGGCTGTACACATGTCAGAAGTCTCAGCTAACCTCGGTCCTGGAGAGTCATGTTACACTAGAAGACAAAAAGAACCAAAGACTGATGTCCTCATTGTAGATGGATCAGCTTTGGTCCATGCCTTGCCACCAAAGAAAGGAAAGACCTTTGAGGGCTATGCACTTTGCGACTTCTTGCCTGTGATACAATCCTATAGCAGCAAGTACACATCATCACATCTTGTATTTGATGTATACAATACATCCAGCCTCAAAGCTGAGACCAGGCTCCAACGTGGTCAAGGAGGAAGGCGCAAGGTGACAGACAAGAACACAATTCCATCCAACTGGCGCAATTTCCTAAGACACGATGCCAACAAGACAGAGTTGTTCCAGTTCCTGGCAGACAAAGTTGCCCAGATGTCTGCCACAAATGTTGCCATTGCCACGAAAGGGTCTGCTGTCCTCAGCACTCATGAGGCTAGTCTTCAGGGACTGGAAAAGTGCTCTCATGAGGAAGCTGACACCCGCATCTTTCTCCATGCCAAATATGCCACAGAACATGGAGCCAAGACCATCACGGTTAAAGCAAATGACACAGATGTTCTTGTCGTTGCAGTCAGTGCTTTCTCCACTCTCCACAATCTAGGGCTAGAGAAGCTATGGGTGGCATTTGGCCAAGGCCAGAGCCTGTGCTGGATTGCTGTGCATGACCTGTGCAACTCTCTGGGCCAGGAGAAGGTGAATGGCATGCTCTTCTTCCATGCGTTCACAGGCTGTGATACAGTGTCAGCCTTCCGAGCAAGGGCAAGAAGACCGCCTGGCAGACATGGAACATCTTTCCAGAGGCCTCCACTGTGTTCTCCAAACTGAGTCACTACCCTCTCAGAGTGGAAGAGAGTGACCTGAAGGTCCTGGAGGTTTGGCATACTTATGTATGAAAGATCCAGCACTGCTGGCACTGTGAGATGAGGCTAGACTTGATATGTTTGCCAGAAAACAAAGGGCATATGAGGCCATTCCACCAACCAGGGAGCTCTCCTCCAACACACCAAGCGTGCTGCGTACCAGGCTGGTTGTGTGTGGGGGCAGGCCACCCAGTGTCAGCCACAGCCAGAGAACCCTGCTGAGTGGGGATGGCAAAAGTCTGGTGAAGCATGGCAAGTCCTCTGGACAACCAACTCGCCCTTAGCCAATTAAGTTGCCAACAGCTTACCAAATGTGGATGCAAAGCAGGCTGTCGGAAAGGTGCAAGTGCTACAAGCTGGGTCTTCCCTGCACAGCTCTGTGCACTTGCAAATGTGAAGTCTAGATAAATATTGCCCTCTCTTCAGTAGATAATCTAGCTTGAGCATCCAACGTGTCATGCTATGCCTACCTTCTTATCCTCAATTTTTTCAAAGGTGTAGGTTGAGAGACCTATACATAGATTGGTTGCGTTTAGTCCGTATTTCTCTTCTTTTCTTTTTATGGTTACAGTCTTAGACACAATGTTGTATGTGACCATACCATTACTATTTCAGTTGAAAATAGCATATTAGTTAAACTGTCTGATCACATGAATATACCATTAAATAAAAACAGTTGGTCTCTATGTCTGCTAGCGCTGTGGATAGAAAAAAACTTTTATGGCAACCATTTTGTACGCCATCTTGGTTACAATTCATTTAGTAAGGGTTTTCAATAAAATGTGTGGTATGGAACATTTTTATAACCTAAAAGTCGAGGTTTAAAAAAAAAAAACTGGCATATTCCATCCAATAGATGCTCCCAAACCAGTGAATCTCAACATAGATGGCGGCCATTTTGAAAAATAGCCGCCATCTTGAATTTTCAGGTGGCCAGCGCCCTTTTCTAAGAGAGCGTAGTCTTAGGAATGTTTGTGCCAAATTTCATGCTTGTTTCACTATCTGAACGATTTTTACAGCAATCTGCTGCACTATTATAAGAAAAAGCAACATTACGATCTGGTTATTCCATGTGTGATTGAGAGGGATCTTTTATTCATACAGTAAACTGAGCACACGATGAGACAGAATGGATCCTATGATACTATATAGTATATGCATAGATCTTTCAGTTCTCAGTTCTTCATTGGGCGAGTCGGTAGAGTTGTGAGGCTAGCACTCTCTAGGCCCGAGTTCGAGTCTCCGGCCAGCTAATGAAGAGTTAGAGGAATTTATTTCTGGTGATAGAAATTCATTTCTCACTATATTGTGGTTCGGATTCCACAATAAGCTGTAGGTCCCTTTGCCAGGTAACCAATTGGTTCTTAGCCATGTAAAATAAGTCTAATCCTTCGGGCCAACCCTAGGAGAGCTGTTAATCAGCTCAGTGGTCTGATAAAACTAAGGTATACTTAACTTTTTTCTTTCAGTTCTCGTTGTTGCCAAGTCTATGAAGCAAGTGACTTACACACCAACACCAAAAGCAGACAGTAATGCCAATTGTTCCTGAGAGATAGATGACTGCACATATGAAGCTTTGTTAAATATGTTAAAAGACCAATTTACCCCCATAGAAAACCAACTATCATATACTAATCCAGTCTCTGATGGAAGTTGCGACAGCACATCTAATTATGCCCAGTAAGATCAAATGTGGCAGCTGGATAAGCTGTGTGTGTGCCTAGTCAGCCATGCATAAAGATCCGCAATGGTGCTTCCAGGTCTTTTAGGGTGGAACAAGCCACGACATCAAGAGACTGAGCACTTGAGACTAGAATGGGCCAGATTCAGCTCCTTACGAGAGTAAGTGGTGTACAACTTAATGTAGTTATGAGATAAACTCAATTTCAAAGTTTAGTACTTAAGAAAAATAAGAGAGCTATATATCAAATTATGTCCTGCCATCATGCGTAACTTGCTGGTAGCTCCTAATCCCACAACTTTCCCATCTGTGTTATAAATTGGCAGGTGTGCATTAGCAATTTGAAATAAATTTATGAGAATCGTAACTGGTGCAAATATGCTAGTTTGATTCTGGAATACTTCTGTCCTTTGACTCAGATACCGTGTTTTCATATGTGTTTACATTTCAGTGTATTCAATAACAGGGCCAAGTATAAATAGTTTGTTGGGAGAAGTCAATTTCATTTTGTAATCAGGCACAAATAATTTGTCAGTGATTTAGCTCACTGATGAATTCTATCAGTAACTGATTCCAGCAACAATATTAATGTACATGCATTGTTTCATTTTAAAGAACATGTGTAACTGGCATTGATTTCAATGCTACTTTACCAATTTTTGCAACAGAATTTCTTTAAAACAATTAGCATATGGAAAGCAGAAAAGGGAGAGAAAGAAATATTGAGTATAGGTTTCCACAGTATCGAAAGCTAAATAAACAAAGATTGACATATGCACTGGCGCTGTATCATAGAGTAAATACAAAAAAATATTGAATTCTTTCACTCTAATGATATATTACGCTGTATGTGGAAACAAAACAGAAAAAGAAAAAAGAACAGTGCAGAATTTTCATGAAGGGATAGGCCTCTGCATCAAAAATCTATAAAAAGAGAAATATATTGAGAGAGATTAACCAGAGTTCAGAGAAATGTCTCTTCCATTTCATATTCATGGCACGTTATGCACCCCATCCCCTCCGTCCTCCACCCCCCCGACCCAGAGATTGATGTCTCCCATGGGTCCAGGATGTTTCGGCCGTATGTGGTTTCGGCCGTAACGTCCTAAATGGTAACCTGCCAAGTGTCGATATACGGCCTAAACTCAGTAACGGCCTAATTAGCAAACGACCTAAACAACCAAACTGTTTATGGCTTTTTGATGCTGGAAACTCGTACGTGTTTTGGTGTCTTGGTTCACTTGCTGTCCTGTAACCACTTAGCCAACATGCCTCCTACGAGTAAACAACGAGCTTCGCTGTGTGTGCCGTGTGCCAGAGCAGTACGATACAATCAGCATGCTTTTCAGTGACGGCTGGCAGCATGCAAACTTGTCGTACAGGTTTTCCAGACAACAGTATTTGGATGTTGTGAATGGTGCGAATTACCGAGCTGGCACTGTTCTTTTTGTTCAGCTCCAGACACGAGCCGTTAGTTACATATTTGACGAATAATGAATTACAGTATTGTTTTATATCATGTGATTTTTAGTGATATATCATCATGATATCTTTTGACGAATAATTTTATTTCATGTGATTTTTTTATTCATGTTGGCCACTCATTCCTTTTTTTATTGTGTTATCAAATACATTATCAGCCATAGACCCTGGTGCAGAAAGTGCTCGACTCGTGGTATCATTCGACATCCCAAGTGGGCAAGAAGACATGGACATCGACCAAGAGGATGACGATGTACATGATTTTGCATGTGCTGCCTCCCATCCCCAGCCTGCAACTCCAGAGTCATTCAACGTATCTTTTAACTTTGATGTCAACTGTGTTCATCCGGAAGATATTCTTCCAGAAACACAATTGCCCTCAACACTGCCTACTGATGAACAACTTAACATTACATATAACATTATAGAAAAAGGAACCAAACGGGAACGGCCTTTGCTGGTGGACACATATGGATTCAGCTATTCTATGCAGGTCAACAAAACGTATAAGGGTTCCCAGGTAACATGGAGATGCACATAGGTAAAAGTTGCACCATGCCAGGTGAAAGTTATTCAAGACGGTGATAGATTTACTCCTTTTCACTCTCTAACCATCCTGCCCAGCCAGGACGAGACCAGCTTCTCAAAATGTGTGCTGAAGTGAAGAATCGAGCCAAGAATGAAGTGTTCAAATCTGCTCTGACCATCGTAGAAGAAGTAATGAGAGAGAACATTACTTCAGATCCTTTGCCTGACAGCCTACCTAATCCTTCCAACCTTACACGAGCCGCCAACAAAAAAACAGAAGGTAAGAGACCGAAACACCCAAGGGATCTCACATTTAACCTTGATAAAGACTACATACCGGATGACTTCCTGTTTGATGACATTATTGTAGATGGATTTTTATACTTAATCTTTTCAAGCTCAAGACAGAGGGATATACTGAAGGATGTCAGAACTTTGTACTGTGATGGAACATTCCATATTGTAAAGGCTCCTTTCATACAACTTTACTCCATCCATGCTTTTGTTAAAGGAGAGGAAGTAAAACAAGTCCCGCTTGTTTTTATTTTAATGAGCCGGAAACGCAAGAGAGACTATAAGAAAGAAACAGTGCATCACAAGTGTCTTACCAGAGTTGAAGTTACAGACTAGGCTATAGTGGCTGATTTTGAGGCTAGTTTTTGGGGAGCAGTGAGGTACTTATTTCCGGACATTACCATAAAGGGATGTAGCTTCCACTGGCGACAGGCAGTGTGGAGGAAGGCAGATTCCCTTTTAAGGCTTCGAGTGCCATATATGACATCTGGTGCCATTCATTCATATATTAAGGAGTTACTTGCACTTTCTTACATTCCTGCAGAGCACATCAAACCATCATTTGAAGCTTGGTACATGTGCACAACTTGTTGACCCCAAAGTCCAGTTGATTTGGTTGCCTACATGAGAAACACCTGGATAGAAAGCAGTATGTGGAGTCCGGACACATGGAGTGTTTTTAACATGAGTGTTCGAACAAACAACAATGTTGAGGGTTGGCATAGGAGGATAAACAGTCGTACCCATGCAAACGAACATTTGTACATATTAATAGAATTGTTGCACAAAGAAAGCAAATTAATGCTTGTACAAGTTCAGTTAGTAAGGGAGCGTAAATTAAAGCGCTACCAAAAGAAGAATTTTAAAAACATGCAGGGTCGCCTATTCAAATTATGGGATCAGTACATAAAAGGGGATATAAAAACTTCTCAACTTCTAGTTGCATGCAGGGACCTTGCAGCACCATGTCTAGAATCATAAATACCAATACATGAATAAAGTAATTCTTTTAAATTGTTGGTTTGGTTATTTATTACCATTTGTCAAAATAAATATTTCATAGTGTGCTAACGTATTTTGTTATCCTATCCCAACATTATCGTCGCTAGTTTTGCATAAACCACTTTTACTTTACCCAACTTGTCTCTAATAATTGTAAATATCAATTAAAATTGCATAGAGAAATTTGGAGTTTGGGACTAGTTAACGTGAACAGGGTATATAATACACGAGTAAAAATCCGCCCTCTGTATAACTGCAATATATTCGGCCTAAACATCTAACGACCAAAAGTTACCTGGGACCTAAACTTCATACGACCTAAACCTCAAACGACCTAAACTTCATACGACCTAAACCTCAAACGACCTAAACTTCTAATGGCCTAAACTTCAAGCGGCCGAAACTTCAAGCGGCCGAAACTTCAAACGACCTTACATGTGCACGGCCGAAAATAATACAGCCGAAAAGTCCCGAACTCTCTCCCAGGACTCTGGAACGAATCTGTGGCATATAAAGTAAGCGTCCGGGTAACACTTCTTTAGTGCGTATGATGTATGATGTGTGGACCCTCTGTCAAATGTACAATATCATGGTATAAATTATACTGTACTAGAATCTCGAAAGATCTGTACAGAATTGTCCCAGGAGTTATTATTTTTCAACTAAAAAGTCGTTCCAACCATTTTTATTACCAGAAGATAAAAAAAAAAAGTGGTGTGTGTAACGGCGCCTTAGACATTGTGCAACAAGAAAATGGGCGCGCTCATTGGCTGGGAGGCCTGTCCCCTGCTGCCCGCTAGTTAACCGTATTCCTTCTCTATAATGTTTGAATTCTTGTCTTAGACGACCTCCCAGAAACTACTATCCAATTGTTTTATACTGAACATGACTTTCAAACTTGATGCAACAGAGCATTTGATTAACAAAACGTGAGATATGAAAGTAAGAACATTTATGAAGCCTACGATGCGATACGATGCTGTCTATCAAGAGTGGGAACCTATATAATGGCCTCCCAGACGATGAACCCGTCACCAATACTAAAACGACCCAGACGTAAGGAAGCTCCACAAGCAGAAATGGCATTGTTGTTCTAATTTCCCATCTTATTTTGTTCATTTCAGAGGTCTGGGGACACGTTAAATTTTGTTGTTAGCTTCTTTCATTTCGTCCACCACTCAAAAACTGAGTAAGAAACCCAAAACAACAAGGAATTAAATATAATAAAACGTAGAAAATACAACATCTAAACAAAATATTTCTAAACAAAACTACCAGACACAGCAAACTGGTCAATCCGTAACGGTAACGATTAGCTACATGTACATAAAATATTCATAAAGATGGTAGCCGTCTTAAACTTGGCTCCATCCAGCATGAAATATATGTCATTGCCAGGTCTTTCCAAAAGCGAGAGGCTCCTGCACCGAACTGCTTGTTGCTGGAAAACGACCTTTTGTTTGTGAAAATTTTCGTTCAGTATCCGTACTCACTTGTACTCTATGCTGATGAATTAAAAATCTGAGACACAAACACAAGACAAATACACACACATACACTCTGTATATATTAGATAGATATATATATATATATATATATATATATATATATATATATATATATATATATATATATATATATATATATATGTATGTATGTATATATAATTGTGTATATATATAGTTATATATATAGATTCATACACACATTATATATATGTGTGGGGGCGTGTGCGCTCCTGTTACAATGAACAGGAGCCCTTCCCTTCAATTGAATACTTTTGTTTATAAAAGTAAGAGAAAACCACTCTAAATGAATCCTGGGAGACTATTGGTAAACTTTGGATGCGAAAAAAATTAGCTCCAAATGGAATGTGGTAACTGAGGTAGGCGGAGAGACGAAAGGTATTTGATTAACAATATTGTCATGATCAGGTATCTACTTCTGGTCACCAGTGGCATTTTTTCCTTGGTGGCTTCTGTTCAAGATGAACCAACCCGAGAATTCCAGCAAAGAAATCATCCGGGTGAGATTTTGATTTTCTTTATAAGTTAATACCCACAGAAGTTTTGTGCAGGTAATTGCAATGCCAACTCTGTGCCTCATGAAAGTATCAACCTTTCCACGCTTGATTCGTGACTCATATCACAATCTCATAACCTTACACTTCCATCTTATGAACTTTCTTTGACACGGATCCCACTACTCATAAAGAAATTAAGCTAAGGGACAAGGCACGCCCTTTACGAAGGAAATGTACAGTAAGTTCTCTAACGTGGAAAAGTATTTGTGCCGCCAATACAGAGAGAAAATACTCTCCCATGCCTGAAATGGGTTTTTCTTGTCTGTTGTGGCATGAAACCCCACGCTAACCCCCAACCCCTTCAACCCTCAGGCTCTGCGTCAGTAACCTTGGCAGGTGCGCACTCAATCAACCGTCGCCTTCTCGACAGAGATCTTGAAACTCGCGAGTCGTTAGCGCGTTTGTAACTACGACTATCTTTATTATTCTTATTAATTCGCTCCAATAAGATGAATATGTACTTGTTCAATCAGCAAAGTCAGACAAGGCATGGAAGGGCCAATATTAGAAAGGGTGACCACCAGGAAATACCAAAACCCTTGAACATTTGTGGGGCAGCGAACTGTGCAAGTAGCTTCATCTAAAAAAAACTGTTTTACAGTTCTATTACAAATGTGTAGGTGTGCGAATTATGAGGAAAGCATGGAACTAATGACTTACTAAAAAAAAGTCAAAGTAATCATCAGAAAAAAACACCTGAAATTATTTTCGTTCCTGCCATTTTCGTTGTTCTACAATATTACAGTTGTTAAATACTACTGTGTTTTGGATATTAATAAAAAGAACAATGGTAAACGGCAAATGTAAACATCCAAGAAACCCATGAAAAATGCGCTTGGTAAAATAAGTACTGAAAGTGAACACTCACCAACGGCTGGAAAAGTCGTCAACAGTTCCTGTCTCTTTATCCTCTACTGGCTGCTGTCATCGCTTCCACTTCCACTTCTTGTTGATATGGTAACACCATTAAATGCTTCTTCCTTGTCTCAGGTCTTGCAAAGTTACCTCCAACACTAGGCCTCAGCATCAGTACTAGGCCTAGACCACATACCAACGCCTCGATTATGGTTCTTAAATCCAGGTCACTTAATTCCAATGTATCTCCAGTTTCTTCGTCACTATCGAAGGTCATCACCGCTGACATCGGTTTCAAAGAGGGAATCTGCCCGGTCATGTACACATTCCTTCATCAGGTTACCCAAATGTAAAAATGGTGGCAACACTGGTGTTTAAGCCTTCATGCTAGCAGCTAAAGCAACCATTCTGGCTTTGCAATATCGAAAAGTTTTCCTGCTGTTCATTTTTTGACATCACAAACACGATTGCACTGCAGCATTTAACGAATTACAATAAAATTTATTCAAATGAAAGGTTCACGATCTGATGCTTACACTTATACAGTTGACACAGAACTAATGACCGATAATCCAATGACAGTCTTCAAGCCAAAATGTAAGGGGGAGGGGGTTGAGGTTTTCCCTATGTAACGGCGCCTCAGACTTCGTGTAACCCCACAAAAAACAGCGGGTTGATTGGCTGGGAGCCCTGTCCCCTGCTGCCCGCTAGTTTGCTGTCATTCCTTTTCGGTGTAATTTCTCCTCTATAAGATTTAATTCTTCTCTTAGACCACCTCTCAGAAACTATTGGGCAGCACAGTTTTATAATGAACACGATCTTCAACCTTGTTGCAATGTGATGTTTGATCAACGCACCGTGGGATATGACGGTAAATGCATTTGTCAAAAGTGGAAACCTCGGCCTCCTTGACAGCAGACGCGTCGCCAATTCTAAAACGTTCTTAGGAAACATAAGAAGAAAGTACTGAGAAGCACATGCAGCAACAGCAATATTTCTCTAATTTCCCAGACTATTTTGTTCGCTTCACCGGCACCATTTTAGCTCCGGTTGGATGTAATGACTGTTAATGTTGTTTGTGTTAACTGATTTGTGACTAAAGTAAGAACATTGAGAGAGAGACGAAGCTCCATTTTGAGGGTGAGGAATGCAGAGAAAGAATGAGAAGAGTGAAAGAGCAATGGGGAGAAAGAAAGAGGAGGAGAACGCGATTAGAATTCAGAGACCTCCTTGCATAGTTTCATAGTTCTCATGTCAGTTTAATGACTAAATGAACACATGAGACTTGGAGGCGGGAAAGAGGGTAGGGGATGGGGGGAGGAGGGGTTACGCTCATGTAAAAAGCGAATAGATGCAACGCCGTTTGTGAAGCCACTTTTCTCGCGTCTGAATCTCGACGTCCATGTCACGCGGAGTCTTTAGGTAACTAAAACCAGATGACGCCATAACTTCAGGACCTAAAGTATTCAGAACCGTCTACACTGACGGATGATACAACAAAAGTGATTCTAGAAGGAGATCTTGCGCATATACAGTATGTATATGTGTATATATATATATATATATATATATATATATATATATATATATATATATATATATATATATATATATATATATATATATATATATATATATATATATATATATAGAGAGAGAGAGAGAGAGAGAGAGAGAGAGAGAGAGAGAGAGAGAGAGAGAGAGATGTACACATGTATATATACGGATATATATATATATATATATATATATATATATATATATATATATATATATATATATATATATATATACATACATATATATGTATGTGTGTGTATGTACGTATGTATTATATATACTAGCTGACAAACCTGGGCTACTGGGAAAACTGTGAATGACAACCAATAAACTCTCTCTCTCTCTCTCTCTCTCTCTCTCTCTCTCCTGACACTCGCTCTACTCTTTCTCTAACGCACTTCCCTAACACCCACTCTACTCTCTCTCTCTCACTTCCTCTCCCTCCCAATCTCTCTCTCTCTCTCTCTCACTCTCTCCCTTTCATGTCAAGATAGTTGCGTCAATTACAATTACATCGGGGCTGAACTTCGATTTGAAAGGCATCGGGAGTGTCACCATTCACCTCAGCAACCTCGAAAACTATGGGTTAGACACTAATATCTGTCGTTTTCGGTTATTTTTACCTGTCACCCCCTTCCCACCCCAACCCCCTTTGGTGCCAGTAATGTCTTGCCCCACAGTATTCTTTTCTAGAGAGTAAGTCATATGCATACCAAGTTCGGGTGAAATTGCTCAGTTCGTTTCAGAGTTATTCTGAAACATACCCACATACACACATGCATACATTACATACCAAGATCAGACTGGTCCATCGACGTCTCTGTGTTCGCCAAAATAGAATGTTAGAAGGTTCCCTCAAAATCCTGCGTCAAATGCAAGTCAATCTTCTGCCGTGTAGGAATATTTTTCTCATTAGTTTAAACTGTCTTCTTTGTTTTAATAATAATAATAATAATAATAATAATAATAATAATAATAATAATAATAATAATAATAATAATAATAATAAACTGTACTTATATAATTATATATACACACATATATAAATAAGCCACAAATACAGTTTTATATTGAATTATATATATATATATATATATATATATATATATATATGTATATATATATATGTATGTATGTATGTATGTATGTATGTATGTATGTATGTACGTATGTATGTATGTATGTATGTATGTATGTATGTATGTATGTGTATGCTTATTATGTATGCCTATGTATAAATATGCTTAACAGTTAACATTATTACCATTATTGAATTTATAATACTGTTTATTATATATATATGTATATATATATATATATATATATATATATATATATATATATATATATATATATATATATATATATATATATACACATATAAAACTTTGGAGCTCTCTTAAAACTGAGATTTCGACAATCAAAGTAATCCAGTGTAAAGGAAAATCGTCTTGAATACGTTGTCCCTTTATGTACTTGGACAATAACAAGCAATATGTGAACAGTAGACAAAGCAAAGTATTTGTCGTTGACTGAAAAAATCCTGTTTTAACAGTTTCAATGCCTGAAGTATCTTTAAAAAACTGCACTACAATGAAAAAATCATTGTTATTGGAAACTTCCTCATCTACAGCAACAAAGACATAAACAGCCGCATTTCTAACAATCTCCGGTGTCTTCTGTCCACGACATTTTGGAGCAAGAGCCCGATCGGCAGCTCCATATTTTCGGGACTAAGCCTCAGCGTCCAAGGAAGGCTGAGGATGTGAGATAAGGAGTGCGGGTCACCTTCACGGATTTCATGGCTCCGATACATAAACATCCTCTCAAAGGCGGAAGCCAGGCTGGTGGCGACCATAAATAAAAGGATTTGGGGCTCTATAAGGAGCCGAATCATGACCCTATTTTAATATAAGAGATACCTTGCAAATATGCTTTCTGGGATGTCCCTCTTAAACCTTAACAGCAGTTGACTCTGGGAGGTACTTCTGTTCCCCAGAGTTTGTTTGCTTGTGTCACTGGCTGCCTGAATGTTTGTCTGTGTACAGATTTCCTGTAAAGCTTATGGATAGAACTGAAAAAAGTTTGATCATCAAATATTGAGACAGACAGATCCAACCAAAAAAGAATTTCAACTAATTATCATGGAAGGCTGGTTATGGCCAAATGACATCATTGTTTTTGTAATGAGTCTTGATAAGGGGACAGATCCTAAAGTAAATCTTGGGTTTTATCGATACTGTAATGGTGCCCATCAACGAAGTTTTGGGTAGGATGGGATATAGAATGAATTATAGGATATAGAATGAATTAGAATCTAGATTAAGCTACAGCGGATAAGCATGGCGATAAGGGCTTTGGTTTTCATTACTGACGGAATTCAGTAAAATGCTGTCTGTGGACGGGGGAGCAGGGGACGGGGGGGAAGGGTGTAATGGTTACTACGCAGGTGCAGTATAATCTTTAATTTTGGCTGTCTTTGGGTGATGAGGGAATTTTTGAGATCATAAAGTCATTTTTGTTGACAGCCATTAGGACTCTGATGGTTTCCTAATTTCCATTGTACTTTTTTACATTTTTGAGATCATAACTAAATAATTTGTTTCCATCCATAAGCACTCTCTATTCGTCTTCTAGTTTCCTATGTACAGTACATTTGTTGTTATATGAATAGCTTTTACATTATTAACTGTACCTCTCTGTGAACTAAAAATTTATGTATTCTCTGTGTATAAACCAATATATAGATGCACAAACATACACATGCTGTTCTACACACACACACACACACATACCATTGAGCTGAGAACAGATAGGACAGGAAAGTAATGACTTCCACTTCGCCTTCATTTCCATAAAATCTATCCTAGGAAGAATAAGAAGAAGAATGTTAAAGATCTCTGTTTTCCGTATGGGGGAAGAAGGGCATCATAGTTAAGTGACTTTGTTTTATTTTGTTTTCAAGAAATTTAGTGAAGTTCTGTTTGATTCTTATCAAAACGCAGCCAAATGAAAGATTCTTCCAGCAACAAGTTCCTCTTTTGTCCTTCCTCAGGGAAAATGGAAGAAGGTTTCTGTTTATCACCTGAGAGTTATATATGGACTGTAGTTGGCAGCTGGCTCTACAAGATTTAATCTGTGGAAGTGAAACTGGACATTTAAAGAGATTAAAATATTAAGGGTGGGATTGAAACAACCTCAAACCTACTGATTATGCCCTTCTGTACAAGAGAAGGTTCATAGTGGTGAGTCCCATTATAGTAATAAAAGCTATGGATCATGGAAAGGAAATCTCAAACGGGATTAGGTCCGGGAAAAACAACTATTACAACCTCCAATGCCCACACATACTCCTAAGTATGAGTGAAATCCCTTAATAAAACACAAATATCACTTAATATCGAATTAACAATACTTTGGGATGACCTACACCCAAGGGAAACCATAATAAGCGCATCTACCGATTCTTAGCCAGGTGAGGTGAGCTTATCAAGTTACAAATCCTCTTGGGTGTAATGCCTCGGTCACACATTTGCGATTCAAGGATATGCAGTGCGGAACTGTTGAAAATTTGCCAATTACGACATCATTACGATGTAATTACAACCAATTCCCCAACGATCGCCATGAATCATTAACGCATCGCCGAGTTTGGCGCCGTGAACCAAATGATGGTGGATCTTTCAGACCGTCTAAAACATACTCGTATGTGGTCCAGTCGCGCCAGCTGTTATTTGTCGTCATGTCATTGGGCACTACGCAACACTGGCGCAATGGCGTCGTCATTTCTCGTAATTAGATTGCACAAATCGTAACTCACAATTGTGACATGCACCATCCATTAAAACATCCGCCACCATTTGGTGCATGTTTCCAAACTTGAAGTTTGGCAACGCGGTAACGATTCATGGAGACTGTAGGTGATATGGTCGTAATTGCAGTGCAATGACTTCGTAATTAGCAAAATTTTGGCAGTTACGCATTGCACATCCTTAAATCTCAAATGTTTTTTTTATTTTGCTTAATATTTTTGGGTATAAGAAGTTATGATTGCATATGTAATAAATTTACACACACACATTCGTTACATATATATATATATATATATATATATATATATATATATATATATATATATATATATATATATATATATATATGTGTGTGTGTATGTTATATATGTGTTGAGAGCGGAAATGTAGTTAGCTCCTGGATATAAGCATTCGTGCACACCCTTCCAATCTTTGAATAATAGCCTTTCGCCATATGTAGAGAAGGGAACGAAAGGGAAGAGTTATCGTTCCTTGTTGCCATCATCAATTCGGGATTATTTCGAGCCGTAAAGAAAGTGTAAAAAAAAGGGAGGAAATGATGAAATAGAGACGAACTCTTGCATGTTCCTGCACTTCTGGGTGAGCGTGTAATATCTGAAATGGATTCAGATCATAAAACGCTCTTCCTGAGTTTTGCCTGAGGGCAATTTAGGCCACACTGTCTGTGGGCAATTCAGGCTTCATTGTCTGTGGGAAATTGAGGCCAAATTGCCTGTGGGCAATTCAGGCCAAATTGCCTGTGGGCAATTCAGGCCACATTGTCTGTGGGCATCTGAGGCCACACTGCCGTCACAGAAGAAGTGGGAACGAAAAACTAGATTAAGAATCGCTCGTTTTGTTCTCTTGTCGGGCTGGAATGTTAACTAGGGATCATATGACCTCATTTCACCCGTTTGGTCGTTGTTAATGGACCCGTAATATTAGAGAGAGAGAGAGAGAGAGAGAGAGAGAGAGAGAGAGAGAGAGAGAGGTTATACATGTGTGCGGGTGTAGGTTTGGTTATTTCATCTAACACCATATCTGGCATGGATGAATACGTTTCTGTTTTCATATTTTCGTTTTAATCATTTTATGAAATTGCTGTTGCAAAACAAAGACAGATAATACAATATAACTAAAAGTAATACTACATCAATGTTACTCTCTCTCTCTCTCTCTTGGTTGGATGATAAGAAATCGATTTTAACGAGCCATTCTACTTGGTATTTCAGTTAGTAGCACACTTCAGGTACGTACATACATGGATACATATGCATGCATATGTACGTACATACAAACATATTAGTTAATAATATATAATTGGGGTTGTACATGATTGTGTGTATGTGTGCATACTTGGTTGTGTAACTATACTGCTTGCACAGTAAATACAAACACATTCATGCAACCAAGCACAACCCAAATTATATGCAAATACAGTCATTTACATCAAACCATTAAAGCATCATATATATATATATATATATATATATATATATATATATATATATATATATATATACATACCGTTTATACACACACACACACACACACACACACACATATATATATATATATATATATATATATATATATATATATATATATATATATTACTAAAAGGACCTCATTCAAAGAAATAAAAATAGGATTAATGACAGGGTTGGCCATCAGGGCTTCTAGGATTTGCAGTCCTGGAATTTTTTAGACGAAGAGTTGGATTACGTGAGGGAGAATTTTAGTAGATTAGGCTACCTAAGTATTGGTGGGGGTGGGCACACATCAAAGCAAGGAAAAACTATTTTGGGGAGATGGAAAGAATAGAAAAGGAATATTTGGTAGGAAAGAAAATAATTAAGGTCCCGGACAACAACTCTTTTGCACCCATCAACAGAAAGCTAAATAATTTCAAATTGATAGGCAGCTACAAAAACACCATTAGGAATAAAATAGTTAGAAACAAAAATCCGGTAGAGGGGGAAGAGGTTATAGAATGGGGGTATATATGGCAGCGTGTCTAGACTGTGAAGAAGGGTACTATGGCGAAACTGGCAAATCATGTAAAGAGCGAAGCAAACAAAATCTGCAGAACATAAGGCATTATAATCAGACGTCGGCAGTTGCCAAACACTGTTGGGAAAATTATCACAGAATAGACTGGGAAAATATGAGTTTTCTGTACAGGAACACCAACAAAACATCTAGACTGGTTGTAGAGAACACCTTCATAACTTGCGCCAACAACACGATGGCAGGGAACACCGGAAACGGTTTTGAAGACAGCATATCTAGAAAAATCGTATACTCCACAGTAGCAAGGAAGCGAAGAAAAAAAGCAAGAGAACGCATGGAAAACGGTTCTAAAGGTGCAACAGGGGGAAGGCCTCGCAGTTGCACTATGAAACAATTGTTAAGAGAGGGTGGAAAGTAAGATGTAAGAAAAAGAATATGAGCGGAGGTACAGTAAAAGGAATGGAAGGGGTTGCATCTGGGGGCCGAAAGGAACACTGCAAAGAAGCTTAAGTAATGCCTGCAGTGCACCGCGTGAGGTATACTTACGGCACTACTCTCCTACGGGATCATCAGTATAAGAATTATTCCGGTTTCAAAAACTGCTCCGCTAGAACAAAGAGTTTGGTTTGTCCTTTTCAATTCTGTCATCATAAAATGATGCTCAAATCGTCAGCACTTCCCCCAAAAGCAACAAAACCTAATAGCCAAAAAAGGCTGATCTGTGAATAAGGTCACTTATCCTGACCAACACGAATTCTTTCCAGAGGAATTTCGTTAAAACACAAACACTCACGCGGCCACAGTCATGACGTCCTCTAATTCTGTTGATGGGGCAAATGCACAAGACTGTAAAAACATTTGATAATTTATTTTCCAGTTCAGTTGATTTTTCACATCAAATCTGGACGTGAACGGCGGTTCTTATCGACCGTGGAGCGCTAAAGAGCAGACCGGAATTTCTTAAGTTTTACTCTCCACTTCTATTTAGATGAGTGTAATGGAGCCCTCAAGGGTTCATAAAAGCCATTGGCTGAACATTTCAATTTAACCCTTGACGCTAAAAGGGTGCAAGAGAGAGAGAGAGAGAGAGAGAGAGAGAGAGAGAGAGAGAGAGAGAGAGATATTACCGGCTCTCTCCCCAAGTTCCTAATTGGTAATTATTTCCCTTCACAGCCTCAAAAGTATAAATTTAGCGTAAATATTTTGTAGAGCAGGCGGCCATGAGTCTCACTTCGAAGTTCATTTGTTATTTGCCTTGTTCACTTTACTTCCTTGTGTCTCTTCACCTTGTTTGTTATTTCTCTTCCAATGTTTATCCTTTACTTCTCAGTTCGTCTTCTGTACTTGCTGTTTTACATATTGGGGCAATTGGGCCGTGGCATTTTGCTTTTCCGACTAGGGTTGCAGATTGGCTTTCATAATAATAATAATAATAATAATAATAATAATAATAATAATAATAATAATAATAATAATAATAGTTTAATGTATACGTATAACGTTTGTCGTTTGAAAGGGCCTTTGGAAAATAAAAGGGAAAAATCAAACTGACAGCGCAAAAGTACTTTTGTGCTTCTGTCACTTTATCTACAATTATTATGAAAAAGCAACTGTTCATGAATACTACCCATTGTTTATACAACAGTAAGAATATATATCGTGAGAATATATATCTCGTCTATCAACTTTTGATACGTGAAGGAAGAAGTAAGCTTTGAAGATTCCATTAAAGAGTTTTTATAACTTTTCCATAGACAGAAAGCACTTCTCCATTGGAAATACGAAACAGGAAATATGTTGGTATTTAATGTTCAAGTGTAATGACATGAAACATGAGAATAAATAAAAAGGGAAAACAGATGCATCATTATTTTGAAGAATTTGCAGGCAGGTACCGTATAAATTATGACGTCAGAGCACTGCAAGGTTAATGCATGAGTCATTAATGAGTCGATGAATAAAATGTATAGAATGAATGTCCAGGTTTGGAATCTCTTGCTATTCAGACCAACCCGCAAGAATAAAATTCCAATATGAATCAAAACAATACCAGAATAATGCACGAGTACTATACAAGTAATGAGTTACATATGAGCAATGATTCTGGAATAAACACAATGAAAAAGCATTTTTTGCTTTACGTCCTAAACTGGACTCGCTGCTTCTTTCTGGTATTAACAATCTAAATACATTGCCTAAGATTAAGTGCTACATCAATGAGGACAAATTTTCAAAAAACTGTATCTTTTGCGACAGCTGATTCAGTCGCTGAAGCTTGCTAACACGGCGCTTGCGATTGTGGATGGGCTTGCGTGACAGGTGCTACCCCCATCATCTCATCTGGCTGTTACAGTTGTGGGTTGGTTAGACGTGGGATTATTGCTAACACGGCCCTTGCGATTGTGGATGGGCTTGCGTGACAGGTGCTACCCCATCATCTCATCTGGCTGTTACAGTTGTGGGTTGGTTAGACGTGGGATTATTGCTAACACGGCGCTTGCGATTGTGGATGGGCTTGCGTGACAGGTGCTACCCCATCATCTCATCTGGCTGTTACAGTTGTGGGTTGGTTAGACGTGGGATTATGATAAAAAAAAAAAAAACTTCGGGATTGTATATCTAGGAAAAGGGCAATTTACTTTAAACTTCTGCAATTGGTTCAGGCAAGAATACAAACTTTCACATTTTAGTTTTCTGTAAAAGAAGGTTTTGACAATTGTCATAGAAAATCAGTTTAACAATACAGTTTATTCTAAAGATATAACAGAGGTCACTGGAACATGACCAGAAAATATATTACATACACAAAGTTCAGCATTTCTTCAAGATATATAAATATGGTAAGTGGCAACATATTTTATGAATGTGTTCTCATATGTTCTTTCTTGTCACGAGGACGGAGTGTGTAACACACTTGAGAAATGACAGCGTCCTCAGATTCCTTCATGATTCAGCAAACTATGCGACTACATGATGTAGTCAAACACAGGAGGTTTGTGCTTGGGATTAACTTTCACTGCTCTTACAGTGGCTCATGCCATATTTCTGTCATCACAATTCTTTCAGCTTTGTAAGACAGGCTTTCATGCTATTTCAATATTTATTATAGGCTTATCCTTCATATTCCACTTGTGAAAAATCATATAACACAATTATTAATATCAGCATTACAAATCCACCTGATGGAAAAAGTGAAACTTATTAAAACGCAAAGACAAAGGCTCATCATGAATAAAAAAACTGAGACAAAATACACACCACGTCTCCCTGCTACCTCTGCTTTTTTTCAGAAGGCATTTCATGATAGAACTCACGGTTTTGGAGCAATTTCAATATTCGCTTTTCATTTGTTGTTTTTCCAGTTTCTTTGAGAAGGAAGGACCATTACCATAACTGTGCGTGTGTATAGTTGCGCCTCTCTCTCTCTCTCTCTCTCTCTCTCTCTCTCTCTCTCTCTTCTTCAATGTACATAATATTATAAATGAAAGCACTATTTTCTTTTATTATTGAACACAGTCAAAAGATGTTGAGTTATGGTTGTATTTAGTATATCACAGTGAACTGATTACAAAGGGAAGGGAATGTTCAATATTTCGAGACTTAAATATTATTTACACACCAATTTTTTTTTACAGCTCAATTAAAAGAATATGTATTTCAACAAAGTTGTTATGTTCATGATCTTTCCTGAAAGCTGTTTCTATTATTTTCGCCTTACATAACTGAATATTCTTTTATCCGTCCTTTCTGGAATTGTCCTCAGATCTACAATCAGCAGTTTCAAAAATTAGTCCACTAACAGAGGCAGCCTCATCGTTGTTAAATATTGGTGTCTTTTCCATACACTTTCTGATTCTCCTTCATTTGCCTCCCACAAAGCATTATTTGAAGACAAAACGCTGTTCTTTCTCTGTGATGTCACGAGCTCCGGTTTCACTGGTATTTTCACAAATAAACAGACCTCACATGATCGTTTATCTCTCCATTTACATCAGAATAACACTAGCCTCAAAGTTGCTCAACTTACCTCAGCTTTAATTATGAATTGCATATCTTCACCCCACTTACCTGAGTGTTCCTGTTCATCTCACACATTTAATGGAGTCTAGGCAAACTTCTGCTCATTTGCCTTTATTCGTTCTACCCATACCGCCTCTCTGTTACTTTGAGTCACATTGGCTTAATACATTTCACAGTTGTTTTTCTCACCTGTTACTCAGCAAAGGCCTCAGGTATCACTTCAACATTAGCAGTCATCATTCCTCTGGCTTGTCGTCATTTTTTGCCGCGGCAGTGAATAGCCTTTTGTAAAGTTCGTAATACAATACCGTGTTCTTTCTTTCTTGAAATTTGCGTTGTCTTCTTACCGGTCATTCGCTGCAGTTAAACAGAATAAATCAATATTCGTGTTAAAGCAAAGCGTTAGTCAGACTTCAAAACTTTCACTTTCCTACATGGCCAAACACACCAGCTACCGGCGCTTCATCGTTAACACACATTACTGAGCTAATTTGTCATTTCCGAGCCATTTTATCTTTAGGCTTGGGATACTATGGCAAATATAAGGGTGAAGAGTGAGTTTATATACAGACATATAAGAGCACAGTTATATATATATATATATATATATATATATATATATATATATATATATATATATATATATATATATATATATTACATGTGTGTGTGTGTAGTTATGTATGTGTTTGTATTATATATAATATATATACTATATATATATATATATATATATATATATATATATATATATATATATATATATATATATATATATATATAAATATATATAAATTATATATATATATATATATATATATATATATATATATATGTGTGTGTGTGTGTGTGTATATATTATGATTTGTTATATATACACGTATACATATTTGCGTGCTCATATAGTGCATGCGGAGTGAACACGTATTTAGTCAAAGCAGAATGAAAGCAGGTGATTACAAGCCGTAATCTCACGGAAAATAATGCGATGAAAACTCCCAGAGAAAAAATCGCGCTAAAACTTATTGCTCGTTCGTTAATATACATCACCACACAAAAATGTTAATGTTCAATATGCCTACAATGTGTTAACAGGCGAAAAGAATCACGCAGCTTTGCATGCACGTTGCGATTACCAACCGTACATATTATGTTAATGAAAGGTCGCATATCAACTTGTCCTCTCTCAGCACGAAAGAACATCAGTATCGTTGTCGGTACATAGCTTAATGAAAATCTTCCTCTGAAATGAGAATATTGCAGAAACACGACAGAATGGGTTAGGTTCAAAAGTCGGTTGAGGGGGAGAGGTGCGGTGGGTATAGCAGCGTGTTTGTATTCTCACGTCTGGGCTGTTAGAAGATTCAGCCGACCTGTGAGTGTCTTCGTGCATGGATGTCATAGCAAGATGAAGCAACAGGCTAGCTACTCAAACAAGTTAGGCAAAGTGAATATATGTCATTTTTGCCAGGCATTTATATTAAGATCATTATAATTGTAGTGGGCTATGTCGGTTGTTATTCGTGAATGTACCAAACTGTAGAACAAAATAGCCGAACTTACTTTTAATAAACAACAAGTAATTTCGGGCCAGACTATCACGATTATTTCATTTGGATTTTAGGTGGTATAGAAAGAGTGAATGCAACCGTTTTCTAAAAGTAGTTAACTGTTCATAATAAATCGTTTTTATAGTTAACACATTGTAATATTTATAAGATTGCCACCAACATTTATTTTCATAAGCGCCATCATTTCTGATTATCAGTCGTTGCAATGATACAATTCTTTTGCTTTTTGAGCATATACAAGTGCAGGCGCATTCTTGTTAATTAATATTTAATTCAGCCTTCTGAGCAATTATGATATTGTTGTTTTCTTTTATACTCAAACATTGAATATTGCAGCAGATTTTTCATTAAAATCTGTCGACTGACACAACAGAAAATTTTCACAGCGAATTGCTGACCAGATTAAAATACGTGTTCTTTTGCGAATGGCCCCGACCTAGCATAGTTCGCAATACTTGTACCTGCCCATCAGTAACAATTAGCCGACGGCAATGTTCAGTTTATCATGAATTTTATTTTTAACTATAATTGTTGCTTAACAGCATTCTGGTACAGCAGGCAAAGTCATCATTCGACATGAAGTGGACGTTTATCAAAGCACTCCATTGACAAACAAATCTCCGCAGAGAGACGCCGCGCTTTTTGACGTTGCGCGTTCCTGAGGTCGCCAAGAATGTTACAAAAAGCATTTATGCAGAACGGGTGAGCAGTAGCTGGCGAAACACACCATAAACATGACCGCAAAGTTGCAGTCAGAAATGCGAGAAAGACAAATTACAGCAAACACCAAATATATAATGAACTTGTTTCTGTAACATGAAGAAGCACATCAGAAACAGATCATGGTAAATTCAATTGAACACACAGAATAATTACGACATGTTGGGGTGTTAATGAGGTCGTTCAGTGACGAATGGAATCGAGCCAGTAAGTGTTGCTTGGAAAGGTGAACAGTAGGTTCTCGTGAAATATTCGAATTAATGGAGCAGCCAGCGAATGAATAAAGTGGCCAGCGAGTCAGCGACGCCGCGCACTCCAGTTTGCACGTGACGGCATTAGCACTCGGTGAGTACACTGCTTGCGAAATTATCCCGCCAGATCTCGACGACGGTTATTATCATCCATTCATTCTCTCTCACTTCTCGTTCTCTCAGTTTGATTATTTCTGGGAAATACAGATGTTGGCTGTATTAAACAGGCACTTCCTCATACACAACTGGGCATTGCAATTTTGCATCGAGCAAATGATAACATCCGAATATGAATATTACACACACATATATATATATATATATACATATATAAGCATATACAAGCATATGTGTGTGTGTGTGTGTATATATATAGCAGCAGTTATATACATATATATAAGGTTAAGTTATGTTACATATATGTTATAAAGTATGTATGTGTGTGTGTACTTAAAATATAGAAGTCATTTGTTTCATTGTTAGTCCAATACCGATAATGAAAACTTAACAAAATTTAGTGTCGGATATGTTACAGCTCGCATAGCCTTGTCAAAAGAAACACATCCACTATTTTTACCCATTATTTAATTGATCTTTGTGATTGAGTGTTGTAATCATTTTAGACAAATTATATATTACTGACTCATTTTTCAGATCGCACCAGTTACCACGTTCGAAACATTTATTTTGAAAGGTGTCCGTTCAAAACATCCAGGCCTCGAAGATGTAGACCGAGAAATTATGAATACGTGAGAATGAGAGGCCAGCCATTTATCTACCCACGAGTCTTTCATCTTTAAACGTCAGAAAGTCAATCAAATAGACATCAGGAAAAGTTGGCTTTCAGTTGGTAATGAGAAGAATGCATCAGTTGCCTTCTTTGACTTTGCTTAAATTCCAGTGAATAGTTCAACTTCATCAATATTGATTTAGAGCATATCAGGAAAATAGTTGTAAAGCAACACTTCTCTCTTATCTTACATGTATATTATAAGTGTTGGAAATTATTTTTCGTGTCACTTCAGTGTGCATAGTGTA